>NW_022196904.1:107215448-107256355 GCF_008632895.1 Mastomys coucha
TTGGGCTCACCTCCCACCTTTACCTGCGGCCATTACGTCAGAACCCATATATATATATATATATATATATATATATATATATATATATATATATATATACACACACAGGGGACATTCCTCCATCTTTCTCTCTCTCCCTCTTCTCTTCCTGCTACTGCCCTCTTTCCCCTCTCAATTAAACCTCTCACACGTGGAACTGTTTGGGCCTAGTTTGTGGTATGTTCTGACCACCCGCCGTTCTAACACATCAGGGTTCTCTGTATAGCCCTGGCTGTCCTGGAACTCATTCTGTAGACCAGGCTGGCCTCGAACTCAGAAATCTGCCTGCTTCTCCCTCCCAAGTGGTGGGATTAAAGGCGTGTGCCACCACTGCCCGGTGGCTTTTTTTTTTTTAAAGATTTATTTATTATATGTAAGAACACTGTAGCTATCTTCAGACACCCCAGAAGAAGGCGTCAGATCTTATTACAAATGGTTGTGAGCCACCATGTGGATGCTGGGATTTGAACTCAGGACCTTTCGGAAGAGCAGTCCATGCTCTTAACCACTGAGCCATCTCTCCACTCCGGATCTGGGTGGGGGGGGGCATAGAGAGGGGAGGGTTAGATTCAAACTATAACATCACCCCTAAGTTCCTAGAAGCTTCTGTGAGTTTCTGGCATGTTAAAGTTGTCTCTGGCCTCAAGGCTTCACTGTGATATCAGGCTCTTGAGCCAGCATTTCCACACAGCTCTTTGCATTTTTAACATTTCAATGACAGCTCCTAACCACAGACTCTGGGACAGCTCCTAACCACAGACTCTTGGTCTCAAGAGGTATGAATCAGGCTGGAGAGATGGCTCAGCGGGGAAGAGCACCGACTGCTCTTGAAGGTCATGAGTTCAAATCCCAGCAACCACATGGTGGCTCACAACCACCCGTAATGAGATCTGATGCCCTCTTCTGGTGCGTCTGAACACAGCTACAATGTACTTACATATAATAAATAAATAAATCTTTAAAAAAAAAAAAAAGAGGTATGAATCATTAAACTCTCTTGTATTTGCATTTATATTTATATTATTTATAGACTTATTTGGTGCCTGGGCTTTGCACATACTAAAGCACACCACCCCCAGCCCTGAACTCATTCTTTTTTTTTTTTTTTTTTTTTTTTGGTTTTTTTCGAGACAGGGTTTCTCTGTATAGCCCTGGCTGTCCTGGAACTCACTGTAGACCAGGCTGGCCTGGAACTCAGAAATCTGCCTGCCTCTGCCTCCCAAGTACTGGGATTAAAGGTGCGTGCCACCACCGCCCGGCTCCTGAACTCATTCTTATTAGCACTCTGGTCACAGGGCAAAGACCTTGACTGCTCAGCTGTTGACCTGCTTCTTCCATCAGCTTTGTGATGGTTGGAGGATGTGATTTTGCAGAACCAGGAGCATCTGACGCACTGGAAACTTCTATACCTTCAGAGTGCCAAGGGTTTCCCTTTGTACTTCATGGTATTGTCGAAGCGATATCAGAACCTTAAGTGGGCAATGTAAAGAAAGCAAGCATTAACTCCGTGTGTCTGCTGAACATACAGAGTGTGGATATAAACATGTGTGTGTCCATATACACGCAGTACACACATGGCAACAGGGTTACATGAAATTATTCCTCAGCACTTAGGAGGCTAAGAGAGAAAGGTGAGTGAGTGTTTAAAGCTGTCTGGGCAGCATAGGAAGAGCATAGGAAGACCCTTTCTCAACCAGACAAGCAAACAAAGGGCTAGAGAGGCACCTCAGAGGTTAAGAGTAACTACCGCTCACACGGAGGACTTGAGGTCAGTTCCCAGCACTGATCTCAGGCCAGTGACTTACAACCACCTGTAAGACTAGCTCCAGGTCTCTATAAGCACCTGTACTCACAAACACACAACTATACACACACACACACACACACACACACACACTCACTCTCATATTGCACATAGTTTAAAAATATAAATCTTTTTTTTTTTAAACGAAACAACAACAACAAAAAAAGCACACCATATTAACAAAACTCTCAAGGAAACTGTCCTAGCTCATGTTTTACCACCTTGACATAGGTCAGAGTCATCTTGAAAGAGAGAACCTAAACTGAGGAATATTTGAGGGCCTTTAGGAAAGCCTGTGGGGATTTTCCTGATGATTGATCTGGGTGGGTTCAACCTAAGGCTGTCCATTCCACCCTGTCCTGAGTTGTATAATAAAGCCGGCTGGGCAAGCCATGGAGAGCAAGCCAGTAAGCAGCATTCCTCCATGGTCTTTGCTTGAATTCCTGCCCTGACTTCCCTCCATGGTAGACTATTAACCTATAAACTAAGTAAACCCTCCTCTCCATGTTTCGTCATGGTGTTTTCATACAGCAATAGGAAGCAAAGGAGAACAAAAGCCAAGAGTTATATTGCACACCTGCTATGTAACAGATGGCAAAGATAAAGACTGTTACAAAACAGACTAGGGCTGGGCTGCAGCGGCAGAGCACTCGCCTGCATGAGGCCATGTGTTTGCTCCCTAGCATCAAAAAGAAAGGAAGAGAGAGAGTGTGTTGTAAGATGTACATAGGCAAGATACAAAAAAAAAAAAAAATTAGCAGTCACTGGGGTGAAAACCCATGAGCACATACCACTGAGTGAGCAACTGCTACCCGCAGTGCCCAGAGCACCTGTGCTCACCTGCTGCACAGTTTTCTGTAGTACTTCTTGTCACCAGGAGATGTTCATGAATGTGTGACCCATGTGGTCCCATTTGATCTCTTAGAAAGACCTGAACTCTGGTATGATGTCTTGCTGCCTCCATCCTGAAAACCTTATTGTTACAATTTTAAGGAGGTCTACATTTTCCCCTTTGCAGTAAGACCCACTGACTACACATTGAATGAAAAAAGAAAGAAAAGAAGAAAGGAAAGAAGGGAGGGAGGGAGGGAGGGAGGGAGGAAGGAAGGGAGGGAGGGAGGAAGGAAGAAGGGAAGAAGGAAGGAAGGGAAGAAAGAAAGGAAGAAAGGAAGGAAGGAAGGAAGAAAAGAAGGAAGGAAGGAAGAAAGGAAGGAAGGAAGGAAGGGAAGAAAGGAGGACTTGACTGCTCCTAAGTATGGTGGAGGAGAAAGTTTATTGTAGATATGTGGGAGACCATAGCCAGAGACAGGGACATCTGGGAGAGTCCAGAGTGGGTCACATGAGGAGATTTGGGAGGGGAAAGGGGACAGTCAAGGAGAGGGATGGACAGATGGCCCAGCAGAGGTCCGGAGTTCAAATCCCAGCAACCACATGGTGGCTCATGACCATCTGTAATGGGCATCTAATGCTGTCTTCTGATGTGTTTGAAGACAGCTACATGAAATAAATAAATCTTTAGAGAGAAAGAGAAAGAGAGGGAGAGAGACCAGAAGAGTAAAGGCTAGATAAAAAGAAGGGCCAGGTAACAAAAATGACTTAGCCTTTGGGCTGAAGAAGTCCAGGGTAGGGTGTGGAGTATACCAGCCATACTCTACAATAGGTAGGGACCAAGAGATGCTGGGAGAACATGATAGCCAGGTCAGCTTTGATATGTTAAAATAAGCACCTTAGTTAGTCATTTGGCCCGAGGTTTGAGACCTAACACATGATTTTTCACATAACTTAAAAGGACAATTTTTAGCTTCATATCCAAATACATACACAACAACAACAAAACAAAAACAAAAAGCAAACAAAAACAAAAACCAAAAACCCCACTTAGGATAGCTAAAACAATCTTGAATAACCAAAAAAAAAAAAAAAAAAAAAAAAAAAAAAAAAAAACTGCTGGAGGTTTCACCATCCCTGTGCTGGCTAGATTTCTGTCAACTTAACACAAATTATAGTCATGTGAATAGAGGAAACCTCAATAGAGAAAATGCCTCCATAAGATCAGACCGCAGGCAAATCTGCTGGGCATTGTCTTCGTTAGTGATTGATGGGAGAGGGCCCAGCTCATTGTGGGTGATGCCACTCCCGGGCTGGTGAACCAGAGTTCTGTAAGAAAGCAGACTGAGAGAGCCATGTGAAGTAAGCCAGTAAGCAGCAGCCCTCCATAGCTCTGCACCAGCTCCTGCTTCCAGGTTCTTGCCCTGTTTGAGTTCCTGTCCTGATTTTTTTCAATGATGAACAGTGATGTGAAAGTGTAAACCAGATAAACCATTTCTTCCCCAATTTGTTTTTACTCACGGTGTTTCATCACAGCAATAAAAACCCTATCTAGGACAATCTAATCTCAAATTGTACTACAGAGATATAGTAATAAAAAGAGCAAAACCCAAAAATAACAGACACGTTGATCAATAGAATAGTACTAAGACCCAGACATAAGTCCACATACCTATGGGCACCTGATTTTTTTTTTTAATAAAAAAATCAGAAAGACAAAAAAAATAAAAAATCAGCATCTTCAACAAGTGGTGTTACTCAAACTGGATGGCTGCATGTAGAAAAATGCAAATAGATTCATACTTATCACCATACAGAAAACTCTACCTCAAATGGATCAGAGACCTCAACATAAGGCCAGTTACTTTGAACCTTATAGAAGAGAAAGTGAAAAATAGTTTTGAACTCATTGGCACAGGAAAAGCCTTTCTGAACAGGACACCAATAACACAGATTCTAAGATCAACAATTAATAAGTGGGACCCCATGAAACTGATAAACTTCTACATAGCAAAGGAACTGTCATTGAGAGAGAGCAGCGGCCTACAGAATGGGTAAAGATTTTTACCAACTACACATCCAATAGAGGGCTAAAAATCTAAAATATAGAAAGAACTAAACAAAAACCAAACAAACAAACAACAAAAACTGGATGTCAAGAAAACAAATAACCCATTTAAAATGGGGTTCACACCTAAATAGAGAATTCCCAATAGAGGAGCCTCAAGTGGCTGAGGTATACTGGAAATATTCAACATCCTTTGTTATCAGAGAAATGCAAATTAAAAGTATTCTGAGATTTTTTATCTTATAGCTGTCAGAAAGTCCAAGATCAATACAATAAATGACAGCTCATGCTAGCAAGGATGTGGAATAAGGAGAAGAACCATCCATTGCCCCGCACACTCTATGCATTGTACAAGTGCAAACTTGTACAACCACTGTGGAAATCAGTGTGGGCATCAGGAAGATGGGAACCAATCTACCCCAAGGTCCAGCTGTATCACCCCTGGGCAGATATCCAAAGGATACTTCATTCTACATATACAGAGACACAGTTCAACCACAGTCATCGCTGCTCTATTCATAATAGTTGTAAATTGGAAATAGTCTAGATATTTGTCAACAGATGAATGGGTAAAGAAAATTTGGTACATATACACAACTGTTAAAGAAAATGAAATTCATATGTAAGTTGGTTTAGCTAGAAAAAAATCATCTTGAGTGAGGTAACTCAGCCCCTAAAAGACAAGTATGGTATATATTCACTTATGCGTGGATTTAGCTTTTAAAATCTTTGATAAGCAGGCTACTATTCATAGATCCACAGAGGTTAGGTATAGAGTAAGGGACTGGTAGAAGGGGTTCTCTTTAGGAAAGGAAAATAGAATAAAAAACTACAGGTGGACGGGGCTGGAGTCCTAGAATGAGAGAACCAAACAGGGAATTGGGGGGAAGAAGGGATAAGAGAGGAAATATGCAGAAGACCATTTGAGGGGTTGTATGGGAACCTTATAGTGTGGCAGCTGCATAAAATGTTTATATATATGAAAGAACTCTAGATGGAAACACCAAGTGACGAGGGAGACAAAGCCTCAGCTAGACACTTCTCATCACCAAATGAAACGCCCTGTTGGCCAAAGGGAGCTCATGGACACGCCCAGACACCCTGGCTATTGCCAAGGCTGTTGGTTGCTCTCCACAAGCTGATGGTAAGGTCCAATGCTGCAGACAATTCTTACATTACTCACTGAATACAGAGAAATCAAGCTGGAGCCTTTCTTGAGCTTTAGCCCTACTGACTGGTATTCATGGAGCTGAAAGGAACTCTGCATGCTGCCAAAGGAGAAAGTTAAACACCACCCCAGCTACAAAACCTCCTGTCTACAATGATGAGCTGCCTGCAAGATGTGCTGGTGCAGTAGAGAACCCCGATTTTCCTAGGAACAGAGTGCTCTTGTTCTGGTACCATGTCTTGTTTCTCTGTTTTCTGTCCAAATTCTGCCAATAGGCAAGAGGTTTTGAGTTTGGAATTCAAAAAGGATACTAAGGCAGGTTGCTCTCTTGGAGTAAGAGATTTATTAGATGAGTTATTGACATAGATAAATAGGCAGACAGCAGTGTTTCGGGGCTCTGAGGAGCATTAAACACAAAAGGACAGACATTTTAGAGTCCAGGAAAACACAGTAGATTGCAAAGTTGCTAGACTTTTGCCCCCAGTTGGTTATTGCTAGGGGTAACCAATGAGTGTTCAAAGACTATTAGGTTATCCATATATATATATGTATATATATATACATATATGTATATATATGTGTGTATATATATGTAAATATATATATATATACATATATATGTGTGTATATATATATATATATATATATATACACACACCATATATTTTTCCTGGATAGCAACTACTAGGGAATCTATGGGGTAAGTAAGGCAAGACTCTAGAGAAACCAAACTACTGTAGTTACTGCAACTGTCACGGTTCACAATGGAGAAGCTTTACAAAGTGGTGGGTCCCTGGCTAACAGTAGGAGTGTCCCAAATGGGAGAGCAGGAGAGAGAGAGGTTTGTGTGTTTATTGCCACAGCTTCTCTGAGACCATCTAGAGGTGGTTGCTTCTCTGCACAGACCATAATTCTGTCTTCATCCAATAACCTTCTCCATTAAACATTAGGCCCCTTTTCACGGGTCTTTGACCCTAAGAGTCCTAAAGGTGTAGGTGGTGTTGGCACATGCCTTTAATCCCAGCACTTGGGAGGCAGAGGCAGGTGGATTTCTGAGTTCAAGGCCAGCCTGGTCTACAGAGTGAGTTCCAGGACAGCCAGGGCTACACAGAGAAACCCTGTCTCCAAAACCAAAACCAATAAAAAGAGCAAACAAACTAAAGGCTCCCTGCTCTGCTCCTTCCTGTACTGGCTTGCTTCAGTCTCCTCTCGGAGCCTCCCACACCCTTAGCCACACCTCTGTATAGGGCCTTTTTATGATGTCCTCTTTCCTTTACCCTCCTTGAGCATGTCACCTGCTTCCTAACTGTGTCTGCTAGTAAGGCTGCCAGGGGCTTCATACTCCTCATCTCCCACCCTCAGTGGAGCCCCCAGCAACTCCAGAACTGAAAGGACAATGGCAAAGGCGGTCTCCAGGCACTTCCTGCATCTGGTCACAGACACAGTAGAGGGGTCTTCTACAGAAAGCAGAGATATGACAGGCCCAGCTGCTGGAGGGACTGGGAGAGGGAGGAAGGGAAGGAGCAGCGGGAGGAAGAGAGATGCCTCAGCCCCTCTTTCTTCCCATGATCTAGTGATATAATGAGAAATGCGTGTTTGGTCTGTTTGGTTTTGAGGCAAGGTCTCACTGTGTATCTCTGGCTAGCCTAGAACTCAGAGATGTTTGAGCCTCTGACCCCCAAGTACTGGAAGTAAAAGTATTGTGCCACTATGCCAGGCACATGTCTAATCTTCTAAAAAATATTTATTTCACTTTTTTTTTTTTTGGTGTTACTAGAGCCTGAGGCCTTGTACATGCTAGCCAAGAAAACTACCACTGGGCTACAGCTCAGACCCAAATTAGGAATGCCCCCAGTTCCTGGCCCACAGATACTAAATCCTTGGAATTTCCTTAGTGCTGGGTTGAAAGGAATGCTTTTGTTATTCACAAGTCCCTTTTAACTGTACCCCAGTTTATGCTAATGAGATGGCTCTTGGTGGGCCCTTAGAGAACTTCAGAATGGGGGCTGGGAACCTCCCATTTGGTGGAGGTTCGAACTTTAAATCCCATTCCTAGAACTCCAAGGAAAAGTCAAAAGGCTAGAGACTAAATTCAGTTGCCAGTGGCTGGTGGCTTTTTCAGACCTGTGCTAGGGCCTCAATAAAATCCCTCCACATGAGCTTGGGAGAGCTTCCTGTCAGGTGAGCATTCGAAGGTTCCAAAAGGGAACCTTTTCCCAAAAGTGCATAAAGAGACACTCATGTTCCCAGCCCTGTTCCCCATACCTGACTCTATATGTGTCCTCCACTCAACCATTCCTGAATTGTATGTTTTATAATAAACCAACAGTGGTTTTAAAAAGTGACTTTCTTAGTTCCATGGAGGGGTTGCAATTGTAGGAAACCTCAGTTTAGAGCCAGCAAGATGGGACGTTAGGTGAAGAACCCAGTGTGGAAAGAGACAGGCAACTCCCACAAGTGACCCACATAAACACTGTGGCACGTGCATGTGTGCACACACAAATAAATAAGTGTAATTTTTCAAAAAAGCTAAACCTTTCAATTTGTCGTTGGGAGGTGAGAAGTACAAGATGCCCAGGGTTGTAAATCAGGCACACTGCAGCCAGACAGCCTGTCTTTGAGCAACTCAGTTTATGTCATTACCTGCTGCTACAATGTGTGGTGCAGCAACAAGCGCCCCCTTAAAAGATCCCAGCCACTCCAAGTCACTCACTCTGTATTGTTCATTCTCTCCATCTTCCTGTCTCTCTGTCTGTCTGTCTCTATTTCTCACGCTCCCACTCTGAGATGGCCTTTTGCCCTTCCTCCCTCCCCCAATAGACCTCTTGAGCTAGATCTTTTCATGGCAAAATCTTAGTGGTACACCTTGGTCCCCCAGCCCATCAAGGGAATTTTTTCATCGCTTTATCCTAACACCCAAGGCTTGTGATGGATATCTGACACAGGGACAATATTGGGGCACTGAACTCCTTATTCTGTGGGTCTGCACTAATTGTGGGATGAAAATGTCGGAAGTATATTGAATGAGCACCTTGGATCATGGGTAAACATGAATGTATCTAGTGTCACACATTTTGAGTGCAGAAATAGCTCATTCCTACCATCCAGTCTCAGGCCCATGATTATTTGAATCTATCTGAATCTAGCCAGAGCCAACTCAATGGAAGATGATAACTTCAGAAAACATCAGGGCTACCTAACATTGGGAGTTGGGGTATGATTCTGAACACAACTATGCCAGGACTTGTTCTGTAAGGGAACTGTGTACGTGTAAAATGACAAACCTCAATGCTCAGCAAAAGACAAACCCAAGTGTGGGATGGGCTTCTCAAGGGAAGCTGGGATTCAGTGGGGTTTTTGTTTGTTTGTTTGTTTGTTTTTCGAGACAGGGTTTCTCTGTATAGCCCTGGCTGTCCTGGAACTCACTCTGTAGACCAGGCTGGCCTACGAACTCAGAAATCCACCTGCCTCTGCCTCCCAAGTGCTGGGATTAAAGGCATGCGCCACCACCGCCCAGCATGGAACTCAGTGTTTTAGCACTAACCTTACACACCTTACACACACTAACCTTACACACCTTAGTGACTCTCAGGTTACCTCTCAGACGGTTGCCAAGACATCTCCTGTTTTCTTTTTGATTACTAAGACTGCAGGGTGGCTCCAGGGGTGGCTTAGATGGGATTAATATCTGATAAGGTAAAGCCAGGAGCAGCTAGGATTGCAGAAAGGGTTTAAGGAATGCCTTTTACTGTGAAGGGCATTTCTAGTGAGGTTCCTGGGAAATTAAAGGGTAACAGCTGGAAAGGAAGGGAAGGCCTTAAGCAAATGTTAATTGCTTAGAGATCTTGATTCTCACTTTAGAGAAGCTTCGGCCAGGCTTCCATAGTAATTGGCTGGAGATGTAGTTCAGTTACAGAATTCACCTAGCATGCTAGACCCTACGTTCTATCCGTGTGCACAGGCATGCATGCATACACACACACACACACACACACACACACACACACACACACACACACAGGATGCCAGGCACTGTGGGGACTAAGCATATACAATATGGCTATTTGCCTGGAGCAAAATGTAGAACCACTGTACTGCCCATAATTCAGCCCGGTGAAGATTTCCCTTTACCAGGGTCCTGCAGGGCTGTCCCAGGAAGGGGTTATAATGCTTCACCTGTCCATTTCTGTGTGCTGCCTGCATAGCACACAGGACCAGCAGTTGACCGTGCCTTAATCTTTTCTTGTTTTTTGGTTTTGTTGTTGTTGTTGTGTTTTTGTTTTTTGGTTTTTTGTTTGTTTGTTTGTTTGGTTTTTTGACAGGGTTTCTCTGTGTAGCCCTGGCTATCCTGGAACTCACTCTGTAGACCAGGCTGGCCTCAAACTCAGAAATCTGCCTGTCTCTGCCTTCTAAAAGCATGTGCCACTACTGCCCAGCATGCCCTAGTTTTTTCTTCCTCAGACAACTGCACACAGGCTACGTACAAACCCAACATTTCTGTGTGCAGGGATTTGAATGTGCATGAGTTTGGTGGGTGTTCTGGACTCAAACCCTTGAAGATTCAGAGTGGCAAGTGCACTTACTTTGCTTGTAATCTTTGAAATCTCTGCTTTGCTCATCCTTTGATCATAGGGCACCCCCATAAGGCATAGATGGATATTTGGACAAAGGTATTATAACAAGAGTAGAAATCATAGGCACTTGTACAACCTCTTACTTGTGACCTCAGAATCTGCTTGGGTCTGATCATGTACATACCACTTCCATTTGATAATGAATTGCTGCTGTGTACATTCTATTTTATGGCTTGGTGGGTCAGCTCATGATGGCCAACTCACGTTGCATGATAACTTGGCTGCCCATAGTCAAATGTTAGATTTCTGCTAAGGTCCAGTAGCAAGCCAATAGTTGTCTTTCAAAGGGAGAATAGTTTTCTTCAGGTGACAGTAAGACTTTGCTTCAAAATTTCAAAGCCCTATGGGACTGGTGAGATGGTTCATTGGTTAAGACCACTGACTGCTCTTCCAAAGGTCCTGAGTTCAATTCCCAGCAACCACAGGTCACAACCATCTATAATGGGATCTGATGCCCTCTTCTGGTGTGTCTGAAGAGAGTGACAGTGTATTCATATAAATAAAAAAAATAATTCTTTTTTTCTTTTATTTTTTTTGGTTTTTCAAGACAGGGTTTCTGTGTGTAGCCCTGGCTGTCCTGGAACTCACTCAGTAGACCAGGCTGGCCTCGAACTCAGAGAACCACCTGCCTCTGCCTCCCAAGCGCTGGGATTAAAGGCGTGCACCACCACCGCCCGGCAAAAAAAATAATTCTTAAAGAAAAAAATTTCAAAGGCCTCCACTATGATTCACCTATGGGGCCTTGACATTCCTAGCTGCCACTGTCACTTCGAGTACCATTGGGTCTGCTGGATAATATGGTCCAAGTAGCAGGCCAGCTTGTACAGCATGGGTCTATTAAGGAGCCTTCTATTGTTCCAGACTAGGGTAGTTTGAATGATAACGACAGCCCCCTCTCCCCCCCCCACCCCGTATGCTCATATGGTTGAATGCTTGGTCCCCAGTTGGTGGACTGTTCAGAAAGGATTAGGAGGTGTGCCCTTGTTGGAGGTATATCAGTGAGGGTGGGCTTTGAGGTTTCAATAGCCCATGCCAGGACCAGTCTTAACTCTCTCTGCTTCCTGCTTGTGGGTCAGATGTAAACTCTTAGCTACTGCCAGGCGGCGGTGGCGCACTCCTTTAATCTCAACACTTGGGAGGCAGAGGCAGGCAAATTTCTGAGTTCGAGTTCGAGGCCAGTCTGGTCTACAGAGTGAGTTCCAGGACAGCCAAGGCTACACAGAGAAACCCTGTCTCAAAAAAAAAAAAAAAAAAAAAAAAAAAAAAGCTCTTAGCTACTGCTTCAGCTTCATGTCTGCCGGCTGCCACACTCCCTAACATGATGGTCACCGTCTAACACTCTGCAACTGTAAGCAAGCCCCCAGCTAAATGCTTTATTTTATAAGTTGCTTTGGGTATGATATTTCTTCACAGAAGTAAAAAAGTTACTATAATACAAACCCCACTCTAAGCTAGGAACTTTCCAAGTAATTTGGTATACAGACCAGAGTACCAAATTCAAGTGAGGAGTGTGCTGCACACCCCCCCTCCCGCTGCAAAATCCATACAGGCTCATTAAGTAAGAGCCAGGTGCAACAACTACTTACTATCAACAACACAAAAAGACCTTATAGGGCTGGGGGATGTTGCTCAGTTGGTAGAGTGATTGCCTAGCATGCACAAAGCCCCGGGTAGACTCTCAGCGCCACTTAACAAACCAGGCATGTGATGCACACCTGGGCTCTAAGCATTTTGGAGCAGAAGAATCAGAAGCAGAAGGTCATTCTTGGCAACTCCTGATTTTAAGTCAGTGTAGGCTACGTGAAACTCCCTCTCTGTCTCTCTCTGCTTCTGTCTCTGTCTCCCCTGCTCCCTTTCTACACACACACACACACACACACACACACACACACACACACACACACACACACACCACATGAATAATTGTAAATTGATTATACAGGAGATCACATATTGAGCTAGGAGGTAGTGTGCACGCCTTTAATCCCAGCACTTGGGAGGTAGAGGCAGGTGTATATCTGTGAGTTTGAGACCGACCTGGTCTACAGAGTGAGTTCTAAAACAGCCAGGGCTACACAGAGAAACCCTGTCTCAAAACAAACAAACAAACAAACAACCCAAACCAGATCAAACAAAAAAGATTATATTTTGGATATTTTGTTACATAAAGTACACTATTCAAATTAATTTCACCTGTTTTTCTTTGTACCGCTGGCTATAAGAGTCTACGTCTCAATTAATGGTAAGCAAGCATTCTACCACTGAGCCTCAGTTTACTTTCCTATGTGTAACTAGATGGTTTAAAATTGCATATGTAGTAGGAGAGCTGAAGGGATGGCTTAACAGTTCAGAGCCCTTCCAGCAGTTCTGAGTTCAGTTCCCAGCACTCACGTAGTCTGTAACTGGAGTCCCATGGAATCCACTGCCCTCCTCTGCTGCGCAGACATATATGCAGAAGAAACACCCATATACATAAAGTACTTAAATAAATCTTTTTTAAAAAAATTATGTATGTGGCTCAAGTTTCTTGTGCATGAAGCTGAACTGGTGAAGGATTGGATCGTATCCTGGCGGGAAGGGTGCCCTAGATGAAGCAATGTGTAGGCTCACTGCCCAGACAGACAGACACAAAGCCTGCCAGGGACTGGCAGACAGACAGATACAAGGTCTGCGGGGGACTGGCAACCTTTTCTGAGAATTACCTCCTCAGTCTTATCTTCCCTCTCAAGGCCCACTTCATTCTTGCCTGGAGATTATCTTGACTTCATAAACTGAAACAATTCCCTATTTTCTGACCTTACAGAATTATCTTAGACACTCTGGCACTCAAAAATATACTGAGTCGTTGTTGTTGTTTTAAGACAGTCTTGTCAAGTAGCCCAGGTTAGGTTCAATGTTGTGGCAGTCGAGTCTGCCTCAGCTTCCCAAGTGCTGGGAGTGTAGGAGCCAGGTTCATACTGTCTTCTAAAACATTTTTAGAATGTTTGTTTTGTTTTTTCAAGATAGGGTTTCTCTGTGTAGCCCTGGCTGTCCTGGAACTCATTCTGTAGACCAGGCTGGCCTTGAACTCACAAATCCTCCTGCCTCTGCCTCCCAAGTGCTGGGATTAAAGGCATGTGCCACCACCGCCCGGCTTGTTTTGACTTCTTGAGGAAACCTACAACCATTCCTGCTTCCTATTAATCTACACCACAGAAGACATTAAGAATTAGTCACATAGCCGGGCAGTGGTGGAGCACACCTATAATACCAGCACTTGGGAGGCAGAAGCAGGTGGATTTCTGTATTTGAGGCCAGCCTGGTCTACAGAGTGCGTTTCAGGACAGCCAGGGCTATACTGAGAAATCCTGTCTCAAAAAACAAAACAAAACAAAACAAATCAGTCACAGTATATTTTTTCCCACTACTGAAAGCCTTATAATCTCTTTTCATGCAGTACTTGGGTCAACCCCTACCTATTGATCAAAGCTGTCAAGACAGAGAAAGCCTTCTTGCCATTCCCTACAAGCAAAGCAGCAGGAGCTGAAGAAAGGGCTCAGTGGTTATGAGCACAACCACGTAGGATCTGAGTTTGGACCCGGGTACTCTTGAAATAAACTGGGAATGATTTTATCTATATCTGTAACCACACTGCTTGGGGAGTTGAGACAGGAGGATCACTGGGGCTTGCTGACTGCCATACTACTTAAAAATTGCAAGTCCAGGGAGCACCTGTGGTTCAGAGGACTAAGGGAAGAATGGTGGAGGGCACTAGTGCCCTCCTCTGGCATCCCCATGCATACAGGTTACGAACAACACACATACGTGTGCAAATACTACACCCATAGATAAATGGGCATGCATGTACTACATTCATAGACAACATACATATGTATTCATATGCTACATCCAGACAACACTTGTGTATATATACTACAGCCAGACAACATGTGTATACATATACTACACTCATAAATAATGCACACATATATGCTTGCATGTACTATACTTATAGATAACACATAGATGAGTTAATATATTACACTCACAGATTACACATACACACACACACCCATACACACATACTTCAAAATAAAACAAAAACCACAGAATAAATAAGATAAAGTCCAGTAGTTAAAGGATACAAGTTGATACTTTTCTTCTTGCGTAACAATCATAAAATAATGATAATAAATGGTGATGTATGAATAGCATGTCAAATGTTATTGTTGCCTGATAGCAAACCCAAGGCCATTCTTATGTTTCTTAGAAAGCCAGAAATATTGGAGAATGTGCATCTTTTGATGTGGTGGAAATGTTCTTTAGCATAGGGGAAGATTTAGGGGTGGCCCCTCTGCTAAATGATGGAAATGTTCTTTGGCATAGGGGAAGACTTAGGGGTGGCCCCCTGCTGAAAGGCAGGGAAGGGGCACCTTCACATAATCTCCCTGCAGCCCAGGGCATGACTGCTCCATGAAGGAGGGGGCACCTTCTGATAATCTCCCTGCAGCTGAGGATATAACTGCTCCATGAACCCAAGATGTTTTGGAAGTAATTCAAGGCTACTGAGAGCTGTGCGTGCAAGGATCAAAGAAACAGACCTCATGCACCTGGGCATGGGGGGAAAAATATTTACTGTAAGATAATGAAGAAATGGGCATGCTTTACCATGAGAAAGTGCTAAGAGATTGTGCTACATGATTGTTGTTAAATTCTATTTTTAGTCTTACTGTGTTTTACTATAAAAGATTTCTCGCATTAAAGTTTATTGCCATTGCCAGCAGAGTGGTGGTCTTCTCGTTCTCATTCAGTCGCCCTCTCTACTTCAGCCTTACCCTTGTCGGCTGGCTCCGACATTTTGAATTTGTTTTGTTTATCAGTTTCCATAACTTTTCTTTCTTAGAATGTAGAAAGCAAAAGGTGATATCATCATATGCTAGGGCATGATTCCCAAAGAGGAGCTTAAAGGAGCCCCTGCGCTGTGAAGTGTGGATGAATACCCAGTGAAAAACAGGCTCTTCAGTCAAGGAAGCGAAAAGCATGGGGTTGGTATTGCTCCCCATTAGTCTCCCAAGAGGAGCTTATGTAAACCTTTTCCTGGAGTCTCTGTCTGTTCATTCCAGCAGAGACAGCCATGACAGAAGAGAGTCTATGAAAATCCAGCTCATGAGGATTCGTTGGGGTTACATATGGGAAGATAAGGAACATGGAAGACTGTGCATAGTGGCAACTGTGTCACCAGAAAGGTCGTCCAACATGGCAAACACAGCATAAAACTGCATCATGGAGTCTCCTGCACAATTTACAGCCATCTCTCCCAAAGGGTTTGCTCTTCCCTAGGATTGTCCGTTACCCATATAACTTCAAGGATGAGGCCTTTTGAGTCTTGTAATTTTCATGAACTTCTAGAGTCTTGCAAGTTTCTTCTGAGTTTCATGAGGCCCTTGAGATACCCTGTTCTTCCAGAAGGGGATGTTTCAATATAGAGACACATGGGGACCTAACAGGCCTCCCAACTCTTTGACTCAGGAGTCCTATTTTCATATATGGGACTACATTCCAAAGAATGGAATTCAGCCGGGCGGTGGTGGTACACGCCTTTAATCCCAGCACTTGGGAGGCAGAGGCAGGTGGATTTCTGAGTTCGAGGCAAACCTGGTCTACAGAGTGAGTTCCAGGACAGCCAGGGCTATACAGAGAAACCCTGTCTCAAAAAACCAAAAAGAAAAAAAAAAAAGATGTAAAAAAGAATGGAATTCAGAGAAAACACTCTTACAGAGATGGATGTTGTTCTGAATAGAAAGGGAGGGACGCTTATGATAAGAACTAGACAGTCTTACCTTTATTTTCCGATTTATTTCTTCAAACCCTGGTGCCTATTATCTGATGAGAGTAAGTGATGGATAGATCACTATGTCATTTATCTGGAGCTGGAATATTAGGAACCTATGTTCTTTATTAAACCACTTGAGTTTCCCGATGAGGAAACTCATGTTCAGGGAAATAAAGTGCCCTGCCCAAGGTTTCTGAGAGCGCCAGAGCCTGATAAATCAGAAAGCTGAAAAGAAAAAGGATGGTCGAAACAGAATATAAATATGCATGCCTGCGTGGGTGCATGCGTGTGCAGAGGCCAGAAGGACACTGGGTAGTCTTTATCACTCTCTACCTCATTCTTTAAGACAGGGTCTCTCATTGAACTTGATGCTAGGCTGGGACAGTAAGCCCTCAGTTATCCTTCTGTCTCTAATTCCAGAAGCCCTGGGGTCATAGGTATACTAAGGCCAAATCCAGCTTTGTTTGTCTTCTGGGTATTTAAATTTAGATACTCTCTCTTAGGTAGCAATTGCTCTTACCTGCTGAGCTACCTCCTTAGACCCCTGGAATTCTTTGTACTAAAGAGGGCATTACTCAGAGAGCTTCCTTGGCCTGGAGCTTTGTGTGGGTCCCCTCTCCCCCATTTCTCCTTTTTTCACCCCAGACAAATGTTTACTACTGAACTATTATATATCCCTAGCCTGTCATATTCTTCTGAGATTCATGTCTTCACAATGTGGACCTTCTGACAAGTAAAAGTGGCTTGGGACTGGCTTCTCAACGGAGCATCCTTTGAAGAATTTGACAACTTCTTCAAGTTGGAGTTGTTTATATAAGAATGTGGCTTGAAAACAAAAAATATGAGAGTTGTTTGCCTAAAGTTTGCATGCTTATTTATTTATTGTTTACATTTGTGTTTGAGTGTGAGTGTGCATGTGTAGAGATCAGAGGACAACTTGCAGGAGTCAGTTCTCTCCTTCAAACTCTGTAGTTTGAACAGGCATTTCCTGTCACCGCCTTACTGACCAGTGGAAATAAGGAGGCAACTACGAGCTCTTCTTCAAGCAGTTTATTTAGGAACCTTGTATTACAAAATCATTCATTTATCTTTTCTTCTTTCTTAGCTAGCTTCTCTATTACCCTTCTATTACTATTACTATTACTATTACTATTACTATTACTATTACTATTACTATTACTATTACTTTCTAGCCCCAGCCCTCACGGGTTAAATACTTTCCCTGGTCCCAATCAGCATCGGCTACGTAGCAAAGCATAATAGGCTGCGGGAAATCATGCCAGCTTGCATCACAAACTGGAGGCACTCAGCTTTTCCCAATAAGGGCTTGTTTATCAATGCTCTCCACTCTGGCCAGAGACCAGGTGTTCAATATATATAGGATAGCAGCTGCGGCTCCCCACAGTTCCCCCTTTTTGTTTTAAACGCAACAGGCAAGAGTAGAGGTCTGATCTCCAGTAACCATGATAAGGACATTGCAATGGCATTACAACCTGATAGTAATATCTCTTGGCAAAATATCAAACCTGTCTTCGAGAACTGTGTAAAAAATTGAAGGGAAGAGAAAGAGTTATGTGGGCATACAGTTTGAGCAGTCATCATCTACAATGGCAGAGAAGGCACAACAGAGTTCACACTGTGGAGAATGTGTCTGGGACTCCTCAGAGCGCCACAGAGCAGTAAGCAGAGTCAGAGAGAGGAAGAACTTGGCTTAGAAACAGGCTTGACGGGGCTGATGAGATGGCTCAGAGGGTAAGAGCACCAATTGCTCTTCTGAAGGTCATGCGTTCAAATCCCAGCAACCACATGGTGGCTCACAACCACCTGTAATGATATCTGATGCTCTCTTCTGGTGCTGTCTGAAGACAGCTACAGTGTACTTATAATAAATACATAATACATAAATCTTTAAAAAAAAAGAAAAGAAAAGAAAAGAAAAGAAAAAGAAACATGCTTGGCTATGACCGATAAGGCCAGACTCTATTGAGCCACTTCTTATAGCCACTGTCCACATTGTAAGTAAGGTTCACCGATCTTTCTGAAGGTGCCACCACCACGAGGAGACCAAGTGTTCAAGCAAATGTCTGTGGGGATGTTTCATCACCCCTACTGTGGGAAGGTATAGTATAGAAGTTATAGAAGTTAGGTCCTCCTCAGACACCACATCTGTTGGTGTCTTGACGCTGGGCTTTCTATCTAGATGGTAGAATTCTGAGAAGTGAATTGCTGTTTGTAAGCCTCCAGTCTATCCCAGCCTATGACATCATGCTGTAGTAGCCCACACAAAGACAAACACCTACTGGTACATATGTTTCTCTGTTCCTTTGTCTATTTGTTTCCTGAGTCAGAGTCTGGGCTACTTTTGTTTGTTTGTTTGTTTTTAAACAGAATTTCACTATGTAGCCTGGCTGAAACTAATGTAGAGTAGGCTAGCTTCAAGTTCACAGAAATACTCCTGCTTCTATCTCCCAAGCCCTTGACTTGGGCCATGACTTGGGCCTTGTTTGATCTACAGCACTTGACAGACAGGGAGCTCATCTTACAGTAGGCTTGATGGGGAGGTGCCATTGCCCATTACTGCACTGATAAAAGCACCAGGACCCAGAGTGATCTGCCTAAGGGAACCTGCCTTTCCTTAGGCTTTTCTGGAAGTCTGATTGTTCCGTTAGTTATTACTTATGGTGGCATATCTCAGGTCTCTCACTCTCATTTATTTAACTATCAACTCAGAATGGATACCCAACTTCTTACTGACAGAGTATATGTAACCGGCACGCTACACCACCACAGCCGTGTAGTGCGTTCACAGAGTGGGTAGAACTGGATTCTGAAAGAGCCTTGGGATCTCCTTATTGGTCATTACAGGTGAGCTGTGCCCTCAGAAGTGTTTTCTCTGGATTCCAAATTCTGCAGAAAAAAAGTGGGGCATCAGGTCCCCACTTGTAAAAGCTGGGAAGTCCCAAATCAAACTCTAGAAATCTATCCCCCTCCCTCTCTTGAAATATGCAACAATGGATCCACAATCTCAGAGGCTAAGAAGGGGAGAAGGATGAGGGGAGGGCTTCTCTTAGCCAAACAGACTCCTGGGAGATTCACTGTAAGCCTTTGACAAATTTTGACTCTCCAGTGGTAAATTCCTTTATGTTGTGTATTTCCTCACTTATTTATCTGACAGGCGGTCATGTGTCTAGGAAATGAAACTGTGTAAGATCCAAGTAAACAGGGACATCTCAGAAAAACACCGGGAGTCCAGGAATTTCCTTAATAAGATAAGCTCAGGAAATTTAGGAAGGTAGTGGAACTCTATGGAAGGGAAAGGCTAATTAACATTCCTCAGATCACAGGGTGAGAAACTACCTGTGATCACTTTGCCCACTTTCAGACAAGGGAAGTCCTTACCACCTCATTTCCCTAAAGACCAATCAGTTTAAAAAGTCACACTGTTCTACCAATCACATTGTGTCTAGTGGCTGCTGCCCTGAAAATGTATAAAAGCTCACTGAACAAACTATTTGGGGCCTCCTCCTTTCCTGAGGGTCAGGGATGGCCTCAGTGCACTGAAATAAACATCCTCTTGTTCTTTGCATCGATCAGGCTCCATGTGATTCACTCAGGGGGTCTCCCGTAAGCCAAGGCTCGTCAGGGTCTTACAATTGCTCTGTAGCTGAGGACCTTGAACTTTTGATCCTCCAGCCTCGGTCTACCTTCTGAGTACTGTGATTGCAGGTGTGGATCATCACACCCAGTTTAAGCTTTATTTTTGAGATAGATCTTTGTTATTCCGCACTGGCTGGACTCAAACTCACAACCTGCTTGCACCTGGGAGGGAGGGTTACAGATGTCACACCCCGTGGCATTCCTTATTTTAGATCTGAGAAAATTGAGACCTGAGGCAGTAAACGGACTCCCTCTGTGTGACCCAACTCTAACCACTTTCTACCCCACTGACCAGTATACAAACCCCTCCCCCTCGACTGCACACTCCCACACAGGGACAGAAGTAAATGCAGGCTTAAAGAACCCATGACACATGAGCCACTTAACCACTTTAAAACTGGGCATGGTGGCACATGCCTGGAAGTGGAGGATATAGGAAGAAGTTCAAGATTATTCTTGGCTAAAAATAAATTTGAGGCCAGCCTGAGTGACGTGCGACCCTGTCTCAAAGCGAAAATAAGACACAACCAACCAATCACCACCACCACCAAAAAAACCTAATCATGTTTTTAAAAACAAGGATTCCCCTTCCTCCGTCACTTTCAAGCAAAGGGCAAAAAAAAGTAAATGAAGCATATGGACCAGATTAACACAAAAGGTTCTCGTCTGTTAGAAACTTCCGGAACAATGAGGTTTCTGCCGCTCTTGCTCACAAATTTTGCCCATTCTGCTCTGGTGGCGCTTTCTGCCAGTTTATTTCTGCCAGTTTAAGGAAATCCTTTGTCCAGATGCAACTTTGTTCCAATTCTGAGTCAGCCTTGGTTTCACTTTCAAATCACTTCATAGCAGTCTAGTAAAACGTTGAGTAAGAAGGGAAAGCTGGAGGGTGAGGCGGGGCGGGGTGGGGCGGGGCAAGTGAGCAATAGCTTGTTCAGAGGATGCCACAGGGGAGTAACAGGCAGTAATTAATAACATGGCGGCCAGAGTCACAGCCCTGGTGTTAATTAAAGAGCTTCCTCCTTGCTGGCTTATTCTCTAGGGCCCCCCCTTGGAGGCGCTCATGGACTTTAATGCTTCTGTCTGAGGTTGTTCACATTCATTGGTGGGGACAGGAAGGCCAGGTCCTCAGAGAATCAGAAAATAACTACACACACCCAACAATAACCATCCCTGAGCAGCTGGACTGGCTTCAGGAAGGTACACTGACCTGTACTTCAGAAAGTTTCAGACACATCTCAGATTGAGTTTTTATAACTCAAAACCTGGCTTTTGTGAGGAGAGTGGGGTCTGGAGGGGACAGCTTCAAGATTAACACATACGGTAAAAGCCAACTGGCATAGGACCACAAACCTTTCTATGAATATTACTGACCATTTTCCCCTTAGGTACTTGGGACTTCAGCGGGTACCCCCTAGGATTGAACCATACCTAAAACATTCACATATTTTAGAGTCAGGAGGGTCTCCCAGATTAAAGCATAGTCTGTGTGAGCCTTGGGGCCGCGCCTGGGATTCTGAATTTCTCCGGAGCTCTCAGGTGATGCTGATGCTCAGGGCTGTGAGTAGACTTGCAGGAATTAGGCAGTCCAGATACCTGCGTCTTGGCTTTGGGTTACTTAGCGTTGTCCAGGGCTTCCAAGATGTAGGGTCTGGTGTGCATTAGCCTGAAGCAGTAGCTCCTTAGTGTCAGAGGGACTGACTAGGCATGCGGCTCAGTTGGCAGAGTGCCTGCTTCACATACAAGAAACCCTGGGCTCTATCCTTAACACTACGTAAACACAAGGCATGGTGTTGAACTCGCAATTCCAGTACGTGGGACATAGAGGCAGAAGATGAAGATCATCTTCAACTACATAGGAAATTTGAGACCAGCCTAAGTTACGTGTGACTTTACCTCAAACAGTCAAGTAGATCAGTTTTAAAATGTTAAAAACTGGCAGCTAGCAGGCTGGAGAGGTGGTTCAGCAGAGCACTGACTGCCCTTCTAGAAATCCTGAGTTCACTTCCCCGGACTGTCACAGGGTGGCTCATAGCTATCTGTAATGGGATCCAGTGCCCTCCTCTGGTGTGTTTGAAGACAGCAACAGTGTACTCACATACATAAAATAAATAAATAAATAAATCTTAAAAAAAAAAAAAATAGCAGCTAGCCCTGCCCTTCTGAGCTGACTTAGAAGGTCTAACATGGCCTGAGGGTCTTCATTTCTAACAGTACCTCTGAAGCTGCCAGTCCAGGGGTCACACAGTGAAGTGCATCACCAAGAGGGGACCACTAAGTGGCACTGCCATCATCAATGGCAACCAGCCAGTAGCCTCTATGAGATTTGCTAACTCTGATTTATCTATTCCGTGTGCCTTGGTTCAGGACAATGTTGCTCCTATAGAACAGAGAGCAGCTGCCTTATCCCCAGATAGCAGAAAATAGGATTCTGGGACTCAGAGAACGAGGGTCCCTCCTACCAAATCAGGACTATGATGGAATACCCCACCTTTGGAAAAGACAGCTCAGCTACCTACTGTGTAAGCAGAGGGTGGAGGAAGTGAGCCACAACCAACCCAAGGGACATGAAATGTCCAAAGGAAGAGTTCTCTTTTGGGGACCAGTATGCTCTATGTCAGTCTGCTGAAAACTTAGAGGTTTTCTGGAGTTATTTCTCAAGTTTTCGTGTTCCTCACAACAGTTAAAAAGAGGAGGAGGAAGATGATGAAGAAGGAGGGGAAGAAGAAGAAGAAGAGACAAAAGAAGAAGCAGAAGAGGAAATGGAAGAGGAGGAGACAATAAAGCTGAGAAGAGGAGGGAGGGAGGAGATGGGGAAGACAGATGTGGTGGTGTGTTCTTATAGCACCATCTATTCTGGAGGCTGAGGAAGCTAGAGCCTTTGAGCTCAGGAGTCTGAGGCCAGCCTGGGCAACAGTGACCACTCTTGTGTTAAAAGAAAGAGGAAGTGAGAGAGGGCAAGGGGGAAGGAGAAGAAAAAGAAAGAAAGCATTATGCTTCATATCGACTAAGCCTGAAGATGGTACAGAGATGAGGACCAGCAGCCTATAAAAATATCACTTGTATAAAATTCTCTAAAAATGCATGTGCTTCTGGTTTTGGCAGCTTGCATCTAAAATTGGAACAATTAAAGAGATTAGTATGGTCCCTGGGTGAGGATGACATAGAGATTCTTGAAGAGGTCCACATTTTAAAATCGTATCCTTCTTTTTAAAAAAAAACATTCATTTTTATCTCTCCCTGAGACATTTCCTTTGCTTGTTTATTTTTTTTTTCAGGGAAATTTTTCTGGCCATTACTCTGGTTAATCCTCAACTGAGAACAGTTCTAAGGCTGTGGGAAGACACTTGCTGTTTGTTAAGGACCTGCTATTCTCCAGGCATCCCAGAGACTTCTTCTCATTCTTTACCTCATACATTGTTCTATAAAGTTGTTGGGCCAATGGGAGCAGAACCGTGTGATATATTTTCTTAGAAAGCTTGCAAATATTTCCTTTTGGTGGGGTGGGATGAGGGTTGTGGCTCAGGGCTTTGTCGCACTGAGCTTATACTGTGCCCCTGAACTATAACCTCCAGCTCCTGTAAACATACTTTAAGCTAAACGATCTGCTCAGGTAAAGCATTGCCAGATAGAAAACAACACGCAAATTCAGCTGTAGGCCTGAGAAGCCATTACATCAGAAACGTGGGCTGTTAAGCCATTGACACTCTCTGGGTATCTCATGCTGGCCATTCAAACTCCTGCAGAGAGCTGGTTATTTAATTACACCACAAACAGAATTTTTTGCAATTTTTTCTAAATGGCTTCTCCAGGCCTATGGAGGGAGGGGGGTGGTCTCAGGCTGCATTGATGTATGGTAAATCTAATTTTTTTTTTTTTTTTGCCTGCTGATGGAGAGCTTTAAATATTGCTTTTTTTTGTTTTGTTCTGTTCTGTCATTTGCAGACTATAAATTATATGGCAAAGCAGAACCATGTTTTAGGTAAAGGATCAATTTGTTTCTCTTCAAAGCATGTTAAACATTGAGCTTGAAAATGAAGATGTTTGGAGTTGGAGAGTGGTTCGGTGGGTAAGAACAAGTGCTGTGTAAACACAAAGACCTGAGCTTAGATCCCAGAACCCACATAAAAAAAACAAAAACAGATGGATACACACACATACCACACACACACACACCACAACACACACACATACACACATAATGTCATGGTTTGAATATGCTTGGCTCAGGAGTAGCATTATTTGGAGGCATGGCCTTCTTCTTGGAATAGGTGTGTCACTGTGGGTGTGGGCTTTAAGACCCTCATCCTAGCTGCCTGGAAGTATTCTGCTAGCAGCCTTCAGACGAAGATGTAGAACTCAGCATCTCTTGTACCATGCCTGCCTGGATGTTGCCATGTTCCTGCTTTGATGATAATGGACTGAACCCCTGAACCTGTAAGCCAGCCCCAATTAAATGTTGTCCTGAAGAGTTGCCAGGGTCATGGTGTCTGTTCACAACAGTAAAACCCTAAGACACATACCATATATACCACATACACACCACTCACACACATACCACACACACATCAGTTTTTTCTCAGTAACATTCATGTACGTGATAAGTGGGTGTACTGGTTGGTTTTGTGTGTCAACTTGACACAAGCTGGAGTTATCACAGAGAAAGGAGCTTTAGTTGGAGAAATGCCTCCATGAGATCCAGCTGTAAGGCATTTTCTCAATTAATGATCAAGTGGGGAGGGCCCCTTGTGGGTGGTACCATCTCTGGGCTGGTAGTCTCGGGTTCTATAAGAGAGTAGGCTGAGCAAGCCAGTAAGAAACATCCCTCCATGGCCTCTGCATCAGCTCCTGCTTCCTGACCTGCTTGAGTTCCAGTCCTGACTTCCTTTTGTGATGAACAGCAGAGTGGAAGTATAAGCTGAATAAACCCTTTCCTCCCCAACTTGCTTCTTGGTCATGATATTTGTGCAGGAATACAAACCCTGAATAAGACAGTAGGTTTCTTGGCTTCTGTACATGTCAAGCTCTGGGTTCATAATGTTGATGAAAGTAGACATAGTCATTCCCTTCACAGAGCTTCCGAGCTGGAGCAGAAGAAAGGCAACAAGCTAGCATGTCACAGGAGGCTGCATGCCACAGGAGGCCGCATGCCACAGAAGGCTGCACGCCACAGGAGGCTGCATGTCACACAAGGCTGCATGTCACAGGAGTCTGCATGCCACAGGAGGCCGCATGCCACAGAAGGCTGCACGCCACAGGAGGCTGCATGTCACACGAGGCTGCACGCCACAGGAGGCTGCATGTCACACGAGGCTGCATGTCACAGGAGTCTGCATGCCACAGGAGGCTGCATGCCACAGGAGGCCACACGCCACAGGAGGCTGCATGCCACAGGAGGCTGCACGTCACAGGAGGCTAGATGTCACAGGCTGCATGTCACAGAAGGCTGCATGCCACAGGCTGCATGCCACAGGAGTCTGCATGCCACAGGAGGCCGCACGCCACAGGAGGCCGCACGCCACAGGAGGCTGCACGCCACAGGAGGCTGCATGCCACAGGAGGCTGCATGCCACACCAGGCTGCACGCCACCAGAGGCTGCATACTTCCTTATCTCCTTTTGTGTGTGTATAAGCCCAAGGTGCAGCATGGAGGGGAAACCACAGCCTATTAGTTACAATGGAAGTTCAGACATGATGGCTTCAGCTGGGCGGTGAAGGAAAGGGCAGTGTGATGCGACTTTCCTGGGAAGACACAAACAAGTTCATACTCACCCTGACAGGGTGCTGAAAACAGACGGAAGAAATGACTCCATCCAAGGCCCATGTGTTGGGCAGTTGGCCTGTTTGTGTGGTGGAGTGAGGCCAGGAGATTCTGAACACCTTAGACCTCTAGAGATAAAGACTGCCAGCAGACTCTCCTCAGTTCCCACAGGAGGCTCTGTGTTCCTGCCTTACTGGCAGGTGGCCTTGTGTCTGCTGCACAGTCCTGACAGGAAGGGTTCCTGTGTCTAAGAAGTAGGATCAGTGCAGGGGAGATGTCTACCTTCCTTTGAGGCAATACTTGCCTTCAGGTGAGTTAGGTTTGCAAGTGACAGACTCTCACATCTGCCTTCCTTCAGCAAATTCAGCCAGTGCTCCAGGCATGTGATCCCATGGCTCCTCACTCGAGGCAGGAATAGAAGCAACGGGGGCCTCCTTAACAGCTTTGTAGAGAGTTTGGGTCAATCTAGAACACAAAATGTGACTCTATCTCATTTTTTTTTAAATTAAAAAATAAAGAAGGGCCAGTGAGATAGCTCAGTCGATAAAGGCACTCAGCACCAAACCTGACAACCTGAATTTGATCCTTGGAGACCACATGGGAGGAGGAGGAGGAGGAGGAGGAAGAGGAGGAGGAGGAGGAGGAGGAGGAGGAGGAGGAGGAGGAGGAGGATGGAGTTGGAGGATACAGAACACTACAAACAACTCCTGTAAATGGTCCTCTGACCTCCATACAAAGGCCACAGAAAGCATGCACATGCAGGTGTGGATGCACACACACACACACATACACACACACACACATGCACAAATAAATATAATTTAGAAAATAGATGCTTGGGCCCCACTACAGATCACTTAAAACTGGATTTTTGGGAACAAGCTCTCTATATATCTTATTTATTTGTTTTTCTGGTACAAGGGAGTAAACCCAGTTGTCACTAAAACCCTGCTCCTGCATCTGTATTTTGAGAGTCTGGTTTCCTTGTGTCTTTATTTCTCTTGCTTGTATTTTTGGGTGTCATACAAGAAGATATGATCTAACCTATGGCATGAAGGAGCTTTCTTTAGCATCTTCTTAGAGTCACATTATAGCTTCAGGGCTTGGGGCAAATGCTCATTAGTGGAATCTAAAGGTATTAGTATTAAAAAATGTATCTAAATAGGAAGGGCCTTGCTCCTTCCTATCACAGAGAACATGTAGCTGGAGGATCAAAATAGCCTGTGTTTATCGTCACAACTAGCCAAGAGTCTAGGAGTGTTGAGCCAGGGGGGTGGCTTTGTTGCTGACTGCCTAGATCAGAGTCAACAACCTGTTTTGTTTTGTTTTGTTTTAAATTCTAAAGCCAGGCAGTGGTGGTACACACCTTTAATCCTAGTACTCAGGAGGCAGAGGCAGATGGATCTCTGTGAGTTTGAGGCCAGCTGGTCCATAGAGTGAGTTCTAGGACAGCCAGGGCTACACAGAGAAACCCTGTCTTGAAAGATAAAACAAAACAAAACCACAAACAAAAAATTTCTAACCAGACATAGGGTGTACACTATGAATTTGAGGATAGCCTGGTCTATATATTAGGTTCTATGCCAGCCAGGGCTATGTAGTGAGACCCATCTCAAAACAACAAAACAAATCTCTTTCTCTTCTTCTCTCTCTCTTCCCCCCTCTCCCCCTGCTTTCTCCGTCCCTCCCTCCCTTTCTCTCTCTCTCCCTCTCCCTCACCCCCTCTCTCTCTGTGGGGGGAGGTGAGGATGGAAGTGGGTTATGAGTCCCACTGCACCTGTATGGAGGTCAGAAGATAACTTCAAGTGTGATGCCCACACTAATGTTCAAACTACTCTTGTTGCTCACTACTGCATATGGAGACCTAGCTGGCCCATGAGCCTCCAAGGACTTGCCTGCCTCTGCCTCTGCCTCTGTACGGGTGCTGGGATTACAGATGGGCACTATTATATCCAGTTTCCCATGAACTCTGGTCCCCACACTTGTGTGGCAAATGCTTTATCCACTGAGCCATTTTCCCTGTTCTAGCAATCTCTCTCTCTCTCTCTCTCTCTCTCCCTCTCTTTCTCTCATTCACTAGAATTTACTTACTTACTGAGAGGCAGGCACCTGTGGAGGTTAGAGATTAGGCATTATGGGAGTTGGTTCTCTCCCTGACATCAAACTCAGGTCATTAGGCTGGATGGCAAGTGTCTTTGCAGGCTAAGCCATCTCACCAGCACTAAGCAGACCTTCTTGAACTCAAGACCTTTGGGAGAGCAGTCGGTGCTCTTAATCTCTGAGCCATCACTCCAGGCCTCCTAAGCAGACCTTCTTAAAGGATCAAATGGCTCTGCAATTTATCTATCTATCTGCTCTGGATAGTCAAGCCCACAGCAAGCATTGTACTTATCCCAGTCAGGTCTCTCTCTAGAATGGCTGATTCCCCATCTCTACCTAGGAACCCACAGGCCCTTGGCACTCTGCATGCCCCAGGCCTACTGGACAAATTCTCTTCCCTTCTCACAGCTCCTCATTGGTTTCTCGGCTCAGATCCTCTCAGATGCCAAGCTAGAACCTGGAGATCAACCCCTTTCTCTTTCCCATTCTTCTCTCCTCTAATCAGCCAGTAGGTCCGCTCTGCTTTACCTGCACAATGTCTAGGGAATCCACATCTTCCTTTTACACCTTTCATGGGCCAGACTTTTATTACAATGTTTACAATAAGAACACAGGGGTTGGGTAGCTTCTTCCAGCCCCGACTCCCACCCTCTTCTAACAGCCTTGGCAAGTCTTTGAGCTAGAACAAGAACCTGAGACTCTCTGGAGCTCCTGAGGCCTCGGTCCCTGCCTACCTTTCCAGTGTCAACTCTGGCTACGGCTTGCTTTTTATCCAGAGCCAGGTGACTGCTAGCTCTCAGGACTTGCAAACATTCTCACTTGTGCTGGGTGCTCTCTCTACCAGGCTCACTTGACTCCTTCCCTGGACTCCTCTGGAGGAGCTCTCTTGCCTCCAGCCTCACCATGACTCTGCTTCTTGGGTGAAGCAAATGCCACGCTGAGCCATGATCCCTGGCAGTTGATGGTTCCTGGGTCATCTTACCAGGCTGAGATTTCACTGTGAGTAGGGATTTGATTGACTGATAGATAGATTGATTATTGATCTTGTGTGCCTGAGGGTTGAAACCAGGGCCTTACATATGCTAGGCAAACACACAACCCCAGACCAGGGGACTCTATTTTTATTACCATTTAAAATATTTATTTATTTTGATTTTGTGTGTATGGATGTTTTGCCTACATGTATGTATACTTTGTGCTTGGTGCCTGTAGAGGCCAGAAACAGATCCCCTGGAACTGGACTTAGAGACATTTGGTACTGGGAACTGAACTTGGGTCCCAAAAAGTAGCAAATGCTCTGCTGTCTTCAAACACCCCAAAAGAGGGCGTCAGATCTCATTACAGATGGTTGTGAGCCACCTTGTGGTTGCTGGGATTTGAATTCAGGATCTTCAGGAGAGCAGTCCGTGCTCTTAACCACAGCACCATCTCTCCAGCCCTCATTATTATTTTTAAGACAAGGTCTCTAGCCTAGGATTGTTTTGAACTGGGTACGTAGCCAAGGATGACCTTGAACCTCTGCTCCTCTTGCTTCTATCTCTTACTTGCTGAGATCATAGGTGTGTTCCAGCATACCTGGCTTATGTGATGCTGGGGATTGTATTAGGGCCCCATGGATGCTTGGCAAGCACTGTGCTGACTGAGCTATATCCTTATCCTGTTAACCTTTGCCCTTTCTGCAACTAAACACAAAAGGACAAAAGTATCATTAAAAAAAAAATTCTACTTTAAGTGTGTGTGTGTGTGTGTGTGTGTGTGTGTGCGCGCGCGCGCGTGTGTGTGTGTGTGTGTGTGTGTGTGTGTGTGTGTAGGTATAGTAGTTTGAATGGAAATGGTTCGCATAGGTTATTACGTTTGAATACTTGGTCCTCAATTGGTTGAACTGTTTGGGAAGGATTAGGAGTAGCCTTGTTGAAGGAGGTATGTCATAGGGGTGGGCTTGGATTCAAAAGCCTCCATTGCCAAGGACTAGCCCCGGGGGTGTCTGGGAGCTTCAAGAAGAATGACTTGAGGTCAAATTGTGGATCCAAGCTGACAACCTGTGTTCTGCTTGACACAGCTTTTCCAGTCTGCTTCTCTCTATGTTCTGCATTCTCTCTAGAGATTTCTCTGTCTATATTTGGCTTGCTGGCTTGCTATTCTAAGAGGTCTCTCTGTCCATGTCCTGCTGCTGGGGTGTGTGTGTGTGTGTGTGTGTGTGTGTGTGCTCTCCAAGCAGTTCTCTCTTTTTATGCTAAAAAATTCTCTGGATAGCTCATCTCCTGCAGAACACAGGTCCAGTCTTTTATTTTAAATATCAATGCAGTCATTTACTCCAGGTTTTCCTTTTGATTATCTTATGAATCAGCAGAATCAGCATACCAAGACCCTAGCCTTTTGGTTTTTAGGAGACAGCAAGCATACATTTTTTCCTTAACTTCGCAAAAGAATTCAGAAATCTGTCTGCCTTTGTTAAGCACAAACTATAAGCTAGTTGGTTGGGACCCTGCCCGAAAATTAACATTTAAACCTTGCCTGAGTTTAACCTTACTCTGTCCTAGGCTGATCTTGATCTCAGGAATCTATCTGCTTTTGTAAGCATAAACAAAATAACTTAGCTGGTTTGGATCTCCTGAGATCACCACTCCCTAAGTTTCTTTATCTCCTTCCTAGTAATTTTCTAACAAGTTGGTTCACAGCGAAGCTGCTTCTGTTCCTTTGGATTCATGAACCCCCTTATATAATTCATGTTGCATCTTATTGGAAATTATATATTTTCTTTTGGGGGGGGCGTTGAGACAGAGTTTCTCTGTATAGCCCCGGCTGTCCTGGAACTCACTCTGTAGACCAGGCTGGCCTCGAACTCAGAAATCTGCCTGCCTCTGCCTCCCAAGTGCTGGGATTAAAGGCGTTGCCACCCCTGCCCGGCTGAAATTATGTATTTTCAAACTCATGTATTTAGAGCTCTTCCCCATGGCCTTGAGGGCTGTCCCGAAGGTCCCAGCATTTACCATTTTGCTGAGGCATAGCCACACCTTAGCCTCCTGGACTTGTGCTGATTATCACAGAGTTATTCCAGTTAACAGGGAGGACATTCCACTGCTAGTGGGTCCAGAAAAGATGTACATGATTACACAAATAAGCCTTATGCCCACAGCAGCCATTGACACTCACAGAGGCTCATACCCGAGCCCTGTCCCAGGGGCAGGAACCGTGTCACTCTGTCCCTACCAGGGCCACGCTGGCTCCACACTCCATCATCCCCAAAGTGTTCTCTTTGCCTCTTAATTCCAGATCAAGAAATGAGCTCTCAGCTGTTCCTGTCCTTACCCCTTTGCCCAACCATCAGGGACTCTGACATTCTGAAAGTGGAAGCCCAGTTACATGTGTTTAAAAAAATAAATTACCTTGGTCACAGTAAAAGAAATCCTAAGAGAGTGTGCATGTGCACATGAGTGCAGTACCCATGGAAGCCAGAGGAGCTGAACCCTAAAATGGTGCTAAGTGCGGAGACCACAGAAGCAGTGGGGGCTGGAAACCTCTGGAGCTGCAGTTTCAAATGTCATGAGCTGCCTACCGCCAGGACTGGGAGCTGCACTTGGGTCCTCCCAAAGAGCAGTATGCATCTTGACCACTGAGCCTTCTCTTCCGCTCTGAGGCACCATTTCTAGAACATATTGGAAGAATGTTTTTTACAGTTCTTTCACTGTTTATTTTGCATTATGTTTCCATTTAACAACTATAGGCCTTTAATTTGTTAATTAGGTCCAAAGGAGAGAGTTATTTTATATTTCTTTCTCTTTCCCAGCACTAAGTCTCTAAATCTCGATTGAGAGTAAATTATGGCTTTGGCAGTCCTGGGGGACAGAAGCCAATCTTTGTGCGTTGGAAGCATGAACTCTATCAACAAGCCACATCTCTGGACTAGTGAGACATTATCTTGTTAGATAGCGTAGGCTGGCCTCAGACTCTTGGGCTCAAGCAGTCCCAAGAGTAACTGAGACTATGGGTATATGCTGCAGTAACTTTAAAAAAAAAAAAAGATTATTACCAGGTACCAGAGCTGGAGAGATGCTCAGAATACTCGCTGTTCTTGCAGAAGACTCAGGCTTGCTCCCAGCTTGTCCATGGTGTCTTGTCTCACAACCACTTGTAATTATTATTTTTTTTTTCAAGACAGGGTTTCTCTGAGTAGCCCTGGCTGTCCTGAAACTCACTCTGAGTAGACCAGGCTGGCCTCGAACTCAGAAATCCACCTGCCTTTGCCTCCCAAGTGCTGGGATTAAAGGCGTGAGCCACCACTGTCCGGCCCCCATTTATAATTTTAGTTTCAGGGTTTTGACAGCTTCTTTCCCTCCCTAGGCATTGCATAAAAGTAATGTAAATATATACATGCAGGCAAAACCACAAACATACATAAAATAAATAAATAGAGTTTCTTGGTGTAGCCTTGGCTGTCACAGAACTTGCTCTGTAGACCAGGCTGGCCTCCAACTCACAGAGATCTGCCTTTCATACCGTCCACATCCTGGGGTTTAAGGTGTGAACCACTTTACTATACACTAGATTTTTAAATAGACTTCAGAGAGCGATTTTATAAGAACAGCAGCAAGTTTATAGGAACACGGAACAGAAACTACAGGGGCTTCCCACAGGGCGCACCCTCCCTCTGAACTACCCCACAGTCTAGCAGAGAGGTACAGCTGGTGGACTGACATCAGCTCATTGCTGTCATTTACTGACGTTTGTAAGAGTGCATCCAGGTCACACTTGGTCTGCACATCCTGTGGGTTTCACGGATGCGCACTCTGCGTCTAGCATTACGCTTTAACCAAGAATAGTCTCACGGCCCTTTAAAACGAGCCTGTGCTTTACAGTTCATCTTCCTTCCCATTGGCTGTTGAGTTTGGTTTCTGTTTTGAATTTCATAAGAAAAAAAAATCAGGGAGGGATCAGACCGTTGTATGTTACTGCCTTTTTTTGTTTGTTTGTTTTGTTTTGTTTTTCAAGACAGGGTTTCTCTGTGTAGCCCTGGCTGTCCTGGAACTCACTCTGTCGACCAGGCTGGCCTCGAACTCAGAAATCTGCCTGCCTCTGCTGTTGGGCCCTATTTGGCCCTGGTTTGGGCCTTGAGGACAAATCCGAGCATGGCTCTAGTTTTGTAAATTGTCTCAGTCACTTCCATACTGGAGTGACTCAGCATGACCTGCTTAAGCCTGCCTTTGTCTAGCTCCTGCTGACGTAGAGTAACATTGTTGGCTCTGTCAGTCACCCCACTTGGTCAACTTTCTCCTCCCCCAACTTTCCCCTCCCCCTACGTCATCTCACCTCAGCAAAAAAGTCCACCTCCTCTCTCAACCCTTTATAAAGAAAAGATCGCTACAAAAAAAGGAGTTCCTGCTTTGACAGACTCCCGGCTTGGGGTGGTTTTTCTCCACTCAGCATCCAGCTCAGGCCCCAGCCCTGATTGGACCAGGTTCTCTCCCTCTCACCTGGCTCTGCCCACAGAGAGCCCAGCACTCTGGCTCCCAAGTGCTGGGATTAAAGGTGTGAGCCGCCACTGCTCGGCTCTTACTGTCTTATTATAGGCATTTTCAAACTTCTATAAAGCTTAGAAAGGACTGACACCAGGCTAGTCCAATGTCTCAGAAGTCATGAGCAGTCCCAGAGCTTCTCACAAGCCTCTGTAACTGAAGTTCCAAGGGATCCATCACCTTCTGCCCCCCTCGGGCACTGCATGCATGTGATGTATGGACATACATTATGCGTTCGGGAAACACCCGAAGACATAAAGAATTTTTAAAAATAAAATAGAAAAGGACAGACATGAGGATGGTCAGTAGACCTTTCGTTAAGGCCTCCATTTTGCTATGTCTCAGTGGCACTTGCCCAGTGGGAGACCCTGTTCTATCCCCAGCATCTGTGAATCTCAGGCTGATCTTGGATTCACTGTGCAGCCTATGATGACCTAAACTTTCTGACCCTCCTGTCTCCACCTCCTAGGTGCTGGGTCAGAAGTGAGTACCACCATGACTAGTTTATGTGGTGCTGGGGATGCAGTCCAGGACTTGGTGCACATAAAGCGAACACACTACCGACTGAGCCCCATTTCCAGACAACGCCCTACAATTCTTGAGGTTAAGGAGATAGGTTTTTGGCAGGGCACATGCTTAGCCTGACAAGGCCCAGCAGTTGTTAACATTTGCCTCTCCCCAGCTCCCAGACAGGTTTCTCTATGTAGCCCTGGCTAGCTTGGAAGTCCCCATTTAGGGAACTGGCCTAAATTAACAGGCATGTGACCTACAGAGCCACTTGGACAGGACCGGAGTCTCTGCAGGCAATGCTAACTAGAACTTTGTTTCTTCATGTCACATCAGACTCATGTGATATGTTACCTCTTTATCCACTGGTTTATCTCCAGGGTGCACCCAGCAGATGCAGTCCTCCATGAGGACTGGACCTTGCCATCGAAACTGAAATGCAAACTCTATAACGCAGTGGGTCTGAGGACATCCAGTTCCCAAAATCCTATGGCTGTTTTCAAAGGATTTTCATCTCTAAGAAAACCCTCTAAGAAGCAGTCCCCCTCTATTACCCCTCCACTCAGGCCCAGGAAACTATTAATGTGTCTTTTGTTTCTGTGGGTTCCTCTTCTGGACATCTTAACCAAAAACAACCATGAGGTGTGACCTCTCATGGCTGTTTCTTTCCATGTGGTGTGTTGTTCAGATTTTACCCATGCTACAACATACATCAGCATAATACACACATATATTACACACATATACATATGTATATATACATATATGTGTATGTGTAATATATATATACATATATATACATATATATATATAGTGCATGGTTACACTATCGCAAGAAGAAGGCATCAGATCCCATGGTTGTGAGCTACCATGTGGTTGCTGGGAATTGAACTCAGGACCTCAGGATGAGCCATCTCTCCAGCCCCAACTTTACATTCTTTTTGTAGCGAAATAATATCCCCCTGTCTTAGTTTTGTTTTGTGTAGCTCTGATAAACTCCTACAAAAGCACCTGAAAGGAGAAAGGTTTCCCAACCATGGCCGGTCCATCATTTTGGAGATGAAAGGTGTCAGGAGCCTGAAGCAGCTGGTTCTTTATATCCACAGTTGGGAGCAGAAAGCAAGGAATTAGTGCATGCAAGCTAGCACTTGGCTTGCTCTATTTCATACAGTCCAGGATCTCCACTCAGGGAATGGTCTCCATCACAGTTAAGAGGAATCTACCCACATCCGCTAACTTAAGACGGTTCCCACAGACAGTTCTCAGAGGCTCTCAGAGGTGTGCCTGGAGCCTGCCTCTGAGCTGTCAGGTTGACAGTTTATACTATCACTCCACTCCACACACACACACACACACATACACATACATATACACATACACACCACACACACACACACACACACACACACACACACACCATACCACACACACGCACACACACACACATACACACACACATACACACACACATACACACACACACATACACACACGCACACACACCACACCACACACACGCACACACACACACATGCACACACACACACATACACATACATACACACACACCACACCACATACACAAACACATATGGACAGGCCGCATGCTTTGTTTATTCATTTCAGTCTTTGGTGGACATTTGAGTTGATCCTACTCTTTGGTGATTGTGAGCAGCACAGGTTTTTGTTTATTTCGTGCCCCATCTCCCCCAAAGTGGCTTAGAAAGCTCAGGCTAAGGTTGAACCAAGTGTTAATTATTTCTATTCCCTTCCTCACATAACGGTCACTTTCAAAAGGCTTGCAGATGGCAGACCACAGGGGTGCAGAGAGGCAGCCGCAGAGGAAAACAGAAGTGGGGAACAGGTGGGGCAGAGACGGCCTGTTTTCTACCTTTTGTGCTTGAACCAGTGAATTGTGGAGGCTGGAGAGGGATGTGTTTCTGCCAGTGTCTGTGGAAGTGGGTTAACTATCATCAGACAAAATGACGTATTAAGATGTTGGGAGATGTAAATCAAAGCCAGGTGGAAAAGGCAGGACCCACCTACTAGGCAGAGCTCCGGAGAGAAGGTCATTAAAATCCAATTGTTTCCCCACATTAAATTGTTCAAGTTAGGAGGAACCTATTTTAAATAAAGAGAAAGAAAATAGAGCGAGAGGGTAATTTCTTTTTAATTGTTGATACAATTCAGAATAAATTAAATTGTAATTAAGTTTGTTTACTTATGAGGAGACGAAATGTGGGCGCTTGTAAGGGCCTCTTCAACCTTTTGAAAATAAAACCGCTTTGCTTTGTTCCTTCCACCCCCCCCCCCATGCTTTTTGGGGAGCATCCAAGTCCTTCGCGACTTCGGCTGCTACGGCGCGCTCTCTAGTGGCCACATGTGGAAGGTCGGGCAACAGCTCTTTTCCTAGAGGGGCTGGCCTTCGGGTAAGCAGGAAGCGATCTGCAAACTAAGCCCCCAGCTCCAGACACTTTTTTTTTTTTTTGAGACAGGATCTGTCTTTGTAGCATAGACTTGTCTTGAACTCATGGTCTTTCTTGAGACTGGGGATGTAGCTCAGGTTTTACAGTGTTTGCCTAGCTTGCACAAAGCCCTTGTTTCCAATCAGACCACCTCGTATGTGTATGCACGAGCATCAGTCATTTCATCACTTAAGAAGTGAAGATGAGAAGACTGGAGATCAGAAGTTCAAGGTCATCCCTCAGATATTTAGAAACTAAGAGCTGGGAGGTGGTGTCGAACTCCTTTAATTGCAGCACTTGGGAAGAAGAGGCAGGCAAATCTCTTGTGAGTCTGAGGCCAGCCTCGACTACAGAGCAAGTTACAAGACTGCCAGGACTACACAGATAAACCCTGTCTAGAATAAATAAAACCAAACCAAACCTAACCAACCAAACAAAAAACAGAAAGGAAGGAAGGAAGGAAGGAAGGAAGGAAGGAAAGAAGAGAGAAAGAAAAACTTCCAGGCTGTTGGATAAAGAAAAAGAAAGGGAGAGCTGGAGAGGTGGTTCAGAGGTTAAGAGCACTGGCTGATCGTCCAGCGGACCCGGGTTCAATTCAGCACCCACATGGCAGTTCACAACTGTCTATATTTCCGGGTCCAGGAGATCTAACACCCTCACACAGACATACATGCAGGCAAAATACCAATGCACATAAAATAAAAATAAATAAATCATTTTATAAAGAAGAAAGGGAGGGGATCCTTCCTGCCTCAGGCAGAGAGCTAGGATTACAGGTGTAAGCCAGCACTTCAGTATTTGAATTAAAAGTTTGCCTCAGCATGCAGCACTTCAGGGAGGAGGGAGGGGTATCTAACTGGTACACACACACACACACACACACACCACACACACACACACATATATATATATATATTTGAGACTTGTGTTACTATTTGAGCTGTCTCAGGTAGCCCAGGCTGGCTTCAAACTTACTACATAGTTTAGGATAACCTTGAGCTCCTGACCCAGCTGCCTCCTGATGCCTGGAGTTACACATGGGTGCCCACCACAATGCACCCCTGTCCCTTCAATTTGTTACTTATTATTTTACTTAAAAGTGTTAACACATTTATTTATTTTGTGTGCCCAGGCTGGGTTACAGGTCCTAGCTTGCATGAGTGTGGGGACTTCCATGTGACGTGGACCCCACAGGCTCCACACTTGGTCCCTCTGTTGGTGGCATTGATTGGAGGAGGTTATGGAACCTTTAAGGTGGAGTCAAGCTGGAGGAAGTGAGTCACTGGGGGACAGGTTTTGAGGTGCATCAAATGTAATCAGCCTGTTTCCTGCTGCTGGCACATGCCATGCTTTCCCACCACGGCGGACTCCATCTCTGTGCACTTGTAAGCTAAAATAAACTCTTAAGTTGCCTTTGGTCATGGTATTTTTGTCACTAATATAATAATATCCTAGGTTCTAGCTCCAGTATTGTGCGCCTCCCACCCCACAAAACTTGCTCAAATGATTTTGTGGGGGTGAGGGAGGTGTGTTCTATGTGTATAGATGGGAGTTGGAGGACACCTTGCAGAGTATATTCTGCCCCTCCCTCCCTCCCTCCCTTTTTTCATAGAGGTCTCACTGGGTAGCTCTGGCTTTCCTAGAACTCACTATGTAGATTCAAGAGGAATACCACAACTCCTGACTCCTATTCTGTTCTACTGTGTGGATCCCAGGAACCCAAACTGAGGTGGCCAGCCTTGGCAGTAAGGACCATTCCCGCCATGCCTGGCATCTTGCTCCTCCCCTTTAAACTCCATACTTGGAGTCACAAGAGTGCTCTATCTGATCCCAGGTTAGGTGGTTGTGGGCCACCATGTGGAATTGAACTCAGGACCTCTGGAAGAGCAGACAGTGCTCTTAACCACTGAGCCATCTCTCCAGCCCCTTGGAGTCACATTTTGCTCACCGTTAGGCACTCATCTCCCCGCCGTCCCCCCTTTGGTACTGAGAATGGAAGCCAGGGCTTTGCACAGGCCGAACACATGCTTTGACTATGAGCTACATCGGCAGTCCCAGCACCAGCCTCTCTCTTTATAGCATTCATTGGACAGCATCCCACTGGGTCACATCCAGATCTGCTTCCTATTATCCAACAGCTGTGTACATTTTGCATATCATTAACCGATCCCCTATCAATGGCCACTTATGTTTTCTTTCCTCTAAATTACTGAAGTGAAGCAATGACACACGCTCTCAGCCTCATTGGCTATGCGTATCCCTGGCATGCTCCTGGCAGCAGAAGGGACACATTTTGTTGACATGATAAAGCTGAAAAAGCAGTGAGGGACACTGTTAGTCAGCTTTCTTCTCTTCCCCCCAAATGTTCACTGAGCTCCACCTGGTACTGGGCTGGGAGCTGAGGCTAGACAGACCCATAAGCCATGGGCCTCAAGTGAGGGAACCTGTGGCATGCTCCAGCCAATGAATCCTTTAGGAAATGAATATGGGTGATAGAGTATGCTCTGCCCAGGCAAGAGCGACGAGTGTCCTGTGGGAACACAGACAAACAGAGAGAGCAGGCATAGGAAAAACAAAGAGGGCATCCAGGAAGAGGCAACAATTGCTAGAATGGGCAGACAATCTCCTTTGCACAACCAGGGGGAGGGGCTAGGTGACTCAGACCTTTCGTTATAGCGTGAAGTTTTATCTTGTGAGCCTTACACCTAAGAGTGAGATCTGAGAATCCACCCTCAGGTAGGGGGTGTCCCTATTTAAAAAACAAAGCTCTTCTCTAGGGATGGTCCTCGGATCTTATGGTTGTGTGTGTGGTGTGTGTATGTGGTATGTGTATGTGTTTGTGTATGTGTGTGGTATATGTGGTGTGTGTGTGGTGTGAGTTTGTATGGTATGTGTGTGTGGTATATATGTGTGATATGTGTGCGTGTGGCATGTATGTGTGTGTGAGTGTGTGGTGTATGTGTGATGTGTATGTGTGTGTGCGTGCGCGTGTATGTGTGGTGTCATTGGGCATTCTGGGTCATTTCAGGTTCACTGGAGTCTGGGGACTCTGCTGCTGGCAGCTGTAATTGTATTACTACAAGTAGATGATTTGATGATTTTTTCCTTTTGGACTGCGGGTGGAGAATAGGGCTCTGTGCATGCTATACAAAGCCTGGAACACTGACTGTGTCCCAACCAGAAGGCATTATTTTTTTTTTTTCGGGAAACAGATTTATTTATTTATTATGTAAATTTATTATGTAAACCAGAAGAGGGTGTCAGATTTCATTACAGGTGGTTGTGAGCCACCATGTGGTTGCTGGGATCCGAACTCAGGACCTTCGGAAGAGCAGTCAGTGTTCTTACCCTCTGAGCCATCTCACCAGCCCCCCTTCCTTCCTTCCTTTCTTTCTTCCTCCTCCCTCCCTCCCCTCCCTCCCCCCCCTTTTTTTTTGTTTTTTCGAGACAGGGTTTCTCTGTGTAGCCCTGGCTGTCCTGGAACTCACTCTGTAGACCAGGCTGGCCTCGAACTCAGAAATCTGCCTGCCTCTGCCTCCCAAGTGCTGGGATTAAAGGTGTGTGCCACCACCGCCCCACTTCTCTCTTTCTTTTTTGAGATAGGGTTTCTTGTTGTAGTCTTGGCTATCCTGCAATTTACTCTGCTGACTAGGTTGGCCTTGAACTCAGAGTCTACCTGTCTCTGCCTCCCCAGTGCTGGGATTAAAGGCATGTGGCATCATATTTGGTTTGTTTTCTTTCTTAGAAAATATTAACTTTAACAAAAAAATGGGAAAGCGTAAGTTTGGCTTGTAGCCATAGTTGGTTAACCCCATTTGGCTTAGAGTGTAGTAAGTGCTTAACAATTATTCTCAAATGGCAATTTCAAAATCAGTTCATTTTTTTGGTGTGATTTTTTGTTTTTGCAAAAGGTAGAAGGTAGAAAGCAGGAAGTTTTAATGGTCTGTCCCCTCAAAATACAGTCTTATCATCTAGAATGGATTTTGTTTTATGTGTTTATTGAAGAAATGAAATCTGAAAATCAGAACACGGAGGATGCTGAGTTCAAGTGGGCTACTACCACAATCAATCAACCAACCAACCAACCAATCAACCAACCAACCAACCAACCAACCAATCAACCAGCCAACCAACCAACCAACCAACCAACCAACCAACCAACCAACCAACCAACCAACCAACTAACCAACCAACCAACCAACCAACCAACCAACCTACTCTCTTATCAAAACCTAAGGCCTAAACCAAGCACCATATGGTATTAATGTATTAATGTTCCCAACTCACACAGCAGGTGGCGCAAGAGGCTAACATACCGCCGAGAACGCCCGAAGCGTCTGGTGATGGTGGCTTACATTGTAAAGCCTTGTTTTTACGAATAACGCAAGTTTGTGCAATGACTTATGTTGACAGCACATTAAAAAAATATCCTGGGGGTCCCTTTAAAACTCATCGAAGTGATTTGACTTTTGCTTGTCTAGCATTCCTTGAAGCCCTGGGTTCATCTTGCAAAACCTTATGAATTTCAGGAGCTTGGATGAAGGTCAGGGTGAG
>NW_022196904.1:107256365-107268064 GCF_008632895.1 Mastomys coucha
GAGACAGAGACAGAGAGAGAGAAAGAGAGAGACAGACAGAGACAGAGAGATACACACAGAGAGAAAGACAGACAGAGACAGAGAAAAGCAGGAGAGTCAGAAGGCCAAGGTCATCATCCAGATTGCAGAGTGAGTTCGAGGCCAGCCTGGAATATGAGACCCTTTCTCAAAATCAAAAAGGCAGCTCATCAAAGGGTATAAGGGATGGTTCTCTTCTTTCCAATGATCTTCATCACTTCGAAGATTACACTGGAGGTGCTGTTGTGGATTTGTGGGCTCAGTTTTTGAGGAGAATGGACTACTTCACAAAGATGGCTTCCACTGTGCTCTCTAGGCAGGAGAGGGACCTTAGAGGAGAGATGGTGAAGCGAGGTTTCTTCAGTGCACTGAGCTGGCTAAGCTGGGTGTGGCCAGCACCTGCAGACCCAGCTACTCTGGATCCCTCAAGCTAGGGAGTTGAGGGCAGCTTGGGTGGTACAGGAGGCTGCAACTCAAGAGGAAAAAAATTACAGTGGTAATATTTATGTTATATGTTTTTGCCAAAATAAGTTAAAAAAAACACTTCCCACAAAAGCCGCACAGAGACTTTTCCACAGGTCTCCAAGTCAGAAACCCAAAGTAGGTCTCAGGAGCTAAAATGGCAGGACAGTGTTCCCTTTGTAGGTCCCAGGGGTGCAGTGGTTTCTACCTGATCGATTGTGCTGTCAGGGGAATGTCATTCTTGATAGGCGAGTGGCTGAAACCTCACTTTCTTACTGTCGTTGGTCAGCCAAGGGCTGCTCTGAGATTCTAGGCACTTCTGTTTTTGTGTCTCTCTTCCATTTTCCTTTTTCTTTTTCTTTTGGATTTTCGAGACAGGGTTTCTCTGTGTAGCCCTGGCTGTCCTGGAACTCACTCTGTAGACCAGGCTGGCCTCGAACTCAGAAATCTGCCTGCCTCTGCCTCCCAAGTGCTGGGATTACAGGCATGCGCCACCACCACCCAGCTTTCTTTTTCTTTTTAAAAGATTTATTTTTATTTATATGAGTACACTGTAGCTGTCTTCAGACACCAGAATAGGGCATTGGATCCCATTACAGATGGTTGTGAGTCACCATGTGGTTGCTGGGAATTGAACTCAACACCTCTGGAAAAGCAGTCAGTGTTCTTAACCGCTGAGCCATCTCTCCAGGCCTCTCTTCCATTTTTTTCAAGCCAGCAATAGCAGCTGATGCGTCTTCTTCAATTGGCTCTCTCCTTCTAGTCTGTGGGTCTTGGGATTTGGACTTAGGCCATCAGGTCCGCAGCAAGCTCCTTTGCCTGCTGAGCCCTCTCAATGGCCCTCATACAGTAATTTCTTTGATCTGTTCCTTTAATCTCTTCCTTGATTTAATTTTATTTTTTTAAGTTTTAAGATGAGGTCGATGCTGACCTAAAGCTTACCATCCTCCTGCATCAGTAATTCTTGTGTGCTGGAATTGCAGGTATGTATCACCACACCCAGGTTTTAGAGACTCTTGTGACTACATTGGATTGAGAGGTTAAGTTTAAGTTTTCAAACTGTACTGTGGGAACTTAGCCTTTGGTTGTACTCAGTGGGAGACCAGTTCCCAGAACTCAGAAACAAGGGGGCCAGGACCTGGCAGAAAAAAGGTAACAAACAACTGCCAGGTGGCTAATCTGCCCCTGAACCCTAGAGCAAGCCAGCACCAATCAGATTTAGCCCCATACTTCACTCTATCTCAGTTTCCCTTCTTCGCCCTAGCAACTAAGAAAATACAAAAAGCTGTCTAAATTTTCGCTCAGGGCCAGACTCCTCTACGAGTCTTGCCCCAGCTTGCTGGAATAAAAGCCTCTTGCTGGTTGCATCAAGTTGGCGTCTTGGTGGTGTTTGGGGTCATCGCTCCCGGGATTTGACTGTGGGGGTCCCTCTGGGAGTCTCACAGGATCTCACTGGATAATGCAGGGTAACTTCTCCATTTCAAGACTCAGAACACAACGAGAGCTGCAAAGTCTCTTTGCCATGAAGGTAACTCAGTTGTAGTGGTTCTGGGGTAGGTTTTGGGATGCACCTGCACTTGTTTCTGTAGACAGGTGGAGATCGGAGGATAACCAAGTCTGACTACAGAGACCAGGGAAGCATGGAGCTCACAGGGATCCACCTGCCTCCGGGTGCTGCCATAGCTTTCCACATCCCTCCAGAGCACTGGTTCCCAACCTTCCAAATGCTACGACCCTTTAGTACACAGTTCCTTAGGTTGTGGTGACCCACAACCATAGCATTGTTTTTGAGCTGGGTGGTGGTGGCACACACCTTTAATACCAGCACTCAGAAGGCAGAAGCAGGTGGATCTCTGAGTTTGAGGCCAGCCTGGTCTACACAGCAAGTTCCAAAAGTGCCAGGGCTGCACAGAGAAACCATGTCTCATAAAACAAAATAAAACAATTTGTTGCTATTTTATAACTTTTTTGAAGTTTTATAATTTTGTTATTGTTGTGAGCTATAATGTAAATATCTGTGTTTTCTGATGGTCTTAGTCGACCCCTTTGAAAGGGTTGTTCAGCTTCCAAAGGGAGTTGCGACCCATATATTGAGAAGGGTCTTGAACTCACAACGTAGCTTAGAATAAGCTTGTGTCTAAGCTGAGCCACCACACCACCTGGCTTATGTAGTAAGTGTTAGAGACTGAACCCAGATCTAAACTGTGCTAGGCAAGTACTCTGTGGACTGAGCCACACCCAGACCCAATTCCCACAAGTCCCGAGTAGAGATTCTGTCTGCTCTTGGCTCGATTGCTTTTGTCTGTCAGCTAGACTGGATCATGCAAATTGGTTTTGCCCTGGGATGGATTTGACAATTTGCAAGGCCACACTCGCTCACTTGGAGGCAAACCCATGGACATGTTAGGTGGGGACATGAACGAATAGGCAATGGGTACAGCTTGCCCGGCGTGTTGTCCTAGGCCTTCAGGAGTACAGAGTGCAATCAACAGAGATGGCAAATTGATGAAGGTTTGGGCTGCTCCCTGCTGCCACTGTTCCCTTATGGCTTTCCGTTAGTTATTTCCATAAAGAAATTTATAAAATGTGGTTTTCTGCCACGACCACTCCTCTACTCCAGTAAAGTCTGCAATATCAGAGTTAAAAGCCTGATCATGGACAAGAGGCATTATGACTTCAAAGGGTTTGTGCCTCCTGGGTATTCAGTCATTCGTGGCATCTCCTAACTCAGAGGTAGCCCAGATATGTCCTTGTGAACTTGTGTGTTAGGTGCCCACCAAGATATGATTTATTAATAGTTAGACAAAATTGGACATTACTCTCTGATCTTTACCAATGTTCCAACATCTTAGCCAAACCTTGGCTTGGAATTTTGTAAAGAATGTTACTCATCCAGACTAATTGCCTTTGGCATTGTGGGTAGGGCATTGAAGTCTACAGAATGGGAGACTTATCCTAGGGCAAGGTCAAGTAGAATCCTCATTCTCAGTCAGGTACTGCAGCTGAGCCTCTCCTAGGAATTAGCAAGAAAGAGACTTGTCTCTTTTAGCCCAGAAGTAAAACACCCACTATGGGTGTTTTACTAAGGATGGGCGGGACATTGAGCCGACTGTGTGTGAGAGATAGTGTGCAGCAGTCAGCATTCGAGATTTGAGATTCAAGCCTCTACCCTCCTGGCTGGCGCACACCCAGCTTCCCCCTCCCCCACTCTGGCCGGGCGGCATGGGCCCAAGTGTGTTCAGAGCCCGGGGGTACTGCACCAGTCCAGAGGAGATGGCTGCTGTTTTAGACCCAGTGTGTTTTAGATGGCCTCAGATGTATCTCAACTGCTGAGCTGCCAGGTTTTTCATTTCTCTCTTGCAATGACTGTAAAAGTCTGATGTCATTTTTAAGAAATACACTCAAACTCAGCACTCCCTTGTGTCGACTCTGTTTGTCACTCACCAAATTTTTTGCCCACCTGACCAGAACTCTCATCCCGTGAAACAAGAGGTCCCCACAACGAACCCAGTCTGTGGCAGTTTTCCACATTTATTTACTTTGTAATGTGTGTGTTTGTGTGTGTGTGTGTGCATGGAGGTCAGAGGACAGCTTTTGGGAATCAGTTATCTCCTTCTATCACATGGGTTCTGGGAATCAAATTAAGTTGCCAGGTTTGCCACCATGTGACCCTACCTACTGGACCACCTTGCCAATCCCAAGACAGAAGTTTGTTTGTTTGTTTTTGGTTTTTCAAGACAGGGTTTCTCTGTGTAGCCCTGGCTGTCTTGGAACTCACTCTGTAGACCAGGCTGGCCTCGAACTCAGAAACCTGCCTGCCTCTGCCTCCCAAACACTGGGCTGAAAGGCCGTGTGCCACCACAGCCCGGTCTGAGACAGAAGAATGAGGGTGGACCTGAACGTGGCACCTTTTTCTTTCAATCCTTTTTATTGTTGGTGATGATGATAATTTAGAACCCAGGATGCTCACGTGCCAGGCAAGCGGCTGCTATTGGGCTATAACCCCAGCCTTCATCACGTCTTCCTTGAACAAACGCCCATGGCTCTGGCTTGTTGCTGGGTGAGTATTGGGGGTAGGTATTTAGTACATGCCTGGCTTTGATAATAGTTATCACAAACTATTTATTTTAAAATGATCACCCAATATGACTGACCTTTTTGGAATGCATATCTGTAAATTTTAATACATGTAGAGATTTCTTTAGTTACCATGAGAATATGAACAGTTTCATCGCCCGCCCCAACTTCCATTTATTCTTTTATAATTACATTCTCCTCCCTGTCCCAGTTCCTTGCAAGTGTGGTTCACGGGGCAGCAGGGCCTGCCTTCTCCAGAGTTGGTTAGAAGGCATCCTCTAGGCTCTGTTGCAGATCCATGCAGCACAGCTGCTAGAACTCCATCACCTATATATTCCATGCACATTCTTCTTCTTCTTCTTCTTTTTTGTTTTTTTTTTGTTTTTTTTTTTTGAGACAGGGTTTCTCTGTATAACTCTGGCTGTCCTCGAACTCACTCTGTAGACCAGGCTGGCCTTGAACTCAGAAATCCACCTGCCTCTGCCTCCCAAGTGCTGGGATTAAAGGCGTGTGCCACCACTGCCCAGCCTTCCATGCACATTTTTGAGCTGCTAGCCTGATCTCGCCCTCCCCGAACCTGCCCAGGACCCCTTGCATCCTTGTAGGAATGAATTCAGTAGGCCAGCCCTTTCCAGCAAGAAGTAGCTCAAATTGTTTGCAGTTTTTCTTTGAATAAGTGAAAATTTGCTTTACATAAGTCCCACTCTACAGGGCTAGTTCTGACTTTCAGCTTAGTCCAAAATACACTGACTTCTTCTATCACATAATCCCTCCTTGGTTATTTACAGAGCTGGTGCGCTCGGTTCCAGGCTGCACATGCCCGCCGACATTGTCATTCTTCATATTCATGTATTTGCCCACTTTGTATATTCTCATCTGTGCTTATGATACTGAGAATATCAACTCAACCAACCTAAAGAAAAAAAATTACAGTTTAAAAAATAGAGCTTGTGGGGCTAGAGAGATGGCTCAGTGGTGAGCGCTTGGTGATCTATGGTGAGGACCTGAGCTTGGACCCCAGCAGCCCTGGTGGTTGGCTCAGATCTGTAACTCTGGGTCCAAGGGGTCAGACATCTTTTTATGACCTTCACGGTACATTCACATACATGTGCATACACTCACACAGATGCTCACATAAGTAATAGTAATAATAATGACAACACAAGATTTAAAAGGTAGAGGGCTAAATAGGCTCCCTGGAATTGTTCTTCTGACTGTAAGCTATAAATGGTGGGAAGAAAACCTCATGTATATGTGTATGCATGCGTGTGTGTGTGTGTGTGTGTGTGTGCGCGTGTGCATGTTCATGTATGCATCTGCACGTGAGTGTGGAGGCTGAGGGTAATCTCACGTGTCTTTTTGTCCATGTTCTTCACCTTATTTTCTTGTTTTTTGTTTGTTTGTTGTTGTTAAAACTTAAAATATTTATTTAGAGTGGTGTGTGTGTGTGTGTGTGTGTGTGTGTGTGTGTGTGCCCCAGGCTGTGGGCATACCACTTGTGCACATATGGAGGTCTGAGCACAGCTTTTAGGAGTCAGGTCTCTTCTTCCACCTTGGTTTTGAGGCAGTCTCTCCTCTCCTCCCCTGCAGGAGTGCTGGCCTTGGGGTTACAGAACTGAGCCACAAAATCCAGCTCTTTTTCATAGGATCAAACTGTAGTCATCAGGGTGGAGGGGCAAGTGCTCTTACCCACTGAGCCAGCAGCCTACACCCCTACATTCATTCATTCATTCATTCATTCATTCATCCATTCATCCATTCATTCATTCACTCATTTTGAGTCAGTGTGTCCCACAGAACCTAGAGCTGACTGTATAGAGTGGTGTGCAGCAAGCCCCAGGCATCCTCTAGTCTCTGCCCTCTCAGCCCGGGGTTACAGCTGACTGTGATGTCCCAGCCTTTTTACACAGGTGCTGGGGATCGAACTCAAGTCTCATGCTTACATATGAAATAGTTTACAGCATCTCCTCAGCTCCTGGGAGACATTGACTATGCATTTGCAGCACTGAAGGTCCTGGGACTGGGGCTGTATTTGGTGGCCTTGGACCCCCCAGGGAGCTTTAGGGAGGGGGCTGGACAGTAGAGACACAAGAAAGAAATAGAATTAGAACTTTTACAAATTATTATTATTATTATTATTATTATTATTATTATTATTATTATTATTATTTTGAGAGAGTCTTATCCTGTACTTTGCTGGCTAGGAGCTGCTAATCCTCCTGCCTCTGCGTCTAGGATTATAAATTGGAGGTTTGAGTTCTATTCTCCGTCCTCTGCAGGGAGGGGAGGAGGCTGGGGCCTTAGTTCTGTCACCAGTGGCCAATGATTGAAGCCATCATGCCTCTATGATGGACCTTCTTGAATGGCAGGCAAGGCTTGGTAAACACCCTGAGAGGGTGGCGTAGCCAGCAGACTCAGGGTGACGTGGTGGCAACCCTGGCCCTTCACTTTGTTCCCTAGTGTCCTCATTAGGCTTCTTTTGAGTCACGTTCTTTGTAACCACAGTAATGACCATCCAAAAAGCATCAGAGACCTGTGCCCAGCTCTAGCTGTCACCAAACCGAAAGTGGGGAAGAAGGGAACCCCTGACTGGAGCAAAGCCTGAGGGAAGTGTGGATATCCAGGCGGTGGCCTTGATCCCAAGATTCTCCTGCCTGTACCTCCTGAGCGTTGGGATTGTACATGCATCACTATGTCCACCACGTATTTCTGCAATGGCTCCCCTTCCAGAAGGAAAGTTGAAATTTATTGAGTTCATTGATGCCAAAGCAAGACAAAAATCGATGGGGCTTGGCAGGGCTTCAGCCTTCTCCAAAGGAAGGGACTGAAAGCAGAGATGGCTCAGCAAAAGCAGACCAGACAAACTCTTGGGCAAACGCACCCATGGGTCTTCGTTACTTAGGAAGTTTTAAAACTTAAACAACTGTTAAATGCGTCTGTACATCCTTTAGACTCTAGCTTTCTTTTTTTTCTTTAAGATTTATTAATTTATTTATTTATTTTGAGACAGGGTTTCTCTGTATAGCCCTGGCTGTCCTGGAACTCACTTTGTATATCAGGCTGGCCTCGAACTCAGAAATCCACCTGCCTCTGCCTCCCAAGGGCTAGGATTAAAGGTGTGCACCACCACCACCCGGCTCTTTAAGATGTATTTATTTTATTTTATGTATATAAAATACTACTCTAATAAATACAGAGTACACACTGTAGCTGTACAGATAGTTGTGAGCCTTCATCTGGTTGTTGGGAATTGCTCCAGTTGACCCTGCTTGCTCAGTCCCTGCTCGCTCAGACCCAGTCTCCAGACGCACCAGATGAGGGCGCTTCAGATCTCATTACGGGTGGTTGTGAGCCACCATGTGGTTGCTGGGATTTGAACTCAGGACTTTCAGAAGAGCAGTCAGTGCTCTTACCTGCTGAGGCATCTCGCCAGCCCAGACTCTAGTTTTTACACTGAAACAGCAACCATGTCAAAGCATCTGTAAGCCCCCGAGCTTGGGCTAGGGCTTAGGGTGCCTAGGTGCCCAGCGGGCATGCTCAATTACCATTTGCTACATGCATGCCCTTGGCCGGCACACCGCCACTGCCGCCCTTGAGCCATCACTTAGATATCTTAACGATGGACAGAGATGGACAGAGATGAGAGATGGACAGAGAGCACTTGTTTTTTAGCTTCCAGACACCTAGGCTTGGGGGTGGCTCCTCAGTTCCGCACACCGGCTCCTAACTAGAAAAGACAGTGTGGCCCACACGAAACAGGTTTGTTCTCCGAAACCACGAGCTGGGCTTTCTGATTGCTGATTTGGAAATGTCAAGGGTTGTCATGTGTTCCTATCCTGACATTTTGGAGGCAGGTAATTAACCTTATTAGTTAAGCTAATGAAAACCAATGGAAAGAGAATGGGTTTTTGTAGCGTACCATGTAGACAGCAGTAGGCACGCAGCTACAGAAGGAAGTGTTATTGATTTCTCATTACTTACTATTTACTTTTAAAGTTTTAGATGCAAGGTCTTCTGCAGTCCAGGCTGAACTCGAACTCACTACGTTGCTGAGGTTGACGTTGCATTTCCGCACCCCCTCCCTCTAGCTCCTGAGTGACAGGTGTGGGGTATCTAGCCTAGCCTGTTCTGTGCTGAGGATGAATTTATACCTGTGTCATCATTTATGCCGCTGGCGGATCCAAGACAAGTTTCATTATAAACCAAAATGTAAAAAAACCTCACTTTTTGTCACTAGAAAAATATCCATCATGCCTCCCCATGTCCTGATGGGCTAAGATTCTGTGAATTCATGAGCAAAAGCATCCACTCGCCTTTTGGAGCCAGGTGTGGGGGTGCACATCTTTCATCCCAGCACTTGGAAGGCAGAAGAAGGTGGATCTTTGAGTTCAAGGTTGGTCTGTTATATAGAGAGTTCCAGGACAGCCAGGGCTACACAGAGAAACCCTGTCTGAAAAAAACCAAATAGCAGTGATTTTTCTACTTTACTGTGACTGCCTACTTAATATTTCCACCAATGTAGTTTTTTTTTTTTTTAAACACCTTGATTTAAGACCTTCTTTGTTCTGTTAGTATAAAAATCTTTATAAAATGTTTTCCTGGGCTGGCGAGATGGCTCAAAGGGTAAGAGCACTGACTGCTCTTCGAAGGTCCTGAGTTCAGATCCTAGCAACCACATGTGGCTCACAACCATCCGTGATGAGATCTGATGCCCTCTTCTGGTGCGTCTGAAGACAACTACAGTGTATTATGCCAGAGCAAGTGGGGCCAGAGCAAGCAGAGGTCCTGAGTTCAGTTCCCAGCAGCCACTTGAAGGCTCACCACCATCTGTACAGCTACAGTGTACTCATACACATAAAAATAAATAATAAATAAATCTTTAAAAAAATGTTTTCCTTAGGGCTTGTAGAGATGGCTCAGTGGTTAAAAGCACTGACTGCTCTTCCAGAGGACCAGGCTCAGTTCCCAGCATCCACAAGGTGGCTCACCATGGTGTAACTCTAGTCCCAGGGGATCTGATGTCCTCTTCAGGCCTCCAGAGGCATCAGGCGGAGATTTGTGGTGACCTAAACTGCATTTCCAAGCCATAGTTACACATACTTGGCTCCAGAATAAACTACCTTTTATTCCCTTGGATGTTAGAGGTATGTTTTTGTGTTCATAGAAGCCTAGGTTATTTGCATGTGTGTTGGGAGCCCTGACTCTGCCTTCTGTTTTTGCATGGAGTCCAGAGTCTCACACATGTACAGCATTTCACCATCCAGCTACAATCCGAGCAAGCCTGAGTCTTTGTAAAAACCAGCAATATTTGTCTCCATCTGCTTCCATTTCCAGGCATGTTCTAGCAGCATCCTTGTGGTTTGGCATCCGTGTTTTAGAGTGTGATTAAGTACAGGGCCCTCTCTAAGTCAGGACCACTTTGCCAACAGGATCTGATCACATCACAAGCTGGGCTCTCCTGGACCAGGCAGGGAGCTCCGGGTCCTGTCAGCCTGCTGCCACTGTCCTCAGGGCTATTAGCTGGGGAGACAGAAGCCAAATGTCTCCCAAAGATCCTGGAAAATTAGTTTAGCACTGTCTGCCAGGTGCAGTGACTCAGAGGCTCAGCCCAGCCACAGCTCATTGGCCCTGGAGTTGGAACAAGAACAATGTTGTCATGAATGCAAAGCAGGACAGGAGATCTGGGAGGCAGGACAGGCAAAAACCTTCAGCTTGCTTTTAAGACCCTTTCCAGATGAGGTTTTAGATTGAAGAGGAGCCAGAGATTCTCTGGCAGTGGGTATGTAAGGTAAAGCCATTGGTGAGGGGCATTTATACCAATGGGGTATCCTGTCCTAGACACTTACTGTGTGACCTTGGGTTGGTAGCTAATAGTCACTGAGGCTGTCATGAGGACGAGTGAGATGCTGCACATTTGTGCTAAACTTAATATTAAAGACATTCAGGGGACCGTGACTAAAGAGTAGGACTGGGTCCAACAAGCTCCCTTCCATTCTGTCTTAGTTAGGGTTATCATTGCTGTGATGAAACACCACAACTAAAAGGAACTTGAGAAGAATATGGTTTATTTCATCCACACTTTTAGGTAACAGTTCATTACTGAGGGAGTTCAGGACAGGAACTCAAGCAGGGCAGGAACCTAGAGGTGAGAGCTGATGCCGATGCTAAGGAAGGGTGCTGCATAGTGGCTTGCTCAGACTGTTTTCTTCTAGAACCTAGGACCACCCAGCCCAGGGATAGGACCACCCACATAGGTGGGCCTTCCCCCACCAATCACTAAGAAAATGCTTTACAGATAAGCCTTATGGAGGCATTCTCTTGATTGAGGCTCCCTCCTTTCAGATGACTCTATCTTGTGTCAAGTTGACATAAAACTAGCCAGCACAGGCCCCAACCCAGGGTGGACATGGACGGAAGAGCCAGTAGCCAGGCCTTGACCCTAATCCTGGGTTCTTCACAGAAGATGGGTAGGAACTATGATAAGAGCCAGAGGTTGGGGAAGACAGCTGTAAAACAGTGTCTTCCAGAAATGACAAGTATATGTACTCAGGCAGTCGTGGTTGACTGCACAAGACCTGTACAAGATCATTCTAGTCCATAATCCAGTATGAGTGTTGCCCCCTGCAAAGCTTCACTCCCAGTGGGATGCTACAGGCAGTCAAGCTGTAAGGGGAGACAAAATCAATTTTCTTCAGGAGTGGGACTTCTGTTAGGTTTCTCAGGCTACCATGGACAGCCCTACACCCAGGTGTGTGTGAGCAACACCAATTGGGTCCCATAGGTAAAATACACAACTACATATACAGACATGAGATTGGGAGGAGGAGGGGGCCCTGGAGGAGTCGGAGGTGGAGGAAGTCAAGGGTAGATTTGATCAAAATAAATTTGCATTCATTTATGAAGGAGAAAGATTCTAAAAAGGCACCTGAGGCCATGAAGTGCGGCCTTGGTATTGGAGGATTGCTATGAGTCTCAAGCCAGTATTGTTTTTACTGATTTTCATGTATATCGGAGTAAAAAAAACCAAAAACCAAAAAACAAACAGCCAAGCGGTGGTGGCACAAGCCTTTAATCGCAGAGGCAGATGGATTTCTGAGTTCGAGGCCAGCCTGGTCTACAGAGTGAGTTTCAGGACAGCCAGG
>NW_022196904.1:107268464-107270166 GCF_008632895.1 Mastomys coucha
TCTGGCTGTCCTGGAACTCACTAAAGAGACTAGGCCACACAATTAAAAAAAAAAAAGTCAAGGGACTGAGGATATAGCTCAGAAGTATCTGCTTGCCTAGTGTGCTCAAGGTGCTGGCCTTGATCTCCAGCACCACAAAACAACTTCCCTAAACAAAACAAAACAGTAAATAAATAAATAAAAAACTCAGCAAGCAGAAAAACGGTGGTTAGCAGGGAATGGAGGAGGGTCCATGAGCAGTGATTTGGGGGTTCTGAGAAGTGGCGGAGACCCATGCATAGCACCGTGGATGTTTAACATTCTCAGTTGCACATGCTTGAAATGGTCACAGCAGTAGATACACTTAGTGTAGTTATTATCATTAAAAATGTGATTATCGCCGGGCGGTGGTGGCGCACGCCTTTAATCCCAGCACTTGGGAGGCAGAGGCAGGTGGATTTCTGAGTTCGAGGCCAGCCTGGTCTACAGAGTAAGTACCAGGACAGCCGGGGCTACAGAGAGAAACCCTGTCTTGAAAAAACAAAAAAACAAAAAAACAAAACAAAAAAAAATGTGATTATCTAGACAAAATGTCAGATGCCAAATGTACCATTTGTCTATATTAACAGGTCAGTCAGTGACCAGTCAAGGCAGGTGGGAAATGCCTGAGACCTTCTGCCCTAGACTACAGCCTAAACCACCAGGCCACCTGCAGGGTGAATAACCTGACCACTACCTTTTTTTTTTTTTTTTTGGCAAATTCTATACGGTCTTCCCAGTGTCCCTAGCAGATGGACATCCTTTTACCTGGAGCAGTGGGCCACTCAGCAGGCAAAACACTGGCTCTTCCCCCTCCCATATCTCTGCCCTGTCCCACTGATGCTTCCTGGGTACTTAGCTCTTACAGGAATCTCAGTGGTTTTCTTCTCTTCTCCCCTCTACCTTCCCCATCTCTCCAAGTGGCAGAGGCCTTCTTATGCTCTCAAAGCATACATCTGGGTTCCCACTCTTCAGTGGTTAGCAAATTTCTTCTATCATTCAGTCAAAAGATTTAGTTCTAGATTATGTCTAGAAATTGGGCCAAACTAAATCAAGGTGGAGGTCATGGCTGGAGAGAAAGACCTCTGTGGTACTGTAGGGAGGGCATGTCAGGAGAAGGCAGCCCCAGACAGTGCAGAGCAAGGAGGTGGAGCCCACAGCTCCCCAGTGCCACGGAGTCTCCAGATTTTATTTAGCAAGATATTATTTAGCAAGGCGGGAACTCAGGGGATGGCTGCCTTTTGAAAAGATGGATTCTAATATTCACAGATCCTAGAGAAAGCATATGTGACAATCACAGGCAGCCATCCTGGGGAGCACCAGGGTCCTCAGGGGGGCAGAGGGAAAGGGAGTCCCCTGGGTGAAAATCCTTCTGTAGTTTCTGCAGGCAGGAAGAAGTGAGTCAGAATAAACAGACTAGGACTAGCCAGTGTGAAATACTTAAGTGGTCTCTGATATGTAGGGACTGTCCATCATTGGATGACACCCGTTAGGTTTTCAGCTATAGTTTAATCAGGCCACACCCACCGGTTGATTTCTACACCTCTAACAGACTCCCTAGGAGCCCTGGATTAGAGGCAAACAGTAGGTGTCATTTGTACTTCCCTAAGTAAGTTTATAGACTTCTTCTTCTTCTTCTTCTTCTTCTTCTTCTTCTTCTTCTTCTTCTTCTTCTTCTTCTTCT
>NW_022196904.1:107271398-107276584 GCF_008632895.1 Mastomys coucha
CCCCCCCCAAAAAAAGAAAAAGCTGAGGAAAAAAAAAGAATGAATATATTGAATTGCACTGCAAACGATATGGATATCGTTTGGACTACCGTGAGCAAAAGAGAAAGAAAGAAGGTTGGGAGGCCCACGAACGTTCAAAGAAGGAAAAAAAAAAAAAAAAGATTGGTCTGAAGGCTAAGCTCTACCATAAACAATGCCATGCCCAGAAAATACAAATGAAAAAGACTATTAAGATGCATGACAAGAGAAACACCAAGCAGAAGGATGATGAGGCGACTCTACCGGGAGCCGTCCTGCCTATCTGCTTGGACAGAGAGGGGCAGTAGAGAGCAAAAGTGCTTTCCAACACGATTAAGCAGAAATGGAAAGAAAGGCGGGAAAATGGGAGGTCCCTCTACCCAAAGTTTGTGCCTAAGGGGAAACAGAAGTATTGAAAGTTATTTGAACAGGAAAAAGAAGAAAGAAGGCATGGAAGAGGATGGTCACTAAAGTCTGCTTGGTTGGTGATGGCTTTACAAGAAAGCCACCTAAATATGAAAGGCTCATTAGGTCAATGGGTCTATGTTTCAACAAAGCCCATATGACACACCCTGAGCTAAAAGCTACTTTTGCCTGCCTATACTCGGTGTGAAAAAGAATCCATCACCCCCATTATATACAACCCTGGGTGTGATCACCAGAGGCACAGTTATTGAAGTCAATGTGAGCGAGTTGGGCCTCGTGACACAGGAGGCAAGGTGATTTGGGGAAAGTATGTTCAAGTTACCAACAATCCTGAAAACGATGGGTGCGTAAATTTGGTCTTGCTGGTTTGACTGTGATGCCATACAAGTCATTCCACTCAATACTGAGGGCTACACAGTCAGGAAAACACCACTGCTGTGAACTTTCTGAACTACCAAGCAGCCTTACCCCATGTGCAGTCATCAAGAAGTAGTTATTTAATTGTAAAGTAAAATTTAAAAAAAAAGAAAAAGAAAGAAAGAAGGCTGGCGAGATGGCTCAGAGGGTAAGAGCACTGACTGCTCTTCCAAAGGTCCTGAGTTCAGATCCCAGCAAGGACATGGTGGCTCACAACCACCAGTAATGAGATCTGACATCCTCTTCTGGTGCGTCACCAGAGTGAGTGGGCCAGAGCGAGCGGGGCCGTCCTGAGTTCAATTCCCAGCAACCACATGATGGCTCAAGGACATCTGTACAGCTATAGTGTACTCATACACATAAAATAAAATAAATCTGAAAGAAAACAAGAAGAGAAAGGAGAAGAAAAGAAAAGTGCTTCTTGGGAGGAGAGGGACTCTGAGGGTGGGCTTTCACGTAAGTAGAAGCCTACCCATAGTGACGCGGGTTTCAGTCATAGCATCTGTTCTTCTGGAACCTGAAGACTCAGAGCATGCTTAAATGAATAGAAGATGCTGAGGTACGGCACCGGGCTAGTGGAACCCAGGAACACAGTTAATCCTCTCCCTGGATCCAGGCACTCTTTGATTTCCAAGTCAGTGACACAAGCCAGTAAATTCCCTGCACATTTGCAGAAGCCAGTTTAAATGTCTTTGTAAAGACAGGGAATCTCACACAGCTCCTTCGAGCCATGTCTGGGAGTCAGAAAATTAGATTTGTCAACACTGAGGTCAGTGTTGCCTCTACTACACAGCTGAAGGGCTTAACTGTGTCCCAAATATACACTGTGTGTCCCCAGATGTCAAGAACCAGTGTGGGTGACTCGGCGGAGAGCATGTGACATCTGGGTGAGCAGTCACAGCCTCCCTTCATTGTTAGGAGTCTACAGGTGCAGTCTGCTTAGTGAGGTTATGTTACTAGATGTTCATTCCATTCTCCACAAAATGGGGGTAGGGATGGGTGGGGGGTAGGATGCAGGGGTGGGCAAATGGCGGTGCTGCTGACAATGTCCTAAATGGCAGCCTAGCTTTAGAAATCTAGTGCTTGTCAGCCATTACTTCCCTTATCTACCCCCAGTGATCAAAGCATCTAGTTCTTGCTTAACCAAAACAGCCTGTAACAGTTTAAATCCCTTATGCTAAATCCCAGAATGTTCTGACCCACACATCTCCTTCCACTGTTACCTGTCCCCATAAAACTGACAAGGCTTTTACCACTGCCCACTCTTCTGTCTCTACCCCTTGGCCCCAGATACAGCCCAGCCAGTTTGACTCCCCAGATAAGCTGACTTTCTGTCCACAGAACTGTCTAGTTTGTTGGTTTCACTGGGTCTTTGCTTGCAACCAGGATCTCATGAAAATTTCAGAAATGTGCACCTGCTCTCTATTCAGGAGATGGTTTTGTGCGTAAAGAGACCAATGGAGCTGAGTCAGGTCTGGAAATCTGATAGGCTGATACACTCAGCCAGAAAGACATGACAAATGCCAGAGTGGCAAATGCCACTGGGCTGCAATGACATGACGGGAAGAAACTGCTGCCCAAACAAAGCCTGAGATGGGGTTGGGCATTTTCTTAAAGGTCCCAGAAGAATTGGCATGGCATTGCCCTATTTTTTTAGTATGAAGATTGGACTGTTAGAAACAAGACTCAAAATCCCAGTGTGTGGGGGGTGTGGTAGGAGAAATCGTGGTTGACAAAGTGTCTTCTGTACAAGCATGAGGACATCCCTGAGCCTGACTCCCCAGCAGCCATGTAAAAGCTGGGTGCAGTGGTGGGCGCTGGGGAAATGGAGGCAGCCGCACCCCTGGCTCATTGGCTCTGTAGTTTAGCTCAGTGGATGCATCCAGGTTACAAAAGATGGAAGACCCCATCTTACAAATAAGATGGAGGGGCCAGCAGGATGGCTTAGGGTGAAGACATCTGCTGCCAAGCCTGACAACCTGAGTTGACCCAAGGAAACCACGAGGTGGAAGAAGAGAACCAACTGTGAGTTGTCCTCCAACCCCGCCCCCACAGGGGCCTTAGCACATGCTTCTCCTCCTAAAACAAATAAAGACTTAATTACAAAATTTAAAAGAAGACAAGGTGAGTGATGGAGACACTGGATGTCATCAACCCCTGGTGTTCACAAATGTACACACCACCAAACATACACATGAACACACACATACCACACACACTATAAATAATGATAATGATAATAGTTAATATAAACAAGATGGAGTTTGTTAGCTGCTGGCCCCGCTGCTCCACCTGTGATGTCAACAGAGGGGCAGGCTCCTCCCAGACTGCTGTTCTGCCTAGCCCCGAGGCTGACTCCCCACCACAGGTTTCAAGGCAAGGCATACCTCTTTTTAAGGACATGCTATAGAAGTCAGTCAAAGGGCTGGAGAGAAGGCTGCTCAGTTAAAAGCACTTGCTGTTAAGTCATGACTGGTTTGGATCCTGGCACCCATATTGGGCAGTCCACAGACATCTGTAACCTTCTCCTAGCTTCAAGGACACACAGACAGACAGACAGACACACACACACATTCACATACATACACTCACACAGATAAATACACATACACATATAAAAGACATTGTCAGAAAAATGTAGCTTTCAGGTCTAGCTAATTTTGATGTAAGATGTTTTTACTGTTTTGCAGGTTTTTAAATAATAACGTTTATAAAATTAAAATAAAGAAGGAAGTTGGCCAAGTCCCTTAGGTCACCTGGAGCCAGGGGTGCTCATTCTTCTTGGCAGCCAGTGTCTAGATGAGAAACCGGAAGCCTATTTATGAAGATCACAGACTCTCACCTCAGCATTCTTGGCATTTTTGTCCCAATGATTCTTCCATAAGGGTGTGAGGACTAAGTGTCTCCTCTCTAAGCTGTGATAACCAAAACCTGCAGTCGTCAGCCAATGTCCCTTTGAAGGCCAAGTGGCTCTGGCTGAGGACTCCCACTGTGAGGAGAGATATGAGCTATAGGCAGGTATGGGGGACAGTTTTCTTTGTCTGCCAGGTCCTAGAGATGATTTTCTTTCTTTCCTCTTGCCGGCAGAAGAGGGTGACAGGAACAGCTACTTAGAAGCCCAGCAGACCCGACTCCAAATTCTACCCCTGGTTTCACATGAATCATAATTCTTTCCTGCAGCAAACCCGGTCTGGACGTTAGATGCATAGAAACAGGTGGGGATAAAAATGTTCAGCACAGTTTTGAAAATCTCTTCCCTGGGGATATTAAACAATGTCTACTCATAAGGCCCCAAACCAAAGTATGATTCTACCAGAGAGCACCATATAGGGAGTTGGTGTGTTCATTGGGCGTTCTTGAGCATGGATGAGGGGTTACTTTAAAAAAAAAATTTTTTTTTGAGACAGTGTTTCTCTATGTAGCCCTGGCTGTCCTAGAACTTGATCTGTAGACCAGGCTGGTCTTGAAATCAGAGATCCACTGCCTGCCTCTGCCTCCTGAGTGCAAGGGATCAAAGGTTTGCCACCACCACAGCCTGGCTTACTTTCAAATTTGTAACTGGCAGAGAAAACAAAGCCAACCCAAACTCCTAGATGGTAACAGAAAAATAATTTCATTTCACAGGTTCAGTCTTCACAGTGCGAGGGAATGGTGGAGCAGAAGAGCTTACATCATGATGGTAAAGAAGGAGAGAGAGAGGAGACACAGAGAGAATGCCTACGCTGGTCTGTTTCCTCCTTCTTCCTATTACTCCACCCCAAATCCCCAGCCTAAGGGATGGTGCCACCCATTCTGGATAGATCTTTCTCTTCCTTAGTCTTCTCTAGAAGAGCCTCTGCAGACACAGGTGAAAACACACTTCATGAATTGCCTAGTAGTGACCAATCTGAACATCAAAATTAACCAACAGGTTGAAGGGTGAAGCATCACCCTGTTGGTTTATGAGGTAAACAGATGTTCACTGTTGTCCTTTCACACGACTGTCCTTAAGCACCTACTGTGTCAAAGCTCCAGGCTTATCCAATTTTATACCTTCAACAATGTGATGAGATATTTATTATCCCATTTTCGACATGAACGAACAGAGTCTCAGAACTTAGCCCCTTGTTTAGATTGGGTAGCCAGTTGAACTGGCAGATCAGGGATGTAAACTGTCTTGGAGCATCTTATTCTCACACAAGGAAAGCATTTGCCAGTGCTGCTACTAGCCTTTACTTATCATTATTGTGTATGTAGTGTGTGTGTGTGTAAAATACAGGGCTGTAGGGAGCCATTCTATTAATACAGATATCTAAGCATGAGCTAAGATGGCAAAAAAAAAAAAA
>NW_022196904.1:107278862-107279007 GCF_008632895.1 Mastomys coucha
CCAGTCAGAATGGCTAGGATAAAAAGCTCAGGTGACAGCAGATGCTGGAGAGGTTGTGGAGAAAAAGGGAAACTAATCTTTTATTTAACTATTATTTCTGACAGTATTCCACTTTTGTAGGTTTTTTTTTTTTGTTTTGTTTTTG
>NW_022196904.1:107279216-107282594 GCF_008632895.1 Mastomys coucha
TGTAGACCAGGCTGGCCTTGAACTCAGAAACCCGCCTGCCTCTGCCTCTCAAGTGCTGGGATTAAAGGAGCATGCCACCACTGCCTGGCTCAGAATTCCACTTTTGTGTAAGTCTGTATAAATATGGCCTGTAGGTTGGAGGGGAGATCTGTTACCTTCGCCTTTTTCAGCCTGTTTGTGTGTATCTATCTGGAGACCTGTGTGCCTACTTCCATGTGGGTTATACATCAGTTTAAGTGTGTGTTTATATCTGCCTGTGTGCTCATCCCTGCTGGCATAGTGGCCCATGTGCTGGTAAATAAAGCTTGTAAATAAGATAGTCTTATTTGTCTATCATGTTTTGCCTTCTCATCAACCTTCCAGCCTGCTGTGACTCTTCTGTTTCTGGTTTCAGAGCTTGGACCTCAGTGTATGGGGGTCTATATGTGCCACACACATGTGTCAGAAGGCAACTTTGTGGGGTCACATCTGTCCTTCTTTTTGTAGGAGCCAGGAATTGAACTCGGGCCACCAGTTCTACATGGCAAACCTTGAGCTATGGTTGACCCCAAGTACTCTAAGGAGTCTAGGATAGTCTTGAACTTCTGATTCTTCTACTTCCACATCTCAAAGGCTGGGAGTACAGACACATGGACCCTCACAGTTTGTGTAGTTCTGGGTCGTGAACTTAGGGTTTCATGCATGTTAGACAATCATTCTACTGATTGAGCTGCTGCTCCAGGTCACCACTAGCCCTTTGGGTGTCTTTTTCTTTAGTTAGAAGCCTGTGGTTCTCCAAGATGTGTTACTGCCATCTGCTGAATCTATTAAAGCAAAGACATAGATCACACAGACCTTGTGCAGTGCACAGCCAACCCAGCTGGAAACACTAGCAGCCATGTAAGAGACAGAAACTGCAGTCGGTTGTTTATTTTATGGTTGTTCAAGAAATAACATGAGTCCCTGGAATAGTGACCTTTGTGGCCTCTGGAATAGGGACATGTTGGATGCCCAGAGTTGACTGGTTTGGGATGACAAGCACAAGGTCAAGGGAAAAACAATGGTTTTCATTGTCTTGCTCCTTCTGGTTCGTATCTTGGGTCTTGGTTCTTGGCTTCATGGCCCCTGCAGAGAGTCTCTTTGAGGTCACTGAAGAGGGTGCCTTCACCACTGATGAACAGGGTACCTCCATTGTATCTGCAGAGGGTGCTTCCATAGTATCTGCAGAGGGTGCCTCCATGTTATCTGCAGAGGGTGCCTCCATGTTATCTGCAGAGGGTGCCTCCATGTTATCTGCAGAGGGTGCCTCCATGGTATCTTCAGAGGGTGCCTCCATGGTATCTTCAGAGGGTGCCTCCATGGTATCTGCAGAGGGTACCTTCATGGCTGACACAGTGGGTGTATTCTTGAGAGGGTATAGGGCTGGGCTGAGATTCTTTCTCAACTCATATGCCTCATCTGTCAGCTGAAGCTTGGCCAAGGGATCCTTAGGGACACAGATTTTTGTGGCCTTAGGAATAGGGTCACATGTCTGCAGCCTTGGGGTCAGAAATTTCCTTGGTATAACTGGATACAGGCCCAGATGGTATAAGTTTGTAGAGTTAGAAAGTGAGGATTCACAATTCTCTGGGAGTTGCTCAGGCAGATTCCTGACTGAGTCCCGCATCTCAAAGATGGATCCCTTGGACTTGTTGGTCGTAGAAGATTTGGTGGTGGGGTTGAGGGCTTCTGAAGAAGTCTGGATGCCCGTCATTGGCTTTGAGTCTGGGAAAATGTTCTTGGTTGTCATCATGGGAGGATGTCCTGTGATGCGTTGGGTGGCTTCAGTCTGGGTCAGGGCAGTACAGGAGGAAATGGCTCACAGGTGGATGGAGAGGTGCAGAGGCCCCCTGGAGAAGCTGTCACACCCCATTCCTACAGGAGAAGTAATTTGTGAGACTGGAACAGAAATTCTAGGGAAAATCCCTCAAAAGGGAGGCTCTCTTTTCTTCTTGGAGAGAATCGCACTTCTCAATCATGTATCTACTTATTCATGTGTTCATTCATCCACCCCATCATCTACAAACTCATTCACTCACTTCTTATTTCCTTGTAGGTGGATCCATATGTTTAAGTATTAATTCTACATTATCAACCGACTCATACTTTCATTAAGTAATCCAATAGATATTGGACCTGCTGGAACTAGAAACATTTACAAAGGGTTATGTGCATACCAGGTATACTGACAAGGGCTTGGCATTCAGCTTAAGGGCTAGGGATATGCTCTGTGGTCAGAGCTGGGGACTGGTTCAGGAAGCTCTTGAGACTCTTGCTGAGGGCCTGAGTTCAATTCCTAGTACCCAAATGGCAGCTTAAAACCATTTATAACTCCAGTTCCAAGGAACCTAGGAATTCTTCTGGTCTCCGTGGGCACCAGGCATGAATGCAATTCATATACATAGAAGGCAGGCAAAATGCTTATATACATAAAATAAAAATAAACAAATCTTAAAAAAAAATCAGGTTAAGCCTCTTAAAAATTTTGTGAGGAAAGTGATTATTCTAGACTACGTGTTTGTAATCCTGTCCCCAAGGTCTTACATTGAAGCCTGCATTTGGGAGGTGTCATATAGCAGTTTCCTCTGGAACATTCCATCCATCCTGGAGGTAAGCTCCTTAGGACTTAGACAGCTTTAAAGGGAGGGTGTAAATGGGCTGTAAATAACTCTCTGGCTTCAAGCAGTCCCTGAAACTTAACAGATTCTTAAATTTCCACCCCTTCTGAGCTTCTAGAAACACTAAGAGTTGTGATATGAGCAGAAGCTCTGAGAACTCAATATAGTCCAAAGTTAAAAAATGCCACCACAATCCTCCTAAAACACACAGGTCTGTCATAGCAATAGCCCATGATGTGGTATCAATTTCTGTCATAGAGTTTCTATTGCTGTGATAAAACATCATGTAACCTGGGCAGGAAAGGGTGCGTTTCATCTTTCAGCTCGTAGGTAGTCCTTCATCCAGGGAAGTCAAGGCAGAAACTGAAGATGCTGCTTCCTAGCTTGCTCCTCTGGGGTTGCTCAGCCTGCATTCTTATGTACTATGGACCACCTGCCCAGAGGGCGGCCGCATCCACAGTGGGCTGGGACTTACCACATCAATCACTAACTCAGAAAACGTCCCAAAGACTTGTATTCAGGCCAATCTGATGGAAGCATTCTCTTTGTCTCCTTCGTTTCTCCCTTTTCTTCCTTCCCTCCTTTCTTCCTTCCCTCCTTCCTTTCTTCCTTCCTTTGAGACTTTTTTTTTTTAATTCCGAGACATAGTTTCTCTGTGTAGCCCTGCCTGTCCTGGAACTTATTCTGTAGACCAAGCTGGCCTTGAACTTGCAGAGATCTGTCTGCCTCTGCCTCCCAAGTG
>NW_022196904.1:107282604-107297118 GCF_008632895.1 Mastomys coucha
TCCTGGAACTCTATGGACCAGGCTAGCCTCGAACTCAGAAATCTGCCTCTGCCTTCCAAGTGCTGGGATTAAAGGCATGTACCACCACCACCTGGCAAGATGTATTTATTTATTATATGTAAGTACACACTGTAGATGTCTTCAGACACCCCAGAAGAGGGCATCAGATCTACAGATGGTTGTGAGCCACCATATGGTTGCTGGGATTTGAACTCAGGACCTTTAGAAGAGCAGTCAGTGCTCTTAACTGCTGAGCCATCTCTCCAGCCTGGAGACATTTTCTTAAATGAGGTTCCCTCTTGTCAGATGACTTTAGCTTATGTCAAGTTGACATGAGCTTAGCCAGCCCAGCAGCTGAAGAGCAAATGTTCTCCAACCTGTAGGACTGCCTGCAAGTTGAGTAGAGAGCTACACGGCTCCAGCTTTTAGGAACCGTCACCCACATTGGTATGGGCTTTTGCTGATGCAGTTGGCTCTGAGTCATGCATGCTTTTATAAGTAGCCCCTCATTCATACTTTGTAGGTAACTCTGATGAACTCATTGGCTTACTAAGTTAGACTTGGATTGTATTGTTACTTTAGTCTGTCATTGATTCTCTTCCTGAGATGACTAGATATTTACTTATATTTCCTCAGGAAGTATGTCACACAAGAGGTCGTGAGGGTGGGTCTCTGTGGTGGGATTAGTGTCTTAATAAAAAAAGAGAGACCAGAGTGATCACTTCCTTCTCCACCCCTGATCCCTTCCTTTGCCACCAGAGGATACAGTACAGCAACATGGCCACCTCTAAGTCACAAGAAAGACCTTACCTGTACAGAGCCTCTGGACACTTGCTTCTGAGCTTCCAGTCTCCACGGCTGTGAGAAAGAAATGTCTTCTGTTTAACCTATCCAGTGTAGGGTATTCTGTTCCAGCAGCCTCAACTGAGTAAGGCACAGTTATTATGATCATGTTCTCATTTTGTATTTTGGGGAAGGAAAATGGGGGTGAACCTGAGGTATGTCAGGTGAGCATGCTTCTCAGCTCTAATTCCCCATTTGTAGAGGTAACCTGTCCTTATGGTTTGGAAATGTCCCCAAAGGTCCATGTGTCCGAAGGCTGGGTTCCCAGTTTGTACTGCCACAGGGAAGCAGCAGAGCAGTTAAGGGGTAGGATCTGAGAGAAGGAAGTTAGATCATTGAGGCAAGCCATTGAAGGGGATAGTAGACCCTGTGGTGTGTGTGTGTGTGTGTGTGTGTGTGTGTGTGTGTGGTGTAAATGTGTGTGCATGTTCATGTGTGTATATATGTGTGTGTGCGCACACATATGCACGTGTGTCCTGCTTCTTGGCTATAGGAGGCAATGTGTTGCCTTGTCCCAAGCTGATGACCATGGGGCCAAACAACCACAAACTGAGACTTCTACACCCATGAACAGAAATGATATGGGCTACCTCTCTTTTGTTTTGTCATGCTGAGGGTGGAATCCAAGTCTTGATGCTTAGTCTTTGCATTACTGTCCCAGCCTCAACCTTTTCTCCCCCTGCCCCCCCCCCATTTTTTTTTTTTAAGGACAAGGTCTCCTTGTGTTCTTAGGCTGGCCTGGCCTGGAACTTGTTCTGCAGAGATTCACTTGCCCCTGCCTCCTGAGTCTCACCATGCATTCCTTCCTTCTTTTTAAGTTGATTATCTCAGATATTTTACCACAGCAACAGAAAGCTGACTTAACACAGCTGTTCTCTTGAGTGGCTTCCCACAGCCACAGAGCTGGGCAATAGCAAGGCTTGGAATCCAGGCAGATAGATTTTCAAGGTGTGACCTCTCCTGTCCCTGCTCAGCTGGGCCACCTTCTGAAAACAAGGGTCCCTCTCTCTCCCCAGACCACACTTTACTGGGGTGGGTTCTACCAACTAAGAAAGGAGAATAGTGGAGAGGAATATAAGACGTGGCTACCACAGTGCTGTGGGAATCATGGGAGAGGCTCCATCACTCACCTGAGGGGGAGGTAGGTGATATGAAGGTTCCTTGGCTTACTGGCTAACCATGCCCTCCCCATCTGTGACATCAGATACACAGCTGGAGGAGGTCTTCATGCATCCATGCAGTGACTTGCTGGTGATTCAGTCACCACTGAGCACTAACTGCGGCATCGGGGTTAGAGAAAGGGGAAGAACCATCTCTGTCTATGAAGTGGCCACACCTAAGCCATTGTACACGGGTCCACTCACTCATGGATCCATTGCACACTGCAGAGCATGAGACACATGCTCTACAAAGCTGTGGGCTCTAAGAACCAGGGAGTTGGGAAACCTTGTTCAAACTCACCTGGCCCTGCTTTTATCAAGCCATGTGTTCTTCAATTGTGTTTAGCCTCTGAGCCTTGATTCCCTAGTATCTATCATGGGGTAGTGCTAGGTAGACTCTGAATACTATATTAATCTAGACAGCATATCCCGTATCTGTTTTCCACTTTCTCCACAGTCATGAGTCTGACAGCACAGTCATGTATCATTTAAAATACTTTTACTGCATTTTAAACTTATTGTGTGTATATGTGTGTATATGTGTGTCGTGGTCATGACATGGTGAATGGAGGTCAGAGGTCAACTTGCAGGAAGCTGTTCTCTTTCCATCATATGAAGGCCAGCAATCAAACTCAAGCTTAACAGCAGGTACCTGTGCCATCTCACCAGCCCCTCACCAATGTTTTAACAAATCAACTGATCATTTAATATTGTGTGTGAGAGTTTCAATACGCGCCTGCCACTACACACCTGTGGAGGTCAGAGGGTAGCTTGTGGAAGTTGGTTCTCTGGTTTCACCTCGTTCTGAGGCAGGCTCTCTCTTATTTCTGCTTTGGTGAACACTCTAGGCTGAGCTGATCCCCAGGCTTCCGGGTGGTTCTTCTGTCTCTGCCTCTCCTCCTGCTGGAGTGCTAGGATTACAAATGCTCCCTGCATCTGTGCTTTTATGTGAGTTCAGAGGATGGAACTCAGGCTGCCCTTTGCCTGCTGAGACATCTTGCAGAGCCCAGCCTTATCCTCCTGAGTCCATTGAGGCCTCCCTTTTAGGGAGACGTGGTTACTTGACTAAGTCCTCATCTTTGGACAGTGGACTGAAGCAGTGTACAAGCATGGGTATCTCTCATTTCCAAGAAAACTTCTTGCTCTACTTTCTCTCCTGTAGTTGAATAGCAGTCAGGGATGGTACCATTTATGATACAGAACAAACTGGAAAGACATTTGACCCCACCTAACTGGACCGCTAACCTCAGCAGCCTCACAAAAGCTAGAAATAAAACATCTAACAGTCTGCCATGGTACTTTGGGTTCTCTCTGTTACAGTCACTCAGCATGTGTGAGAACATGGAACACAAGAACATGGAATGTCTGTAGTTTTATTATTTCTATTATGTCTGTCTTCCTTTTCTGCTAGCATATCCTCCCTCAATGTAGCTGCAGATGACAAGCATACTCATGTTGGGTTTTTGCCTACTTCTCTAAGCATGGGTTATGCACCCAGCCCATGGGTCTCTTCAGATGGGAAGCCAGTGTGACATCAGAAAGGCAGTGGTAGAATCCCATCTCATTGTCAAGATGTCACTACATCATCTCCTTTCAAGAAGGGGTGACCTCCCACAGTGTCCACCTTCACAGTGAGCAGAGCTACACCTCACATCATCACCACAGGAGGATTGTCTCATGACAGTGGAGTCCTTGCATTTATATAGAAAAATAGTCATGTTAACTAAGGAAGACTGTCTCTTCAGGCATTCAACCCAGTCTGGCCAGGTGGGTAACACTCAACCTTTCTCTTCTCCTTCCTCCTCTGTCTCCTTCCCTCCTCCCTCTCTCCTCCTCCACTTTCTTTTTCTCCTTCCCCAGCATCTTGTCATGCTAGGCAAGCACCCACAGAACGATACCTCTGTCCTCATCCTTTTCTGTTTTGTTTTGAGACAGGTTTCACACTGTAGTCTTGAACTTGTGATCCTTCTGCCTCAGCTTCCTGAGTGCTGAGATTACAAGTATGTACCACTATATCTGGTAGCTCCCCCTCTTTCTAGCATTTGCCCCATCCGAAGCCGTGTGTGTGATAAGATGCTGTGTCATGCTTGTGGATCCATCCCTTCTTCCACTATGTGGATCCTTGGGAACTGAACCAAGGTCATCAGGTTTGGCAGTTTGGTTGTAAGTACATTTACCTCCTGAGCTATCTCATCAGCTCCCCTATCCCTTTCAGAGATAGAGTCTCCTGATGTTGGCCTATGAAATCTTGGGGCTCAAACCATCTTCCCATTTGAGCTCTGGAGTTGATGGGCCTACTGGGACATACCACCATGCCCAGCTAGTACTAATCTGTCTCTACAAACGAGGAGCTGAGAGTCAGACAACACACCAAGCCCAAGATCACAGGGCCTAAAAGTGGCAGATCTGAGTGGGCTCAAGATCTATAGTTGAAAGAATTTCCTTGATGCATAACTCAGTTGCTTTATTTACTCTATGATATTCCCAACTGGGAAACCAAAAACTTCTGGCAGGCTTCAGAGAACTGCCAGAAATGGCCATTCTTCTGCTGTAGAGCAGAGTGTGAGAAGCCACTGCACAGTTGTGGATCAACTGGTGGGCTTTGGGCAAAGGCACATCTGAGTTCAGCCATTTTCTGATTGGAGCCCTCTGTCTGCTCATCCGAGAGAGTAAAGGAGAAGGCCTGGCACAAAACCAGGCAGCACAACTTCCTTCAGTGCTCTGACCTCACTGAAGCATGGGGTATACATCAAGCCGGGCTATCGCCTTCTCGGCCAGGGATGCAAAGGGCCAGACAGGTCTTCCAGCCACTGATGAAATCTATCAGAGAATCCCAGTTGACCAGCAGACATGTACTCTTCCTGGATCAAACCAGTGGTCAAAAAATGGCTTGTATAGTTCCTTAATATAAAAAAAATACGGTTTAATATTTGTATTAATTTAAAATGGTGTGTATGTGTGTATCTGTGTGCAGGTATGTACATTTGCAATTGTAGTTACCTGAAGAGTCCAAAGGACCGTGTCAGATCCCTTGGGGCTTCAGTTATAGCTCATAGTGAGCCGCTCCATGTGGATGCTGGGAACTGAACTGGGGTCCTCTGCAAGAGCAGTGTGTGCTTTTAACTACTCAGCCATCTCTTCAGCTCTGTATTTCATTTGTTTATGGGTGTGTACCATGGTGCACGTGTGGAGATCAGAGGACGGAGACAGACAGACCAAACACAAGTGAAGGCCAGCGGGGGTCATGCAGTAAATTCTAGGTTAGCCTGTGCTGCAAGAAGGACTGTGTCAGAGAAACAGATCAGAGCTGCAGGAGCCCCAGAAGTGGGCTGGCAAGATGGCCCAGTGGCTCAAATGCTTGCCACCAGGCCTGACGACTTGAGTTCAATCCCCAGGACTAAGTGGTGGATGGAGAGAACAGCATCCTAGAAACTGTCCTCCGTCCCATGAGTGCTAAGGGTACAGGTGTGTTTCACCTGTGTGGAGCTCTTTATCTCAGTTTGTATGTCTGTCAATGAGTCAGATAACATTTCCCCTCTGTGTGCCTGGGGAGCTTGGCTGAGATACTGTGAATGAGCCGTAGGGCTCATAATGCACCGTGGACAGGACAGAATCTCAATGTTCCTCCGTGGCAGGGTTTCTTATGGTAATCTAAGTTGCTTTTTTATGTTAACACATTTGTTCTGTAGACCTGTAAGTCTCTCATGGATGAAGGCTGGTTTAATTCTGTGTTGAGTAATGGGATTCTAAGAGCCGAGTGGCATGATTTCTTTTTCCTTTTCGGGATTTTACTTTCTGCCTCTGCCTCCCAAATGCTGGGATTAAATGCATGTGCCACCACAGGAGTCCTAAGTGACATTTTTTTTTTTAAAGATTTTATTTATTTTATATATGTTAAGTACACTGTAGCTGTCTTCAGACACCCCAGAAGAGGGCATCAGATCTCATTATAGATGGTTGTGAGCCACCATGTGGTTGCTGGGATTTGAACTCAGGACCTTTGGAAGAGTAGTCACTAGTGCTCTTAACCGTTGAGCCATCTCTCCAGCCCGACTTTTTTTTTTTTTTTTTTTTTTGTTTGTCTCATGCCCTGCTGAAAAAGGAGTTCCTTTCTCCTTGGTGTGCCAGGAAGTTCCAATATATGTGGCTTAGAAACGAGAACTTGAAAAAAAAAAACAACTCATGTCAGGACTTCTGTGTGTGACAGGTTCTCAGCTCTGAATTGGACAGGTCAAAAGCCACTGCAGAGGGACTGAGGTGTGGCTCCACAGGTAACATGCTTGCTGCACAAACATAGGAATCTGAGTTTGGGTTCCAAGAACTCACACAGAAGCTGGGCGTGGCAGTGTGTGTTTATAACCACAGCACTGGGGCTGGGGGAGGCGGGGAGACACATGGGTCCTAGAAGTTCCCTGCCCAGTCATCCTGGCCAAATCAGTGAGCTCCAAGTTCAGTGGGAAACCCTGTCTCAAAGAATGAAAGCGACAGAAGATTACAGCCAGCATCTAACTGTGATCGTCACACAGGCCCGCGTATATATAATGTGTAAGGGTGTATAAGCTCCTCTTCAGAGTGTCATCTTCAAGACCAGGTATTTTCTTTCTTTTACCTGTCTTAAGAGGTTAAGGGACTCTGCTCATCTTAAGGGCAACATGCGACATTTTCCCCGCTGCATACGCTGCTTCTCCTTCTGTCTCTCATTGTGGTGTCTGAGCACTGTTTCATGTGGCTACTGGGCTCTGGAGTCTCCTCCAGGAAGCTTGGGAGCCTTGAGGGCTGGACAGCTCTGGTGAGCATACTGGGAGCTCTGTTTTCATGTTTCCTAATATTTGTGCACCTGTCCTTCTAATGCCTTGTCTCAAAAAGCTAGACCTGTCTGGCATCTGCCGGTGCCTGCTGAAGGGCACAGAGCCTCTTTGTAGTCATCCCCTGTAGTTAGAAATCATACAGAACAAATTGCTGAGTGCGTGGAATAAATATGTGAGCATTTCCAAGCTGTGGTGACTCTGATGGTTAATCTGGGTGCCTTGCTGCAGGGCAGCTCTCTGAGATTGACGGCTCCCAGGCTGTGGATGCTGCGTGAGCTGGCAAGCCTGCCTCCCAAGACCCATTTGGAAGCTAATGTGTATAGTGCTGCCTCTCAGGGCAAATATTGGATATGACTGTCGGTGGGAACCAGGGACTTCTTGGCTGCAAAGAACCTGCCGAGTCAGCATTACCTGTCTGGGTCTTCTACGACAGCTTGATTAGCCTTCAAATTACCTTCAAGGCCCAGGGCCTTGGAGACTGGTCCTGGCCTGTCTCCCATTCTCCCTCCCAACCCGGTCACCACTGTCTCTATTTCTGCACCCTGAGAGTAATTGCTCCCGGTTCCTTGGCTATGATCATGAATTTTGATATCAGAGCACTCTGTATTGGAATAATGACTTCGTTCTCACGTTCTGGGTGCTATGCACAGTGACAGATACACAGAAATACTCAACAAATTGTTTTAAAATAAATGACTCCTGAGGCCCGAGAGGTGGTTTAGTCAGTAAAGCGCTTGCTGCTCCAGGCTGAGGACCTGAGTTCAGAGTCCAGTACCCATGCGAAAAGTCGGGCATGGGAGTACATTGTCTGTAAACCCAGCACTGGGGAAACAGAGGCTGGGGGATCCCTGCTACTCACTGACTGCCAGGCTAGCCAAATCCGTGATTTCCACTGTCAGTGAGAGACCCTGCCTTGGAAAATAAGGTGGAGAGTAACTGAGGAAGACACCCGATGCGATCTCTGGCCTCCACATACACGCACAGCACACATCGCCTGCTATACCTTGTAGCCTGATCATTTCTCTTGAGATTTGTAGTTGTCTAGCTCCTGGCTCATAGTAGTCGATCAACAGATTTTTAAGTGCCGATGATCCAGTGTAGCTTAGTGCAAATATTTTTCAAAATCTTGTTGTGTTGGGAAATAAAGGTTGCAAACATTTTTAAAACCCAGAGGAAGATTCTAGAAGCATGGAAGACCAGAGAGCTTAACTAGACAGCTAACTTTTTTCTTACTAGATAGTACTTATACTGGAGGACTGAACTGTTGGGAAAACCTGAGATCAAAGTTTGTTTTTGTTTTTTTTTGTTTTTTTTTAAAGAGTCTTACTTTGTGTCCTAGAATGAGTTAGAATTCACTATGTAACTCAGATTGGATTAAAACACCATGATTCTCCTGCCTCAGCTTCCTGAGCATTAGAGTTACCTGCACCAGTTGCCATCTGGTTTCTGTACTAAGGATTTCAGCTTCTGAAGCAGGCTTAGGTGGTAGACTGTGGTTAGCTCTGATCTATAGTAAGGAGGCAGCTACATAGGGTATGGCCTCAGAGCAGCACTCCTGCTGTGGCCTCCCTGTCCTCTCTGCTTTCACCTCCAGTGAACCACACAGGCCTCCTCCTATGACTCCCTCATCACCCCATCTCTTTGTTTGAGCCACCAGCTCCTACAGACATCCCCTGCTAACCCCCTGGCTCAGAAGCAGATAGGCCAGGGAAGCAGGCTGGTGATCTTCTGAGCTTCGAGTTTCCTCCTCTCCTCCAAATCCCACCCCGCTTTCCCAGTAGCAGATTCCCTGCTATGGTCTCTCTGTTCTCCCTGCTCCCATTCCCCAGGACTAAGCAGACCCTGTGGCACAGTCTGCTACCTCTTTCCTTTTTCCTGGCAGGGCAGTGGTGGCATGCGCACGCCTTTAATCCCAGCACTTGGGAGGCAGGTGGATTTCTGAGTGTGAGGCCAGCCTGGTCTACAGAGTGAGTTCCTTTCTCCCGTGGAGCCATTCAGAACCTTTTTTCCCTTTTAACCCAGCTCCCAATAGCAAGAAACACCTTCTAGCTGGGATACCCATTGCCCAGGCCTGACAGGGATTCAGAAACACTCCCTACCAGGCGAAGCACAGCTACCACATTCTCGTAAGAACCAGAGAGGACAACAGAAACCAAGGTATGGAACATCCACCCAATAGAGACAAGGCCAGATATCAGCACCTAGGATTACAATCATCCCAAACCCAGATACCTAGATGCCAGCATAAAAACACAATAGCAGTGTGATGCCTATTCCTGGTTGTCAACTCGACTACATCTGGAATGAACTACAATCCAGAAATGGAGGACATACCTGTGATCCAGATCTTGAGGCTGGAATATACAGGCTTCTGACCTGAGATGATCTTGACATGGAGATCTTGAGGAATATTGGTCATGAAAAGCTTAGGCCCAGGCAAGGCTTTAATGCCAGGAGACTGAGGCAAGCAGATCTCTGAGTTCAAGGTCAGCTGAGACAAAACAAGTCCCAGGTCCAGGCATCGTAGTCTTTAATCTGGGCCATGCCTTCTGCTGGAGGCCTACATAGGACATTGGAAGAAGGAAGATTTCTTTTCTGCTTGTACTTACTTGCCAATACATCTATTGGAATCTACCTCTTCAGGACTCTAGTTTATACAGAAGACCAGCTGAAACACCCAGCCTCGTGGACTAAACAACTACTAGACTATTAGACTTTCCAACCACAGTTGCCCATTGTCGGGTAAGTCAGACTATAGACTATAAGTCACTACAATAAATTCCCTTAATATATAGAGCCATTGCATAAGTTCTGTGACTCTAGAGAACCCTGACTAATACAAACAGGATAATATGTCTCTACTAGAGCCCAGCAATCCTACTAGGCCCCAAGAAATGTGATATAGCTGAAGCACAGACAAGGACTTCAAAATAGCAAGTATGATATGCTTGAGGACTTTAAAGAAGATATGAACAACTCTATTAACAAAATCTATGAAACACCATAAACAGTGGAATCAAATGAAAACAGTTCAAGACTTGCAAGTAGAAATAGAACCAATAAAGAAAACCTAAAACTCAAGGAAAACTGGAAATGAAACAGTTAGGAACTTGAACAGGAAGCAAGTCTGACCAACAGAATTTAGGAGATAGGAGAAAGCCTTGGGTATTGAAGACAAGATAGAAGAAATGGGTACCTCAGTCAAAAAATGTTAAATCTAGAAACAAACAATGAAAAACAACCAAAAAAAAAAAAAACCCAAAAACAAAAACAAAAACAAAAAACCAAAATCCAGGCACAAAACATCTAGGAAATTTGGAACACCATGAAGAAATGAAATCCACAAAGAGTAGGAATAGATGAAGGAGAAGAAACCCAGAATAAAGATACAGAAAACATTTTCAATAAAATCACAGAGGAAAAACTCCCCATCTCAGGAAGAAGGTCCTTACCAAGGTGCGAGAGCATAGAACACCAAGTAGACTGAACCAGAAAAGAAATTTCCTATGGCACATAATAATGGAAATACTAAATGTACAGAACAAAGAAAAGAATATTAAAAGCTGCAAGGAAAAAAGATGAAGTAACATATGAAGCCAGACCTGTTAGAATAACATTTGACTTTTCTTTTTTCTTCTTCTTCTTTTTTTTTAAGATTTATTTATTTATTTTATGTGTATGAGTACACTGTAGCTGTACAGATGGCCGTGAGCCATTATGTGGCTGCTGGGAATTGAACTCAGGACCTCAGCTCCCTCTGGCCTGCTCGCTCCGGCCCTGCTTGCTCCTATGAAATACACTGTAGCTGTCTTCAGACACACCAGAAGAAGGTGTCAGATCTCATTACAGGTGGTTGTGAGCCACCATGTGGTTACTGGGATCCGAACTCAGGACTTTCAGAAGAGCAGTCAGTGCTCTTACCCGCTGAGCCATCTTGCCAGCCCAACATTTGACTTTTCAATGGACACTCTAAGATCCAGAAGGTCTTAGACAGAGGTTCTACAAACTAAGAGGCCACAGATGTCAACCCTGACTACCAGACCCAGCAAAACTTTCAATCACAATAGATGGAGAAAGAAACACGTTCCATGATAAAACCAAATTTAGGCAGCATCTATCTACAAGTCCAGCCCTCCAGAAGGTGCTAGAAGGAAATCTTCAGCCTGAAGAGGCTAACCACAGCCAAGAAAACACAAGGAATAAATATCAGACTAGCACATCAAAAGGGGAGCAAAGCCCTACCACCACAACAAAATAATGGGGATCAACAAACACTCCTCATCAGTAACTTGGATGCTGACCCATGGTCTCAATTGCTCAGTAAAAAGACCCAGCCTAATAGGATAGATGGGGAAATAGGATCCATTCTTCTGCCGCATCCAGTAAATATATCTCCCCCACCCCCTACCCCAGAGACAGGGTTTCTCTGTGCAGCACTGGCTGTCCCAGAACTCACTCTGTAGACCAGGCTGGCCTTAAACTCAGGTTTCCAGCCTCCCAAGTGTTGTGACTAAAGATGTGTACCACTGTCTGGCCCATAAACATGTCTTAACACCAAGGATAGGCATCACCTCAGGATAGAAGGGTGAAAAAGCAAACATACCTAAGGGGCGAGCTGGTGTAGCCATTTTAATATCTGACAAAAAAGATTTTAAACCAGAAGGAATCTGAAGAGCTAGAGAAGGACGCTGCATGCTCGTCAATGAGAAAATCTACCAAGAGGATATTACAATTCTTACCTCTATGCACCAAACATGAGGGAATCCACATTCATAAAAGAAACACTAGTACAGGTTAACTCAAATATTGAGCCTCGTGCACTGATAGTGGGAGACTTCAATATCCCACTCTCATCATCATCCACATGAAACTAAACAGAAAAATGCTGGAGCTAAATGATATCGTAAGCCAAATGGATCTAACAGATATTTACAGAACACTTCACCCAAACACGAGAGAATATACCTTCTTCCCAGCAACTTTTGGAAATTTCCCCAAAATTAGCCACTTACTCAAGACACAAAGCACGTCTCAGTAGATAGAAGAAAATAGAAATAACACCCTGCATCGTATCTGATCACCACAGATTAAAGCTGTGTATCAGCAACAACAGAAACAATAGAAAACTTATAAACTCATGGAAACTGAACAACTCCCGGCTGAATGAAAATGGGTCAGGACATTTTAGAATTTGAATTGAATAAAAATGAAACGCAACATGCCCAAAGTTATGGGACACAATGAGGGTGGTTCTAAGAGCTGAGTTCACAGCACTAAGTGCCTACATTAAAATCTGAAGAGATCTCATATTAGTGACACCATCCCTGAAAGATCTATTAAAAAAAAAAAACTAAACAAGGAAATAAAACCAGAGTAGTAGATGGCAAGAGATAATCAAACTCAGGGCTGAAATCAATAAAATAGAAACAAAAACCAATACAAAGTATCAATACAACAGAGTTAGTTCCTTGAGAAAATCAATAAGATTGACAAATCCTTACCAAATTAGCTAACATGTGGAGAGAGAAGATCTAAAATAACAAAATCAGAGTCTGACAACAGACTCCCAGGAGACCCAGAGAACCACAAGGACTCCGCTCCACCTGTCCTCTACCAAACTGGAAATCTAAAAGAAGTGGATAATTGTTTTGATATATACAATCCACCAAAGTTAAATCAAGATCAGATAAGCAATTTAAATAGACCTATAACCCCTAGTGAAATAGAATCAGTGATTAAAACTCTCCAACTGGAAAGAAGCCAGAGCTAGAGGGATGGCTTACAAAGAATTAACACCAATATTCCTCAAAGCATTCCAAAAATATATACACAAAAGAAACATTGCTCAGTAGTTTTTTATGAGGCCACAATCATCCTGCTATCCAAATCACATAAAGAACCAACAACAGAAGAAAATTACAGACTGTTTTTTCTTAAGAACGTAGATGTAACATCTCCACAAAATACTTGCAAACTGAATCCAAGAACACATCCATAAGATCATCCACTATGATCAAGTAGGTTTCATCCCAGAGATATGGCTTCAAAAACTACAAAATATCTTGGGGTAACTCTAAGTGAGTGAAAGGTTGCATGATAAAAACTTGAAGGAGCTGAAGAATGAAAGTGAAGAGGATATCAGAAGATGGAAAGATCTCCCATGCTCATAGATTAATAGGGTTAATATAGTAAAAATGGCCATTCTATTAAAAATAGTCTACAGATGCAACACAATCTCCATTAAAATTCCAACATTAAAATGCTTCACAGAACTTGAAACAATTTTCAGCTTTATATAGAAACAACAACAACAACAACAAAACCAGGACAGTTAAAACACTCATGGATGATGCAGGAGGTTGATGATTTGCAAACTCATATGTCTTACCAAACTGTAGTAATGAAACCCAGTATGGTACTGGGTTTCATTACTACAATGGAATAGATCTGAGAGACCCAGACATAACTGCACCCACCTGTGGACACCTGATTTTCGATAACAAAGGCAGAAATACACACTGGGGAAAACACAACATCGTTAACAAATGGCACTGGCCAAACTGGATGGGGACATGTACAAATAGATCCATACTTAATCATCCCCAACAAACCTCAATTCCATACAAATTAAAGACCTCAACATAAGGTCAGATACACTGAATCTGATAAGAGAACCTGGGGCATAGTCTCAAACTCACCAGCATAGGAAAAGACTTTCTGAACAGAACACAAATAGCACAGACACTAAGAACAATAAATGGGACTTCACAAAACCGAAAAGCTTCTGTACAGCAAAGGACACTGTCATTTGGACAAGGCGGCAGCCTACAGAATGGGAAAAGATTTTTACCAACTACGCTTCCTACAGAGGGCTAAAGTCTAAACTATTAAACAACAAAAAACTTGGACATCCACAAACCACCCAAATAAAAATGGGGTACAGATCTAAACAAAGACTTCTCACAAAAGGGAACTAAAATGGGCAAGAAGCATTTAAAAGAGTGTTTAACAACCTTAGCCACCAGGGAAATGCAAATAAAAACTACTCTGAGATTTCATCTTACAGCCACCAGAATGGCCAAAATCAATAAAACAAATGACAGCTCATGCTGGCGAGGATGTGGAGCAGGGGGAACACTCATCCATTGCTGCTGGGAGTGCTAATTTGTCCCGCCACTATGGAAATCAGGGTGGCAGCTCCTCAGGAGATGGGTATTGATCTTCCTCAGTATTCAGCTACACTACTTTTGGGCAGATATCCAAAGGACACTAAATCCTACCACACAGACACTTGCTCAGCCTCATTTATGCTGCTTTATTAATACTAGCCAGAAACTGGAAATGATCCAGTGCCTGTCAATAGATGAGTGGATAAAGAAAATGTGCTAAATTTACACAATGGAATATTACTTAGCTGTTGAAAAAAACAAAAACAAAAACAAAAACAAAACCAAAACCGAGATCATGAAATTTGTGGGTGAATGGATAGAACTAGAAAATGTCATTCTGAGTGAGGTAACCCAGACCTGGAAAGACAAATATGGTATGTATTCACTTATATCTGGATGCCTGCTCTTAAGTCATTAATAAGCAAGCTACAATCTGTATAACCACAGGAGTTAAGGAGATAGTAAGGGGGCCAGGCGGTGGTGGCACACGCCTTTAATCCCAGCACTTGGGAGGCAGAGGCAGGCAGATTTCTG
>NW_022196904.1:107297167-107315286 GCF_008632895.1 Mastomys coucha
AAAACAAAAACAAAAAAAAAAACCAAAAAAACCCAAAAAAACCCAAAAAACAAAAAACAAAAAACAACAAAAAAAGGAGATGATAAGGGACTAAGGGGTGGGGTGGCTCTCCCTAGGAAGGGGGAATGGAATAGGTAATTATGGATGGTTGGTGGGGGAGGGGGTGAAGGGGGAATAGCATAATTATGGATGGCTGGTGGGGGAGGGGGCCTGGAAGGGGAGGACCAAACAGAGAGGGGGAGGGAAGAGGGGAATGTGGGAGGGACAGTTAAAATTAAGGACTATTTGAGGTGTCATATGGAAACCTAATACAGTAGAGACTTCCTAAAATATATACATATCTGAAGATGAACTTAATGAAACTGCCAAGTAATGAGGAGAGAGAGCCCCAGCTGGACATGAGCTGCCTTCGGAAGTGCTGGGAATAAAGGTGTACACCATCATACCCAGCTGCCTGATTGTTTTCTTAAGCTCTACCTCTCTTCAGAGTGCCGTCTGTTTCTCTCTCCCATCTCTTCTCCATACTTTCAGCGCCTTAGTGGCTTCTGCTGTGAGTGGGCCACGCTGGGTGGGCAAACCTGTGGGTGTTATTATTTTTGAAAGACCTTTCTTTCTTTCTTCCTTTCTTCCTTCCCTTCTTTCTCTTTCTTTCTTCCTTGTTTTCTAGCTTTCTTGCGCTTTCTCTTTTTGTTTTGTTTTTTGTTTGTTGTTTTTTGAGGCGAGCACTGAGCATTGGTTTGCTCCACCTCATTACTCTTCGCTAAAGACATGCATGTATTGGTTAGCCTTACACAGTGTTGTTGAGCTCAACTTGTAACACTGCCATTGAGAGAAACTCCCCCAAGAACTGCTCATGAGGTTCCTGCAGCGGCCTTGTTGGTTTGCTTGGCGAGTGAGCCTTGTGGTGTCTTCAGGATTGAACTACAGCTGCCAGGTGTCTGCTGGTCAAAAGAACTGCACTGTAGCTGCCAGTTTGCGTGTGCTGTCTGATGCCTAGAGGGCTGGTTTGCAGCCACTGAATCATAGTACAGGACTGAACTGCTGCCGAAGAAGACCAAGCTCTTCCCCAAAGAACTTCACTTCCCCCGTATCCTCATGACTTTTCTCTTCCACTACATCTGGTGGGTGGTGGGCTAGAGGAGAGGTTGAACCCTTATTAAAAGTAGGCTGCAAAAGTTTATGCCTACAGTAAGACCCTCCCCCAAATTTATTAATGAAGGAAATAGAAAATATTAAAGAACACTAAGTGTAGTGATATTTTATGATTTTTTTGGCTTTGTTCTGTGTGTATATACATAGGTGTCACTATGTTAAATGCATTTCCTGATGGTTGCTGTGTAGAAAGTGTGAAAGCCAAGGTATGGGGGTTCTGTGCACAGGTTGTAGAGCCAGATAGATGGGTATGCACACTGCCTTCTTCTGTTGATTGTGTGCCGCTGTACAAGCTTCTTAAGCACTCTGGGCTTCACTTTCCTCAAGGAAGAGAAAAATAAGGGCCTATGCTCTAGCCCTATTGTCTTGTGTAAATGAGGCTGGCTGGTTTGAATGTGAAGTTTCCTCTGTAAGCTCGGAAGTTTGAATGCTGGGTTTCCAGCTCATGGCGACGACTTAAAGGTTGTGGAACCTTTAAGAAGAGGAGCTTAGATGGAGGAGGTGGTCACTGGGCACAGACCTTGAGATTTTATAGGCTGGCCCCACTTCCTGTTCTTCTCAGCTTCCTGGCTACAGACACAATGTGACCAGTTGTTTCAGTATCCTGCTGCCCTTGTTGCTAAAATTTCTTCTCTTGGCAAGGGATATAAACACTTATCCCTCCTTCTAGAGCTTCAAGAGCCACTGAGACTCTATTAAAGTTCACCAGGAGGTACCAGTGAGTGGTGCCCTCCAGTGGTAAAAGCAGCCACACTGGATGCTTGTACTCAGCAGGGATGATGACTCCCCAAGGCTTCATAGGTGGAACACCCTTCCTCACCTATGTAGCCCCTTCCCCGGGACCACGTGAGATTAGGGCAGAATTGCACACAGTTGGTTGGGATGGGTGGTGGATACTCACATGTTGAACCCATGTTCCTTCTTAGCCCCTCCTTCCAAGAGGGATCATCAACAGTCACCAAGTCCAGTGGTGACAATCTTTGGTGAGCAGGCCCTGCTTGGCCTGCAGTAGTTTGCCTCAGAGATAGTACAACAAACAGCCTTTTCAGCTGCAGTAGACTGTGTCTACTCAAACTGTGAGCCAAGAAACCCTGTGTGTCTTAAGTTCTTCTTGCCTGATATTTGCTGCCTGGCACATTGTTGGTATTCTTCATGAAAGGAAAAGTATTATTAGTTCAGGACCCTCAAGACCAGGTTCTTAGCACAAAGGAGAGCTATTCATCCTAGAGGAACGAAGACAGGGAATAAGAGACAAAGACAGGAGAAAGAGGATGAGGGAGAAGGGGAAAGGACGAAGGGGAGGGGGAAGAGGCTATTTGTTCCAGAGGACAAAGGACTGCCTCTGGATAGAGAGGAGACAGACTTGGCACATAGGAAAATGGCACTTTATAAAGGTAAAGGGGGAAACCCTGTGTTAGGATGAAGTATTTAGTTTTAATTGGGCATGTTAATTAGGTGAGCCAAAGGGGGCTTTTGATTGCTGGACTTCAATACTTTGACAGCTGGACCTTGGTAGTCAGCCTCAGGAAGAGGAAGTGGTCAAATAAGGGAATAGACCTTAGTGGCTAGTTTAGGAATTTAATTGAATGGTTTTCAGCAAGGCAGAGGAAATAGAAGAGAGGGCATAGCCTGCCAGAGCCGTGCTTGACATACTCGAGCTGGCCAGAGTCCCTTTACCCCGAATGCTATCCATTGTCACCCTTCAACTTAGTAGCATTTCCTGTCTGGATGGGAACTCTAGGAAACAATATAGCCAGCTGGGAGACAATATGTTTTGTCTTCAGGAACCAGTAGACATTTCCTCCAGCTTTTTACAGCCTCAGGTTTGGCAGTGATAGAGACTTTCTGAAGGAAGCAAGCCTTGAGGATTCCCTTAAGGATGGAGATGATGCAGGTGGGTGCGGCAGGTGTGCTGGTTGTCTGGAAGCTAGCAGGCTGCAAACCCAAAACTCCAGGGTGTGTGCCAGTCCCTGCCCTTCATTAGCTGGTGATTTTCATTCCGTTGAGGAGAAACTCTGGGTAAGGCTATTTTCAGTCTTGACAACACTGTTTTGGGATGAGAGTAAAAATGGGCCTCCATCTGCCCAGCTGGGTTATTAGCATCTTCTTGGAGGAGGTAGGGTTTGACAGTACAGTGGGGGCTCCCTACAGCTAGCTCTTTTTCTTCTGTGCAAATCCTTTGGATTTGGCCCCTGGAAATCCTTCTGAATCAGACACCTTTGGAAGGAAAGGACCTGTCTTAAACACCTAGGAGGCCTTAAAGGATTTGTTTGTTTGTTTGTTTTATAACCACCTAATTGGACACAGAGCCTTGGGTATGCCTGGCTAACACTCTACCATTGAAAACATCCTCAGCCCTATTTATTTACTTTCTGTGTAGATGCATGTAGAGGTCAAAGGTTAATTCTGGGTGTCTTTCCTCAACTGCTCTCCTCTTGTATCTTCTTTTTGTATGCAGCTGTATGTGTGTGTGGTGGCATGCATACACACGTGTGAGCACGTGTGCCTATGTGTGTGGAAGACAAAGGAGGAGGTAAACTGTCCTGTTCTGTCACTTAGCTTGGGGCAATGCTGGCTGCCAGCCAGCCCCACCAATCCTCAGCTCTCAGAGTACTGGGGTATTGGTGAGTGATAGGTCACATGCAGCTTTTTTTTTTTTTAAATATGTTCTTACCCATAGAAACATCTCTTTAGGCCCTTCCACCTTAGTTTTTGAGTCAGGGTCTCTCACTGTACCTGGAGGTCACAGATTTGGCTAGACTGGATGGTCAGTGAGCTCTAGAGATCCATCTGTTTCCAACCCCACCATCACTGAGGTTGTAGGCACATGATGCTGGGAACCTGAACTCAGGTCCTTATCCATGTGTGGTAAGCACTTTGCCTGCTAGGCAGTCTCCCCAGCCCATATTTATTTATTTATTTATTTACTTACTTATATTATGCTAAAATGTACTTATTATTATTAAGAGGCTACCATAGCTTGGGAAGGATTATGCAGGTGGAGAGGAGATGGAGTCAAGGATATAGTTGGAGAAGAGTAATAACTTTTATGGCTCTATAACACAGCAAGCAGGGTTATTTTGATGATCAGTAATCATACATTTCAAGATGGCTACTTGAGAGAACTTTAGACATTCCCAACATACACAGAAAATTATAAGTTGTAAAAGTAACCTTTATTTACCAGATGTAATTGTCACTAGGAGACTTACTGCTGAATAAGCTCACCCTTTTTAGTTCCTTCTGAACTCTGATTGGCTAGTTTAACAGCTGTTATAGCTCAAAACTCTTCAAGCTGACTGATTCAATCCAGCTTCTCTCAGCTTCTGACTGAATTGCTCTGCCTGGTCTCATACTAACTTTGGCAATATGTTCTAATCTTCCAGTCCCTCCTCATTCTCTGGTTCATTCTGTCTTCACCTGCACAACTTGTCTTTGTAAAACTGTCCCAGTAAAACTGCTTCCTCTTCCTCCTCCTCCTCCTCCTCCTCCTCTTCCTCCTCTTCCTCCTCTTCCTCCTCCTCCTCCTCCTCCTCCTCCTCCTCCTTCTTCTCTCTCTCTCTCTCTCTCTCTCTCTCTCTCTCTCTCTCTCTCTGCCCTGCTCTATTAAGTCACCTCTATTTCCTGTGCTTTTCTTGTGAGAGTTGGGCTTATCCAATCTCTGACTCATTCTGTCAAATATTTCTCTCATTTGTCACTTTGTCTGCTCCCCAATTAGGCATCACTTTCAAACATGGCTACTTCTTTCTACAAACTTATTTTGCCCACATTGTTTGGGAACATGTCTGTATTCCAGCCAGATCACACAGACCTAGAAAGTCTTTGGATGTGATCCCTTGCCAGAGCAGCAATGTTGCTGGATTGAAATTTCTCTACAGTAAATTTCTTAGGTGATGTATGTTCCAGGGACCCTGGCCTGCCGATAGCATACTGCATATGTGCTGAAATGCCACAGTGTACCTCATAAATAAATGCAACTATTATTTACCAGGGATGGATGAGATGAGTAAAGGCACTTGCCACCAAGCCTGATGGCCTGAATTCAATTCCCAGAAACTTCATGGTGAAAGAGAGGGCTGACCACAAGTTGTCCTTTGACACATGCACCATGGCACATAAAACTCCCAAATAAATATATTTTTAAAAGCTTAAAAATTATTATACAATTGAAAATAAGAAATATGTTGTAAATACATAAATAAAATTTAGTATTTTAGTCACCATTTTAAAAATTCTTTGGCCATTTATATGTGTATATAGTGAATTTTGGTCCTTTTCACCTCTCATTATCTTCGTTAGTGCCCCCCCCCCCCATGCTGAAGTCCTCCTTGGTGATGACTACCATTCTACTATGATGTCAGGGTGTATGTGTGTGTGTGTGTGTGTGTGTGTGTGTGTGTGTGTGTGTGTGTGTGTGTGTGTGTGTGTGCACGAGAGAGAGGGAGAGAGAGGAAGGAAAGAGAGAGGAAGGAGAGAGAGAGGAAGGAGAGAGACAGAGGGTGAGAGAAAGAGAAAGAGAGAGAGAGAGAGAGAGAGAGAGAGAGAGAGAGAGAGAGAGAACAATGCCTGCCTGTCTGAGCACAGATGGAAGGCTTATTTACTGGCACGTGGGCAGTGGACCAGTGGCTATACTATTGAAGAAAATGACAACCCCTCCCCCAGCTACCATCAGTTGCTCATTGTCCTCAATGAAAGAGTGAGTGGTGGATTCTCAAAAGTCTTCTCTCCCACTTTAGACATTTTTAAAATGTGAGATTTAGTGAAAGTGAGTAGAGTCACAGCGTTGTGAAATGATCACTACAATCCATGTCTACAACTCTTTCATTTACCCCGAGAAGAAGCTCTGTGCCCATTAAATGGTGACTCCAGTCCCCACTCCCCATCTCCTCTGGTCTGCCATTTGTTTCTATGGCTTTGCCTATTCTAGTTACCTCATCTCAATGGAATCATACTCTGCTCCCACCATGAGTGTATACTTTACTAAACTCCAATCAGGATGGCAGTTGAGGTAGGTAAGCCATCAAAACTCCACTCCTTATTAATTTGGCACCCAAGCACATTCCTTTAAACCATTGCATTTAATACCCCAGCCCCTAAAGGCTCTGCCTTTATCTTTTTGTGTCTGACTTATTTTATTTGCATGTTTCCAAGTTTCATTTGTGTTGTAGAATGTGTAACAATCCTATACATCTTTATGGTTCAATAAAATTCTCAGTTTATTCATTTATCTATTCATATTTTTTTTAAAAAGCTTAATTATATTTGTGTGTGTAAAAATGTACATGTGAGTGAAATACCTTTGGAAGCCAGAAGAGGGTGTCAGGTCTACCTGGAGCTGGAGTTACAGATGATTCTGAGTTGCCTGACATGGACCCTGGGAACTGAACCATGCTCCTCTGCAAGAGCAGAATGCACTCTTAACCTCTGAGCCATCTCTTCAACCAACCTAGTCCACTGGGAAGGAATTCCCTGGAGTCCCTTGGCTTTTCATTGTGCTTCTAATTGTGGTTGCTTTGATAGTGTCAACCTACCTCAAATAGATTCACCTCCAGATAGAGCCATAGATTTTGGGTCACATCTGTAAGGTGGACAGGGAGCAGTGACCATCTTGCTTTCTGTATCCACAAGTGGGAACCTTCAGGGCCTGTGGCAGCTAATATGCTCCCTTATCTTGCTGTCTGTTTCTCCTGCTTGAATAGCAGCCACACTAGAACTTTTGGCTCTCCACTTAATTATCTCTACTCTTGGCTTGCATATGTGTGACTCTGTGCGGTAAACATGGCTAGCCACTCCCGTGGCATGCTCCTACTGCTGATACTAGGGACTTGCAGACAGCAAGGTTCTAATCCATCCTTGAGACATCCAACTGTCTCTCAGGTGCTTGCCCATCTGTCTTTGCTCTCTTTCTCTGTGTATCTGTCATCCTTTCCTACCTGCCTTCCTTGGGTTCCTGCACAAGACAGAGAACAGCTGGGATAAGATGACATCTGAAGGAGCCCCATTGTGTAGAGTCAAAGGCTACAGAAATCTCATATTTCATGTTTTCAAGTGACAGTGCTTATCTGATACAGTCCTCATTGATGCACACAGCTTAGACCTTTGTTAGCTCTTTTAATGTCCACATGCTTGTCCAGAAGTAACAGGGGAGATGAGGAGATGTATCAGTTCAAAACATTGTTTTTTCTACTTCACATTGTGTATGTGTGTGTGTTTGTATGTGTGTGTGTGTGTATACATGTGGAGATCAGAAGACAACTTTCAGGAGTTGGTTCTCTCTTTCCATCTTGTTAAGGCAGGGTCTCTTGTTTCTGCCAACCAGCACACTCCAGGCTAGCTGGCCTGCAAGCCTCTGGCTAATTCTCTTGTCTCCATCTACCATCTCATGTTGGGAGCCAGGAGCCGGGAGCCAGGATTAGCAGTGAGTACCACTGCATCCAGCTTTCTGTGAAATCAAACTGAAGATTCAAACAACCCTAAAGAGGCTACGGGAATCTATAGCTTGCTTCTTCCTGTGATTCTCCATCCTAATTGTTGCTGGCCCTGCATGGTACCATATTTAGAGAGAAACATCCAGAAAGGCCCAGAGACACCATTGAGCCCTGTCTGTCGACAAACAAATCTGAAGGACACTTTGAAATGTTCTGGCACTCCACTGCCTTCCACTTTAAAGGAAGTGGGCATCAGATCTCTTTGTCTGACTCTGAATTTAGCTCCTTTCCTATTTGTACTTCTCAAAGACATGATACTAGGGTCAGGGAAATGGCTCAGTTGGCAAAGTTCTTGCCTTATAAGCATGAAATCCTGAGTCCAGTGCCTAGAATCAGCATACAAAAGCCAGACATGGCAGTGTGTTTGTAATCTTAGTACTGGGGAAAGTAGAGGCAAGATGATCCCCAGGGTTTGATGGCCAACCCAGCTTAACCTGTGTAGTGAGCTCTGTCTCAAAAAGTAAAAGACCACATTTGAAGAACCATATTGTTCCTGGGCCTCTACACAACATACACACACACACACACATACACACACACACACACACACACACACACACACACACAGATAGACAGAGAGACAGACACATGATGGGCTGCTACTTGGATTGGTTAGAAAGCAAGGCATCAGTTAGGTTGTTATTCATTAATGGTAAGAACCTGTGTTCACCGACTGGTCCATTAGTCAGTGCTCTTCAGACTAAAGGAACCAACCAGATGTGTATTAAATCAGTTAATGATAAATAAATAAACACATTAACATTTCTATTTTAATGAATTGGCTGATAGAGTTGTGCAAATTGTTACTGAATGAGGCCTTCCTGCCCCACATGACTAGAAGCCAATATTAAAGCACCAGGTTTTGATTACACAGCCAAACAGCAGGGATCCCAGATCACAAAATGTAGCACAATTATCCCTCCTAGGTCAGTTAGTAGTGGGGTGGCTATAGGAAGGGAGGCACTCCTTGTTGGTTGGACAGCATGACCCCTTTTGGAGCAAGTGGCATTTCCTACAGGGGACCATGAGGTTGTGACATCTGTTAGCTGATGTCATGGCTGGAGGTCTTTCCTGACAAACCGTTGTTACCTTATTATGAATAAATGGACTCCTTTGTCTGAGAGTTTCTCTCTACTAGCCATGTCTAAAACTTTCCTTGTTGTCTGAGTTGGCCTCAAACTGCCAGCAATCCTCCTGCTTCTGTTTTCTGAGTTCTTGGATTACTGGCTGCACCATGCTTGGCTCTCAATTCATCTTGATTCCGATTTTAAATGTTCACTTGTGTGACTTCCTAGTCCATACCTTGACTTCCCTCCCTACATCAAAGGCTTTATTATATCTCTCAGGGTGGAGAGATGGCTCTGTGGTTAAGAGGAGACAAGCTTGGTTCCCAGAACCCCTGTCAGCTTACAACCTTGTAACTCCAGTTCTAGAGGATGTGGTTCCAGGGGATACTTGTACAAATGTGATGCAAGTGCGCATGCCCCCCCCCCACCTAAAGCTGAATCTGACAATGTTTTCCTGGGACTGGGTAGATGGCATGATGACTTCAGACTGGATTTCAGCCAGGCATCATTGAGCACTCCTGTAACTCCAGTGTCTTTGGGGTGGGTCCAGAAGGACTACTGAGGCTTGCTAGCTGCAGGCTCAATGAGAGACTCTATCTCATGAGAATAAGAGGGAGAGTGGGAAGGGGAGGTGAACAGCTGATGGCATCCTCTGGCCCTTGCACACACTTGCACAGGTGCGTATGCACAAGCACTTACAAGTGAGCACACAGATATCTTCATAAATAAAGGTCAGTCTGTCCTTAGAGAAATTCAGAGGCCTGCAATTCCCTTGCCACCCTATTATCACTGTGAGGTCCCTTTGTAATACCATCTCTAGGAGATGCCAGCAAGGACAAGTACTCATGCCAGGCGTGGGGCTGGTGATGGGATGGCTTGCATGGGTGAAAGGTAATGAGTTAATGACAGTGGAAGTGGGTGACGCACCAAGGGGTGCATCAAGGAGGTGCCAAGGGCATCATGCTGTCATCATTCTATGGATGAGAGCAGAGCATGCCTAGGCTCCGAGGGCTCCTGCAGGGCCTCTCCCGCCCTCTCCTGGCAGCTGGGGACTTGCCCCTGTGGGTCTACTGTATCATTAGTATAGGCCAGTGCTTCCCACCACCCTTGGATTTGACAGGCTCATGTTGCTGGTGGGTTCTTTCTATTGTAAAGCAAATAGCAGTGACTCTAGTGGGTGGAGGGCAAAAGTATAGGTTCCTGCCTGGTGTTGCTGGGTACCACGATTGGACAGGTATTAATTAAATGATCCCTAGGCTGTGGGAGGTGGGCTTTTCCAAACTTAGGACCAAGTGAAAAACCTAGTGCTTCTTCCCCACCATCTCAGGGAAATGGCCAAGAGCCTATGGGGGAAAAAAGGCTCACCTTTATTTATGATTTTTACAATTATTGCTTGCTTTGTCTTTCAATCAAAGGTTAGACATATGTTTTGAATCTGTACCTACAGACTGCCCAGGACTCCCCAGAATGAATGTGATATAGTTATTTGACTGAGAGTTTACTGAAAAATTAAATATTATTGAGTATGTATGAGTATGTGTGTGAGAGCTTGTCCTTATGTGCCACAGGTATGTGTGAAGGTCAGAGGACAACATGAACCCTGTAGGTTCTTGGACTAGAAGTAGGTTTGCAGGCTTGGTTTCAAGTACCTTTACCCACCAAACCATCTTGTTGGCCCCTAGCAAGTTAGTTTAGATCACTGGTTCTAGTCTTTTTTATGTGCTCTCTTCTGAGGCCATAGATGATGGAAGAGGCTCACATTTGTTATATTGGAAGTGGTTTTATTCCTTAAGGGCTCAAAATTCATTCCCTAATATGGAAATATTGGGAGGTGGTTGAACCTTAAAGAGATGAGGCCTTGTTAAGTCAGGTCAATGAGGGAATTAGAAGGAATTCATGCTGGTCTTGCAAGGTGAATTAATTCCTAAGAGGGAGGGTCATTATTAAAGCTGGGGTGGGGGGAGCTGGAGAGATGGCTCAGTGGAAAGAGAGCTTGCTGTGCAAGTGTAAGAACATGAGTTCAAATTCCCAGCATTTGCATAAATATTCAGAAGTTGCCACTGGTATTCCTGTAACTCCTAGGCCTTGGGGCAGAGACAGTTGGATCTCTAGAGTTTGTTGGCCACTAGCCTAGCCTCTGATTCAGTGATAGATTCTGTCTGAAGAGACTAAAGTAGAGAGTGATAGTGCAGGACCCCCAGTGCCTCCTCTGGCTTTTGGGAGTCACTCATACCTATATACATGCATGTGAGATTGAGGATGACCCTTGAGTCATCCTGGCTTCCTGTCTCACTGTGTAATCTCATACTCTCAACATGATTCCACCATAATGGCATCTTCAATGTTGTGACCTGGCCAGAGGAACCTCCCCAGAGCTGAAGAGATGGTGCTGCTTAGACTACAGTGCAAGTCTAGGTCCTAGAGAAACCGAGCATAGAGATGTGTTTGATGGTTCTGAAAACTAAGGCAAGCTCAACAAGGCTGGAAAGCACTCTATAGTCACCAACAGGGAAACCTTATGTCTTCCAGGACCAGGTCTGCTCAAACACCCTGCAAATGCACATGGATGCACACACACACACACACAAACATATGTGCACACATATACTTCTCTACTTTTGTAGAGTAAATTCATTAAAAGATCAGCTTCATCAACATGTGTCTTAGTTATTTTTATATTGCTGTGATAATATACCATGACCAAAAGCAACTTGCAGAAGGAAGCTTATGGTTCCAGAGGGAAAGTCCACAGTGACAAGGAAACATGGCAGCAGCTGGCTGGAGCAAGAAGCTGAGAGGTCAGATCTCAGCCACAAATGGGAAGCAGAGTGAACTGGATCTGGGACAAGACCATTGTCTTAGTGTTCTGCTGCTGTGAAGAGACACCGTGACCACAGCAACTCTTAAAAAGGAAGGCATTTCATTGGGGCTGGCTTACAGTTCAGAAGTTTAGTCCATTGTCATCATAGTGGGGAACATGGCAACACACTGGCAGACATGGTGCTGGAGAAATAGGTGAGAGATCTACATTCTGATCCATAGGTAGCAAGAAGAAAGAGACACTGGGATTTATTGCAGGATGTTTGATCACACTGTGAACCCCTGAGACTGTATTCTGGTGTGGCCCAGTCCTTTGCACACACTTTGAGTCCCTCTGGCTGGAATATAGACACACCCTTAGTGCACACTTTTATTGTATTTAGATATCCATTATTTCTTTTTTAATCATCTAGCCTCTGTTCTCTGTCTTTGTTCCCCCTTCTCCCAACCACCTCTGTCTGTCTGTCTGTCTGTCTGTCTGTCTGTCTGTCTGTCTATCTGCTTCTAAGGACTATTTTCAGGTGTTCCTCACTACAGCATCTTTACAGTAACAATCTAGGGAAGGTCCTGTGGGAAGGGGGTGTCCCAACAGTGACAGCTTTAACCTCTCACCACACCATCTCTGTGCTTGTGCATTCAAGCTCAACTGTCTTCCTGAGAATATTTGTTAACGTTCATCTCTTCCCTAGCCCTGCTCATCCCTTAAACTCATGTCCATGGCTCCTTTGAGAACTGCATCGATTCCCTCCTGAGTCTGACTGTAAAGTCCGCATATGGGCTTTGGTCTTGGATAAGCTCCAGCATCAGTACTGACTTGCTGGCTCAGCCTCTTAGCTAGCTGTTGTAATCCTATTGAGTCTCACTTCTTATCTGAGACTCTGCATCCTAGTTAAATGGGCTCAGCAATATTCTTGCTGTCAAGTCCCAGACACTATTTGGGGCCCTGGAAGTGCTTGACACACATGTTGACACTGGTTGCCCTTTTGTTGTGTCAACCACGCACAGTGTCACATCCATCACTGTGCATAGCGTGACATTTATCACTCTCTTATCCCTGCAACAGTCCTGAGATAGGACTGCACATGCTACCAGACCCATAAATAAACATATCTAGAGCGGTTCAGGGATACTTGTGGTCCTACTATGTGGTGGTTAATGTTTCCTGTCAACTTCACATGACCCAGAATCATTGAGCAGCAAGCCTCTAGGCACAGTTGTGAGGGATTATTTAAATTAGGTTAGTGGAGGTTCAAAGATTTATCCCAAAAGAGGGATACACCATTACCTGCTTTTGGGGTCCAAGCTGAATATTGAGCTCTCTCTCTTTCCTGACTCACGCCCTTGCCTGCCTGCCATGAAGGACCACACCCTTGAGGCGGAATCCACCTTCCTTAGATTGTAATTGTCAGGGAATTTTATCACAGAAAAAGGAACTGAAACACATCCTGAGTGAGGTGCAAAACTCTGCTTGGAACCCTGGACCCTGAACCTTATTCCCATACAATTCTTGCTCATGTCATTCCTCCCACTCACCCTGTGAAGCTGTGTGGACAGGGGTCAGCATGCTGTGGCCCAATGTGACTCAACACTTGCTTTTATGCAATGTAATTTATGCAATTGGAAAAAAGAGGTCCAAAGAATGATATTTTTGTGATATGATGTCATAGTTACTTCCAGCTGTCAACTTGACACAAACCTGGAAGACACACTTAGGAAGAGGGAACTTCGGTATGTGTGGCCATGTCTGTGGGACATCCTCTTCCTCCTCTTCCTCTTCCTCCTCTTCCTCTTCCTCCTCTTCCTCTCCCTCCTCTTCCTCTTCCTCATCTTCCTCTTCCTCCCCTTCTTCCTCTCATCCTCCTTCTCTCCCTCACTCTATCTCTCAGTTTTATGATACAGGGTTTTTCTACGTAGCTCTGGCTGTCCTAGAACTCTCTCTGTAAACCAGGCTGGCTTTGAAATCACAGATCTTCACCTGACTTTGCCTTCCAAGTGCTGGGATTAAAGGTGTGCACCACAACCACTACCTGGCACAGGTGTTTTCTTGGTTGACCACTGCCAGGGAACAAGCCAGTAAGCAGTGTTCCTCCATGGTTTCTGCTTCGAGCTCCTGCCTTGAATTCCCTCAATGATGAACTGTAAAGCATAAGATGGCTTTTGGTGCTGGTTTTTACCACAGCAACAGAACAGTAACCAGAACATACATGATCATTTTGCAAAGTTTAGCTTTTTAGACACAGTTCCATACCTGCAGCAGCTTCTCCCAAACAATGCAGAGTTTCACCACTGCAGAAGACACATGAGTCTAAAATATCTGCTTTGTGTTCCTTTATGGAAAAGAAACTGCCTCTTTAAATCCTCTTATGTGTTGGATGCAACTTGCTCTTCTGGCAAGGAGACCTGGGGAGCAAAACCCTATTGCTGGCATGAAGAGCAGTAACAGCTCCCCCACACTGATAATATATTTCTTCTCCATTCATGTACAGACCAAAGTTCTCACAAGGGAAGTAATTTACCTGAGGTCATGGATTGGCATGTGTGTATGTGTGTGAGGGGGTGCAGTTTAGAACTGGATCCAATTTCTCTGCCTCCATGGACACTTTGCTGTTTAACTGAATAGAACCAAAGCTCACACCCTCTGGGCAACAGCTTAATTTTCATTACCCAGAGCTCCACAGAGGGTCTCAACTCCCACTCTGCTCTGCCTCAGTGACACACACACAGGGCTAGCCAGTCAACCTGTGTCAAAGTGACCACTTCAAGCACAAACTGGAGACTGCGCTAAGATGGTGACATTCAGTTCAGTCCAGGACACAGGAACCTGTGTGAGCTGGCTGCTGTCTCCTGGCCACATGGCCACTGAACCATTAAGGTGAGTTTGTTGAGAATCTCTGCCTTCGGGACCACCATCTATGTGTGTTTACATTGACTCAGCATGAGCTCTACTCTAGACACTGCTGCCAGACATCTTGGTGCTGAGTCCAAGCCAGGGGAACAGGAGTGTGTCAGCGAATGCTCAGAGATGGGATCTTGCAGACGAAGGGCAACTTCCTGTGGCAGGTGTTGTTGTTTCAGGACCACAGTGCTGGGAATAGAAGAAGCAGAGAGTCTGGGTGGAGACCCACCTACTGCAGTAAAAGCCACTGCATCACCACTCTGGAGTAAAAGTCCTCTCTAGCAGGCCTAATTGCTGATGCCTGCCGAAACAGCTCTCCTATCTTTGTCTCTCATAAAGCTGGGTTTGATCTGCCACTAGTCTCAGAAGGGCAAACTTCACTTATAGACTGCCCCAGCTCTGTTTGCTGGACTGCAGAATGGCCAACAGGATAGGTCCTTTACCTTTAACTCCCACCACTCCTCACGGGGAGGAAAAGGAATAGAAAAGAGCAGCAAGAAGCTTGGACCTGGGATTCTGTGCACGTTTCAAACCTAGCTACATTTCTTGACTGCTCTGTGACCTTGAAGAAGTGGATCCTGGATTCACCTTGGGCTCCAGACCTGATAGAGCATAGATCATGAATCCAGACAATGGCTGACACCTCAAGCCCATTCTCCTGTCACTGTGCTGTGCCAGTTGTTCCTCAATTATCTCAGTAGTCTCTTACATAGGGGTGAATAGTAAGCTCATTTCCCAGGAAATAGACTCTCAGCATGAATTACTCCCTGCAAGGACGTAGCTACAAAGCAATGGGGCTAGAACTCAAACCCAGGAGTGTGCTCGTCAGTGCCCACACCTCTGTGCTTTTCCAGGCACAGCTGTGTCCTAACATTCAGAAGAATCAGTCTGAGTTGGGGGCTTCCATTTTAGTGCACTGGTGAGCTGACCCAGGAGACTACCTCTTAGGGCAAAGATTTGGAAAAAAAGTGTGTGAGGGGGAAGATATAGGCTGTCCACATCAAGTAACTTCATGAAATCACTGCTGCCCACTCTAATTCCTTAATGCCTTTCATCCACTTACAGCCTGATTAGCAGTGAACCATTAAAGATCTTTTATTTTTTGTTTTTTTTTTTTTGGTTTTTCGAGATAGGATTTCTCTGTGTAGCCCTGGCTGTCCTGGAACTCACTCTGTAGACTGGGCTGGCCTTGAACTCAGAAATTCACCTGCCTCTGCCTCCAAGTGTTGGAATTAAAGGCGTGTGCCACCACTGCCTGGCTAAAGATCTTTTAAAACACCACTACCCTAAGACAGAGAGTTCCATTTCCAGGGAAACTGATGCTCTCCGAGGTGCTGAAAATGGGCCTCCTCTTAATTCTCATTGTGCTCCACCTTGGTGTCTATCTCCATGTTCCTTATTGCCTTGCTATCTGTCACAGTGACCCCATTTCTCATTCTGTCTCCATCCTTCAGGTTGCTTCCCTATCCCTCATGGACCTCTCCAGACCTCTGAGAGAGCCCAGGCCCCGGGGTACCCACCACAACTGTGCCAGTACCACATCTGCACACAGTTGTCTTCTGGATCTGTATGAGTGCCAGCACCAGGCTGGCTTCTGTGCCAGTAATTGTAGTCATAAGGGGAACCATCGATCCATTCAAACTGCCCCCCCTGGGATTCATTCAGAGGCAAGGAAGTAGAGAGGAAGACCAGGTATTGGGTCATCTCCAGTGTAGAGACAGCATTAGAGACTTCTTGCAGCAATGCCCTTACTTGTAATGTGTACCATGGCTGCTGGAACTGGTGTTCTCAGACATCCTATTTGGCCCTTATCATGTGAACTTTGCTTACTTTGTTCTTACCTCTTCGCACAGCAGGCAATGTCACCCTCAGAAGCTGGCATGTAGATGAGTTGGCCCAGATTACTTAGTGTTGGTACTCAACATGTCGACCTGAGTCCAGTACTCAACACCCAATTACTATCCTTCCTCAGTGGGCGGGACTTACTTCCACTCACTTCCTTTCCATTCAAATGTCTGTGTTTTCTTTCCTGGTCTGGAACTCCTCTGTCCAAGCAGGAGGAGTCCTGCCGGAAATCTGGTTTTTGCTGCAGTAAATGTGGAAAGAACAGCACTGGGAGTGGTGTGAGCAGGAGTTGGGCCTCTTATTCTGGTCTTTAGAAAAGTACTTTTTGAAGCACATATGGTTCTGAAGTCCTTTTTTCTTCTTCTCCTTTTATTAGATATTTTCTTTATTTACATGTCATATGATCTGAAGTCATTTCTGTACAATGGTAAAGAATGGGGCGAGGGGGGTGGAGCTCCCAGTTCCCTCTCTACCTACCTTCCTTGCTCTGTGACATGGCACATTACTTACCTGAGCCTCAGTTTCTCATCAATACAACAAAGTGAATATCCCAGATAGGTTTGAGGATTGAGTATATGCCTAGCAGCACAGAACCTAGTGCATGTGCCTGGCCCCAAATAGAAAAGGAAAAGAGCTCCTTTTCTGTCTTGCTTGTTAGGATTATGAAGCCATAATAAACATTCCTTAAGAGGGCTGGAGAGATGATCCAGTAGTTAAGAGCACTGACTGCTCTTCCAAAGGTCCTGAGTTCAAATCCCAGCAATCACATGGTTGCTTAAAACCATCCATAATGAGATCTGATGCTCTCTTCTGTGTCTGAAGACAGCTACAGTGAACTTACATGTAGTAATAAATAAATCTTTGGGCCAGAGTGAGCAAGGCTGGAATGAGTGGAGGTTCTGAGTTCAATTCCCAGCAACAGCATAACCATCTGTACAGCTACGGTGTACTCATATACATAAAGTAAATAAATCTTTAAAAAAACATTCTTTAAATTATGATTTAATGTAGATATAATTTTTTATTTATTTATTTATTTTTATATATTTTAAAGATTTATTTATTATTATATGCAAGTACACTGTAGCTGTCTTCAGACACCCCAGAAGAGGGTGTCAGATCTCATTACGGATGGTTGTGAGCCACCATGTGGTTGCTGGGATTTGAACTCAGGACCTTTGGAAGAGCAGTCAGTGCTCTTAACCACTGAGCCATCTCGGCAGCCTCCATTTTTATTTATTTTTATTAGTTAGGATGATTTTAATGTAAAGAGTTTCTGAGTCTCTGGGATGTTCTCTATAATACAATTAAAGCAGAGCAATAGTATCAGATGCATACCTTAGCACCTTAGTGGCTCCTTTGGCAGGTTTCCATACAATTCCACCCCTACACCCTTAGAAGTCCTCGCTAAAGGATGACACTGGGACGGAGGGAAGGGACTGGATAATAGCTACTCTAATTTTAATGCCACTGCTTTTAATGGCATTACATTTTATCACAAGTTCCTTTAGTTATTATCTTCATGGTGCTAGGATGGAACCCGGGGCCTCTCATGAGACAGAAAGCCTGAGTTTCAAGGCCTTCCTTGGTAAAGAATGAGCTCAGAGTCAACCCAGGCAACCAAGAGAGACGCCACCTCAAAAGAAACAGTACAGTGGGCTAGCATGCAGCTTAGTGATAGTGCTCAAGTACTGTGGGCTGAGCACTGGGTTCGGTGATGTTGAAGGGGAAAAAGTCCCTCACATATCTAACCACAGTTTTTTGGTTTTTGTTTGTTTGTTTGTTTGGTTTTGGTTTTTTGAGACAGGGTTTCTCTGTGTAGCTCTGGCTGTCCTGGAACTCACTCTGTAG
>NW_022196904.1:107315364-107338285 GCF_008632895.1 Mastomys coucha
CTCAGAAATCCACCTGCCTCTGCCTCCCAAGTGCTGGGATTAAAGGCGTGGGCCACCACCGCCTGGCTGCCTCATTTTTGATTTGGAGAATCCAAGTGATAACCAAGTGATAACAAAGGCTTTGTCTGGTTGTCCTGAGTTCCAGTCTCACCCATTTCCATGGCTAACTGAGGCAGGTCAACTCCACACCCTTTCTACAGCTAGTGTCTGTGACCTGGGTCCATAAGTGTGATCTGGCATTGATCCATGAAAGTGGATTTTTGGTTGGAGTTTCTCCATAGGATCTATGTTTTCTTTACTTCACCTGCCTATGGTTATGAAGGCCCATCCAGATGTCACCTGGTATGTCAGGAACACAGCTGTTCACCAGGACATACACAAAGACATTCTTCTCCCAACTGTGGATGTAGGAAACACATCAGCCATTACCATCGCCCCTTTCTGTAGGGTGGAGCCTAAAGCAAGCTCATTAATGTTCCAGACTAAGTATAAAGAGAACAGGATGTAATTCTGCTTTCTTTTTCTGTTCTCATAAGATTTCACCAATTAACTAACTCATGTACTTATCTGTGTGTGTCTGCCTACACATGTGTGCACATGTGTATATGGGTGTGCATACCTGTGTGTATGTGCGGCAGCCAGAGGAGAGTACCAGGAGTCCTCCACTATCACTCTCTGCCCCATTCCTCTGTGAGTCCACCCATGAACCCAGGGCTTGTGTTCTCTTGGCTAGGCTGGAAGCCAGGAAGTTCCAGCAGTCATTCTGTCTTGCCATCCTTGGAACTTGGGTTATAGGCATTTGCTAGGGCACCTGGGGTGTGTTATGTAGCTGATCTGAGCTCCAGTTCTCCCACGTATGGAGTGAATGCTCTTAGTAACTGAGCCATTTCTCTAGTCCCTCCACCATTGTTGATTAGGTCAACCCTATATGCCATTTCTGGCAGCTCAGAGAAAGACTCAACATAGCACTCACTACCACTTCAGAAGCACTGCAAATGATATGGGTCACATTGAGGATAAAAAGAACAGCGAAAGGCCACACATTGTGTTGAGCATGCTGAATGTCTTAACGAGACTTCCAATACCTGCTTTTGGTCTTTCTCTAATACCCACCCTGTACTGCCAATCATTACTTAGCTTCCTTTTTCCTAATCTTTTTTTTTTTTAATAGTAGCATCACTAAAGTATTTTTTCTTTCTTTTTTTTCCTGGGAAATTCCTCTCTAGGCTTGAGCTTACTTCGTCACCTCAGTGTCTTCTTGTCATACTTGATTGAAAACACTTATCAATAAACCAGCGAGGGAGCCTGGTGTTTGGTCACTGTCTAAAACAATGAAGACCTAGAGATGAAGAGACCAACGGACAGAGATGGATGGAAGGAAGCAGGAATGGATACACAAATGGATAATGGATAAAGGATGGATAATAAATGGGTAGAAAACTAGAGGAGAATAGGGAAGGATGGATGAATAGATCAACACAGTAAAACAGATACAGAGGCCATGCACACTCGTTTATGCTATTACTGTGTCTCATGTTATATAGCCATGAATCCACTTCATCCTCATAGCAAGCTGGATTTGGAGCAGACATGACTGGCTTCATTCCCATAAGATGATTTCATCTTACTACTGTAAATATTATAACCTAGGAATGCGTATTTCCTTTCCCAGTTCTCTTTGCAGCTAACACCACCAAAGAACCAAGTTCAAATACGAGGCTGGAAGGCATGCTTTGGGGAGCATCTGGAAACATTTTCCCCAACATTGTAAAAGGAAGAAAAAGTATAGACAAGGTTCCAGTCTTTACCTGTCCCTTCCTGCTCAGAAACTTTCCTGAGGAGAGTCAGGGTAACTGCTCACCAAGAGTGGTTCACCCAGGGCCTTGATATCAGTGAGCCCAGAAAAAGCCCTCCACAGAAGCCAGGAGATCAGAGGATCTGAGGATCTGAGGGCAAACAGACAAATAGCAGCAGCACTGGTCACTCAGTTGCCCACACAGCCAGATGGACAGACCCCCATGACAGGCGCTTCCCATCATGGATAAGAGGTGAACTCCAGCATGTCAGGGAAGTTATTGTGTACCAGACCTGGACCAAAGGTCTATCAGCTCTCGTGAGCACATTCCAAGTACAGGTTGCAAGGGCTGCCACCCGTGGACATGTCCACCGTGGAGTGTATTACACTTGGAGTGGGGTCAGAGGAGTTGTTCTTGCCTTCCACCTTGTTGAGGTAAGGTCTCTCTTGTTTCTGCCCTGCTGCTGACTCAGGGGAGCCAACCAGAGCCTCCAGGCGGTTCTGCCTCTACCTACCATCTCACTCTTAGCAGTACAGAGATTACAGATGAGCATCAGATACAGACATAAGTTTGCATAGCTGCTGCTTTTACCCAATAAGCCATTTTCCTGGCCCACCCATCCCTTTTCCACACATGTTTATTAGGTCATCTGTGACACTGGGCCAAGAGCTCTGATATCCTGCAGATCATGGCACAAAATTGGCAATTATAAAGGTGATTCTCCCAGCATGCTCTTTGCTACCACTGCTAAGTTATTTGCCCTCTGTTTCACCCAGGGGAACTTCAATGAGAAATTGTGCTGGGTAAAAAGTAGCTTTGATGATCTGAGCCAGACCACCAGTTGGGAACACCAGACTCAAATCCTTTTCCCAAGGGGCATTTGGTTAAGCCACAGAGGCCTGAGCAGTCCACCGACCTGTGAACGGAGGCCAGCTTGGCAAATTTCTTACTGGCAGTAAACTGAAAGCAGTGTAGGTTGGTCTTAGCCCAGATCTTGTTGATGGGGATGAATCTGTAGCAGTGACCTTTGAACTCTGTCCATAACAGAGGACACACAGCAGAGATATCTGGGGCAACTCTAACAAGGCTGGAGATAGAGAAAAAATGGAGATAGAGGTGGTAATTATGTTGTCTTTGTGGCTTACTATGTATTTTTGAGAGTAAAACACATCCCTTTTGATCAACGGTCTGTTCCTGAAGTCTAAAAATATATGTGCATCTCAGGACTACATAGAGAGACCCTATTTCAATCAATCAACCGACCAATCAATCAATCAAACAAGCCAAAAAAATTTATTTTAATTATTTATGCATTGTGTATGTGTATATGCTGTATGTGCAGGCCACATGCGTGCAGGCGCCCACTGAGCCACAAGAGGGCACTGGCTACCCTGGTGCTGAAATCACAGGTGGTTGTGAGCCGCCATATTGGTGCTGGGAACAGAACCTGGATTTTCTCTTAACTGAGATGCTTAGCCATCTCTGTAGCCTTCATTAAGATAGTTTTAAATAGCTCTTGGATGGCCCCTAAGTAGCCTTCCTAGAGTTTGATCACTGCCTTATTTTTAGATAATTAGATTTTATAAAAACCTACTATGAATAATACAGAAATAACAGTTTCGTGTAACAAGCTTTGTCGGTATTTTTGGTGGTTTTTCAGAGCAGTGACTTTGATACAATTTCCAAACTGTCTCCTGAAAGCAGTTTCCCTTCCCACAGTCATGTCTGAGGGGACCCATCTCCCTCTGCCCTTGCTAGCACTGACTGCTGTCATTTCCTTGGAAATCTTTGCAAATTTTATAAGCAAGAAATGGTCCCTTGTTTTGATTAGCAATTCCAGGATACCTGGTAAGGGTATGCACTTCTTGACAAGTTAGAACCAAGACTTTATATCTTTTGTCCATTACACTACTGAGGGCAGGCTTGGCTATTAGTTGTGAAAAGCAACACCCTGAAAGCAGCAACCAAAACTAACCCCATAACCCCATGTTTGAGATGATAAAGTTCTCTCAAGCCTTGGCTCCTCTTGAAGCTTCTTGGGGGTACTGTTCTTGGAAGTAGGACTCAAGATGGCTGATGGGAAGGGTAGACAATTGAGAATCTTCCAACCTCTACGCTGGAGACTCCTGTAGTAAGCAGTGGCTCCCGGGTCACATAGGTACTGATCAGCTTGGTGTCTGACCTGTTGTGAATCACAGGCATGTGTTCTTCTTCTTCAGATATCCACCTGGCAGATACCTAGAGTCTCTTTGTAACCACCCAGAGGCACGGAATCTCTGCCTTCAAATCACTACTATAGCTGGCTGACTCCAGAATCATTACGTAGTGAATAGGGGCTGAGGAGATGGACCAATGGATAAGGTACTTGCTGTGTAACCGTGAGGACCCAAGTTCAGATCCCTAGCAGCCACAGCAAAAGCTCAGCTTGGTGGTGCAGGTCTTTAAACCCAGCGTGCTGGTGAGTGTGCGTGTGGGTGGGAGGAGGATATGTAGAGACGAGGGATCCTTGGGATCCTTGGGATCCTTGGGGCTTGCTCACTAGCTAGCCTAGATGAATAGGTGAAGCTTTGGGTTTAGTGAGGGACCCCGTCTCAAAAAGTAAGGTGGAGACACCTACCTTGGTGGCACATCCTTTTAATCCCTGCACTCAGGAGGCAGAGGCAGGTGAATCTCTTATGAGTTCAAGGTTTACATAGTGAGTTCTGGGCCAGCCAGGGCTACATAGTGAGAAGACCTTGTCAACAAAACAAAGCAGGAAGTAGAGAACAATCTCTTCTCTCTCTCTCTCTCTCTCTCTCTCTCTCTCTCTCTCTCTCTCCCTGCTCCCCCTTACACACAGACAGACAGAGAGTCAGAGAGACATAGTGGACAACATTTGTAGAACATTTATTTGTTTGTGTATGTAGGTGTACATTCATGCTGGGCCATTGGCCCCTAAGCCCTAGAGATGCTCTTATCTCGGTCTCCACAGTACTGGGATTACAAATATAGATCGTAGGCCTCTTTGTTTAAATGTGGTTCTGTGGGGATTGAACTCAGGGCCTCATGCTTTCAAGGAAATCATTTACAGCCTAAGCCATCTCCCCACTACCCTCAGAGCATTTATGATGTGCCAAACAGACATAGAGAAACTGAGGCATCAGTCTCAACAAGGTCGGCCTGCAAGAAGGTGGTAAAGACCCCATGACCACAAAGACTTCCTTCACAGTATCACATGCTGCTTCCTGGTGGGAGACCAGCATGCTGAGGAGGGCTCACCCAGGCCCCCAGAGCTTTCATCCATCTGGATTCATCTCCTGCCATTCTCAGATACCTAATCAGACCTTTGTGGGCGGGTCTTTTGCCTTGACTCTGGCCAATTCCTACTTCTCTCCTGATCTCAACCGCAAGGTGGCTTTAGGTGCATCAGATGGGAATTACTGGTAAGTGCTTATGCACCTGACTTCAAGGACACCCAGGATTCTTGTCCAGGGTAGTTGTTTTAGGGTTTCTATTCCTGCACAAACATCATAACCAAGAAGCAAGTTGGGGAGGAAAGGGTTTATTCAGCTTACACTTTCCACATTGCTGTTCATCACTAAAGGAAGTCAAGACAGGAACTCAAGCAGGTCAGGAAGCAGGAGCTGATGCAGAGGGTCCCATGAAGGGATGTTCCTTACTGGCTTGCTTCCCTGCACTATCATGTGATCGATGAGCAACATAGCATGGCCTGGACTCTCACTGGCAACACCCAAGGCCGGGGTTGGGGGTGGGGGCAGAAAGCACATCTTAACAAACATGGGTGATTGAGAAAGTGTGAAATCTTGGAATTGCTCATCTGCAAATAGAACGATGAAACCTGTAGAAGGACCATTCTTCCTCTTTCTCTCCCTCCCTCCTTCCCTTATCTCTCCCTTCCTCCTTCTCCCTCCCTCCTCCCTCCTCTCCTTCTTCCATCCTTCCTCCTCCCTTCCTCCTTTCCTCTTCTTTCCTTCATTCCTCTTGCCCATCCCTCCTGCTTCCCTTTCTTCCTGCCTTGGACAGGGCTTGGTAAAGAGGAATTGATAATTAGTGAAGTTGGGCTAGGTGGGAAGAGGAGGAGGCAAATGCCATTTGGTCTTGAAGCCTTCTCCCCCCAGGTAGAAAATACTTCCAGAACTCCTTGCATCTCCCTAATTCTGCTCCCTTTGAGCTACCACCCTCCCCTCCAGGAAAGAGGCATTTCTGCATGCCTGAGCTGAAATAAACCAGAAAATGGATTGTGGCAGGTCTCTGCCCCATTGCCCTCCTTCCATGCAGGCCAGCAGAGACCTTTAATTGAAGGGTCGGGAGGCACAAGAATTAACTCCTACCCATCTGGAGTTTCCCTTCTCCCTTTGCCTCTGGGAGCTTAGAAGCTGACCTTAGAAGGGTTTCATCAACTGGACCCTCACCGGCCTCTGCTCGGCTATTGGATTTGTATGTTGACCTTCAGAAAACAGTGGTAACGTAATAACCAAACCAACCCTGACTAATCACTCGCCGTGTGCCACACACTGTGCAAGAGCTTTGAACACATTAATTTAATCTTTACATGCCTGGTAAGGTAAACACCACAATCACTGCTACTTTACAAAGGAACTCGGAGCACAGAGAAGTTGACTACCTTGTTAAAGGTCACAGAATTGCTCATAGGTAGCCTGTGGGACAGAGGGGGATGTGTGGCACACAGAAATAATGTCATTGATACCTAACTTGTAGGTGTGAGTCTTGCTGCCATAACTGGAAACTTGTTATTTGTTTGCCCCTTAAGGGGAAAGAATTAATGGCCCTTTGGTCCCTGTCAGCAAGGACCCCACAAATAGGACAGAACACCTCAAGCTTCCCCCACAAACCCCATGGGCAAGGGTTACTCCTGAAACCTCTATACACTGCACACAAGCCAGATGTGAAGATCCGAGAAGCTTCCTAGACAAGGTAGAGTTTGTAGAGACCTTAAGCATGGTATGAATCAAAGTGTTCCAGGCAGAGGGCATGACCTAGGCAGAGGATGGAGTTGTTTGGGGTTGGGGTGGGGTGGGGAATGGTTCAGCAGTACTAAGAATCTGTGAAGGAGCAGGGATCCAAGGTGAGGCTGGAGAAGGGTATGGGGGATACAGGGAGTGAGGCAGACAGGAGGTGCCTAGCAGGAGGAGGAGGCTTGTTGCTCAGGAAACCAAGAAGCCAAACTGCATGGTCTTTTTCTCAATTAGCAGCAGCCAAGGTCTCCCAGCTGGGGGTGTGTGGGGGGGGGGGGGGGAGTCAAAGCCGTTGGGAGCTGAGCTTGTTCTGGGATGAAAACACATCCGTGGAATCCAGCTCTCCCACTTTGAAAGAATAAATTGTCACCTTCCCACTCAATCTGGCTGTGAGCTCCCTTGGCCCTACTCCAGCCGCCCACAGATGCAACACTCTGCTCTCTGCTGCCTCCTGCAGATGCACAGCTTTGTGGCCACCGCCTCCTGCTGGGATCAAGCGGGCTGGGGTAGGGTGCACCAGGGACAAGAAGGGAAAGAAGATGGGACAGGGGTAGGGGTTGGTTGAGGGAGGGGGGAAGAACAGACAGACAACAGACCAGACAAGGAGAGGAAGCCCTGAGGCCACATTCACCTTCCCTGTTCCCAGAGTGAGCCCCAGAGCTAAAAGGAAGCTTCTTCCAGACTCCAGCAAGGTGGTGGAGGGCTGGGTCATTCTCTTGCCGTCTGTTCTCAATGCTTGGCGGTGCTTAAAAGCAAGCCTTGCTTTTTCCATCTTGAGCTCTGCCTTTCCCTCTCTGAGCTGCTCCGGAGGCTCGAGAGCACAGAGGAAAAGCTCCTAAAGCACTGCTTAGATTGATCCTAGCAGGCAGCATTCACTGGGTGCTTAGTGCTTGATTCCTGGAGGCCAGCCCAGGAGAGATACTAGGCCTGTACCTACTTTGCCGCTCACCCCTGGCAATCAGGTTTGTAACTCTCTGAAAACTCCCAAGCACTGTAATGGTGCTGGAAGGAAGACATGGTTTTGTGGTTGTGGCTCTCTCATTAAAGTAGGTACAGTTGGCCTCTATCCCTACAGGCTTTGGTCCACGAATTTAACACACAGTGGAGAGAAAGCATCTGAGGGGCAAAGCACTGCACCTGGGCTGAACAGAGACTTCTGGGTCCTGGGAATCTTGCCTGGGGATTTGAACACGCCAAGCAAACACTCTACCCAGTCCCCAGACTTCGGTGTTTTGAGATAGGGTTTCATATGGGGCTCAGGCTGGCCTCGGGTTTGAGATTCTCCTAAGACTCCTAAGTGACAGAATTGGGGATAGACAGTTTTTGTTTCCTGTCATCATCTCTACACAATGCGCTCCAGCAACTGTTTGCTTTGTGTTGATATTATGAGTGAGTTCAAGAACACAGGAGATGGAGCTTGGTTGGACGCACCCCTGTACAGCAGGGACCCAGCATCTGAGAATTTTGGCATCCTCAGGAATGCTGGAACCAATCTCCTGCAGATGGCTGAGGGACCACAGTCTATTAAACACCAAATTTAACCATGATTTAATTAAGGACATCAGCATTTCCTGAGCATGTTCCTAACTAAGCATGTGACCTCATGCTGTTCCCATATGGTATTAGTTATCTTATGCTAAGGAGTATTCCAAAGTATGTGTAGAGTGTCCTGTGACTACAGAGTGGAACAAACTGGGCCAGAGCATCTGAGACACGCTCCAGGATTGGGCCTGCTCTAGGAGGCAGGACATCTAGTTGCTTGAATCTCTGTTGCTCCAGCTTACGAGCTTAGACTCTGATACCAGATGACCATGGTTGGGAACTCAGCTCCCTGGGCCTCTGTTTCCTCTTTGAAATGGGCATGAGTGGGGCTGGGTGGGGAGATGGCTCAGTGAGTAAGCTGCCAGTTGTGTAAGCATGAAAACCTGATTGTATTCCCCAGCACCAATGTAAAAAGCCAGGCACAGCGACGCAACTCTCCGAGAGCTGGGGAGTTGGAGAGGTAGGTTCCCTGAAACTCCTTAGCCAATCAGCCTCTCTGAATCAGTGAGTCTGGATCAGTGAGAGACCCTGCCACAAAAAATAAAGGCAGAGAGCAGCTGAGGAAGACACCAAATGTTGCATTCAACACACACACACACACACACACACACACACACACACACACACACTGAGCTTTTTTTTTTTTTTCTGGAAAGATGCCTAGGCAGAGGGAGCATCCTAATAGACTTTAGGTATTATCCCTGGAGAAGCAGTCTGGCCTCAGAACCTTCCCACAGCAAAGAATGCAATGCCCTGTGGCTGGAGGTCAGGAGTGCTGAATACCTTGACTGATCTCTCTCTGCCCCTAGGCCCTGCAGAGGCAGAGGCTGAGTTTCAAATCACTTTGCCCTGATGTCACGTGAAGAGTTCTGAGTTCAGGAGCTGGGGGAAGGAACCAGCCATGGCTGAAGAATCCTGATAGCAATTATCTTTGTTATTCCTTCCAGGTCTGGCTCCGGGTACTTGCAGGAATACACAGAAACAATGAGATCAAAGGCAATTTCAGAGGAAAGGCTTGGGGGAAAAGTCCAGTCTGGCTAAATCCTCCCAGGCATGTCTGAAGGACCTTTTCTCAAAAGAAAACCCAGGAGTGAGGTTGAGCGGATCTGTGTCTAGATCAGCATGCTCAGGGGGTAGATAATGAAAGGCAGGAGCTGTGGGGGTGAATGGCTAATGGACGCTCTGTACTGCTTTGTATAGAATAGCTGAGGGTATCCAGAAGAGGATGGAAAACCAAGCTTTGACACAGCCAACCTCAGGGGCTGCAAGGAACCACAGAGCCCTATTAAGTTCTCTCGTCACTAGCAGCGCATGCTCTCAGGATTGTATGTCAGTCTCCTTGGGCTGACATCATTTTCCTAGTCCTGCCTGCTGAACTGGAAGTCTGAGGAACGCAAAAGGTGCTGCATGAGCAGTGACAGCCTCAGGCAGGCTGCAGCCTCGGTTTCCCTGCTGCAGCAGGGAAGGGCTGAGTGGAAAGACTTTCTAATCAGGTCTCCAAGATTACTGGTTTGGGTGTGGTCCTGGTTCACCTGTCTAAAAAGGAGGGTGGCCCATGGGGACAGGTGTGGTGTCTGGAAGTGCCTGTCTCTGATGAAGCCTGTTTGTTGCAACGGAATTCTCCTGCTTGTAATATCACAACACCAACAACCATGATGACAGAGGTAGTGAAAGAAAAATGATGGTTCTTCAAATGCTAGTCGTGTGGTCAGTACCTGATCTGCACCATCATTTCTTTGTTATCCCCACCTCTGTGCACTCATGCATACGTGCACATGTGTATGTGCACAGGGATGTGAGTGTGTGTATGTGTGTGCATGTGTGTGTGTTGTGTTCATGTGTATGGATGCATAAGTGGATGGAGGTGTACATGAGACTGAAGTTGGATTTCTCCATCAGTCATTTTCCATCTTTTTTTTTTTTTTTTTTGAGGTGAGGCCTCTCCCTGAACTGCAGCTCACTGACCAGCAAGGTCCAGGGGTCCTCCTGGCTCTGCTTCCCCAGCTCTGATTACATGGTGCGAGGCTCTTTATTTGGTGTTAGGGTTAAAACTCAGCCCTTTACGCTTGTATTACAAGCATTTCCACACACAGGCTGAGAGATAAGAGTGTGCAGTTGAAGGCCCCAGTCTATGGATTTTGCCAGGACATCTTGAGCTGACTAACACCCAGAGAGCTTGGGTAGAGATGAAGCCCCTAGCCTTGGCCAGCTGAGCCATTGCTACCTACCTCCCTACCAAGTTATTAACAAACAGAAGGGTGATTAGTGAAATCAAAATTTAAGATGAATAACAAATAATTTTTAGTGTATGTCAGTGCAACAGCCAAGGTACATTTACAGTAACGAAGAACTTATTGTTACCTATCTGCTGGTTCTATCTAGCATCTCTGAGCACCCCACACTCAACAGTCCAATAATTGGCCTTATAATAACTTTTATCTGGAGATTTTACAATAGGTTTCACTTAAACTGGGATAAAAATGACTGGTCTCTCCCACAGGGTCTTGGTAAAGATTATATAAATCCATAATGAAAAGTACTTACATATCTATAAGGAGATATATAGTAAGGGGTTTGTGAGTCTTTACCAGAAAATGTGATCTTTGTGTGTGTGCACATATATACACACATGTGTGTATATACTTAAGACAGCATCACATGTATACCACAGGCTGGCCCGTCACTTCATCTGTCATCTAGTCAGGCTTTGAACTCTCTGTCCTCTTGCTAGGAACAAGGAGATGCAGGATACCCCAAGTTGATAGCGGTTCCATGGTGTTAGCATCCCATCTTCCTCTTTGCAACATGGAAGTACTCAAACTCACCACTGCCCCTCATCCCTCAAATGGCATATAGGGAGGTCCCATGCCTGAGATTGATGAGTTCCATTTCCTGGGGACATCCCACAAAGCATGTAGGGATGGATATGCCTGGAGCCAGGCTGCCAGGGAGACCAGTAGAGTAACATCCCACACCTCCATCTTCAGTGATTCTGCATCTGAAAATTCCCTGGAAATGGGCATACCCAATGGAGAAGGGGACGGGGTCCCAGAAATAAAATTTCTAACAACAACAACAACAACAACAACAACAAAAACAAACCATTTTCCCCTGGAGCCAGATACTGTGCTAAGCTCTTTCTCCATGGTCTGGAGTGGATGACCATGTGACCCCCACTTTCTGAAATGGTCTCAGGATGATTACGGACTTTGCCAGCTGTAGCGGCACACATCTGTAATTCCACTACACTCTGGAATAGGAAGCAGAGGGACAGACTTCAAGACCAGCAAGGGCTAATTGCAAGATCCTGTCTCAAAAATAAATGACAGAATAGCTAAAATTTAAAGGAAGTCTCTCAGGTTACACAGCTTGTAAACTGCAAAGCTGGGATTTAACTTTAAGGGTCTTGGGATGAAGACAATGCTCCTTCATTTGGGGCCGATCTACCAGGAGGCTCCGCTCAGGGCCCCTAGCTCTCCCCTCAGCACTGCAGCCAGGCAGCTAGCCTGTAAATCTATAAGAATGACCTCCCCAACCTGTGCCTGACCCTGGTCCCTGTGCTCACCTGAATGGATACTAATGTCAGGCTGTGGAAAGGCCTGTGCAGAGAGGAGGGCCAGGAAAACCATAGGCCCCATTGCTGTATGTTGAACCCAGAGGAAGCTGCCTGTGGCTGGAGCAGAGCAGCTCAGAGCTTGGGTCCCTGATGGCTTTCCTAGGTTCAGGTAAGGCCTCCATAACCAAGACAGACGGGGTGGACCCCTGTCCCTCCTCATCCTGCCTCTCTCCCCACTCCTCTGCATAATTGGACACTGCAGAGTGACAACTGAGAGCAAAGCAGTGCTCCAGCCCCTGGAGCATCTGAGTTCCCAGTTCTGTTCCGAGCCATGACACCTCTTCTTTCAGCCTCCTAGGCCACCAATCATCTCTGTCCTCTTAGGGCAAATTACTCTCAAAAGGTAAAATATACAAGTGGAGGTTGATTGCAGCAGACCTGTAGCCATAAGGTTGTTTGTGTGGTCCACATAATGTCTTGAAATTAACACAAAAACAGAGCTAGCTTAGTACACATCACCAAGGCAGAGATCTGCGTGGACACACATGATGAAAGGGAGAACCGACTCCTGAAAGTTTTCCTGACTTCCAAGCAGACACACACACACACACACACACACACACACACACACACACACACACTCCACACTGATAATCAGTATATAAAAATCAGGAAGTTTTAAGTTAAGGTCAATTCTCTGACTTCTGCTGAAAATCTGAAAATGGGACAAGCCTTGGCTCTTATTTCCGCAGCAGAATTACTGCCCAGAGATGGTGAGGGCACTCAAATCAGGGCTCTTTACTAAGGTCCTGTCTACCAGCCTGATCTTGAGGCTACTCGGGTTTTTTGAGCTGCTTCTAGGGTTAAAGGAGGCATAGGTAGGAAGGTCACACAGTGAGTTATAAATGTCACGATGGTCATCCTTTGTGCCTAGCACCACTGTGTGGTTTGCTCATTCTTAAATGTCTTAAAGCCCACTGGCATTCCTATTGGGATTTTGCTGCATGTAGGAGCATTGTTTTTTATCTTTTTGTGTGTGTATGAGTACATATGTATTCATGTGCATATATGCATGCAGAAGCCTGAGGTTGGTGTCAAATGTCTTCCATCATAACTCTCCACTTTGCTTTGAGAGACAGGGTCTCTCACTGAAACTGGAGCTCACTGAATCTGCTAGACTGGCTGGCCAGTGAATGTTAAGGTTTTTTTCTCTCCTCAGCTCTGGGATTATCGATAAATGTGGCTGCACACAGCCTTTTACATAAGTGTGGAGATTCAAAATCAGTCCTTATGCTTGAGTAGGAAGCACTTTACCAACTGAGCCATTTCACTAGGTTGAGAATTCCTATTGACGATAACAAGAATTGTTCTCTTTTTTACCCTTTGTGTTCTTGGACAAGCCACACTGTCCGGCTGAGTCTGTTTCTCCCTCTATCTTATGAATGATAAATAGTACATATCTCCAAGAGATTAAGTGAAATTCTTTCCTTTGCTTATACTGTTTTTTCCTTGAAGAAAGATCTTGAAACAGGATCTAACTATATGCCCTTTGCCTTGCCTGAAATTCATGATCCTTCTGCTTCAGCTTCCCCAGAGCAGGGATGACAGGTGTGTACCACCACAGCCAGGTGTGTATTCTATTTAGCATGGATGCTGGCAAGTAGAAAATGCTCACTAAATAACAGCATGTGCTGCTGTTATTGCGATTGATCTCATGAAAGACTTTCCCTGGCACCGACTGCATCTCTCCATCTTGTTCGGCCCTTATTCTCCCCTGAAATGCTCAGCGAGGTGCTCTAACACTTCACATAACTGGCATTCATGAGTAAGATGGGAATGTGTCAATTTGGTCTCCTAGTCACTCCCCCCACCCCTACTGCTATGCTTGTGAGGAACAACTTAGCTCTCACCCACACAGCATGCTTTGCCCCACTGATGTTGGCACTGAAGTCTGCCAAGGCATGACTCAGAATACAGGCTCAACTTAGGCCGAACTCTAGCCTACAGCAAGTCTGGGGTATACCAGTTGTCTCAAGATCATTGTATTAGGGCAGCTGACACAGCATGTATGTTTGTTCAAAAGTGGTGAGCAGCTGGGCAGTGGTGATGTACGCCTTTAATCCCAGCACTTGGGAGGCAGAGGCAGGCGGATTTCTGAGTTCAAGTCCAGCATGGTCTACAGAGTGAGTTCCAGGATAGCCAGGGCTACACAGAGAAACCCTATCTCGAAAAACAAAACAAAAAAAAAATGGTGAACACTTAGTATAAGAATGCTGACATTACTGTGAATGTGAATGATAATGTGTGAATATCAGTCTTCATCATTGACTTGTCTGGATTTGGAATCACTTAGAAGACATTTCAGAGTGTATCTGAATTTCCAGGGATGTTTACCTGAGGAGGGACAATCCACCCTGAATGTGGGCAGCACCATCCAATGGACTGGGATCCCAGACTGACAGAAGAGACAAGGAAGAAGCCAGTCTGGCATCAGTATTCTCCCTTTGTCTCCTGTCTGGGGATGCAATATGACCAGTTGCCCCATCCACTTTCCCTCACAGCTGGAGCTGTTCTCTCTACCATGTGTTCTCTGCCATGATAGATTGTACCCTCAAATTGTTTGTGAGCCCAAACAAACCCCACTTACCTTTAGTTTCTTCATCAGGTGTTTTGTCACAGCAATGAGCGAAGTTAACTATGATAACAAAATATAAAGTAGCATTTTTCCCTTTTGTGCTATTATCCTGGGTGTAGAAATATAGAGGCCTCTGCTACTGTGTTCTTGGGGGCTACCAGGAAGCCAAACACATCTGCTTTCATCTGTGTTTGCTGCTATAACAAAATACTTGAGACTGGATCATTTACAATGAAAAGAGGAGATCTGTTTTCAGTTTCAAGGTTGTAACAGTCAATATCAGGGAGTCTCCATCTTGCTGCAGCATCACATGTGGGAAGGAGGAAGGGGAGAAAAGGGAGGAGAGAGAGAGAGACAGGCAGAAGAAGAGAAAAATTCCTGAGATAAACACCTTAATCCTCTCTTTATGAGACCAAAACACCTCACATTGACAAAATTCAATATGAATTTTGGTGGAGACAAATATTCCAGCCTTGTCCTTCTGAGTATGGATATGATGGGAAAGGAGGATAGTCCAAAAGAATGTGTGCTGGAAATTCTTGTGAAGTGAGGATAGATGGCAGGTAGATAGTTTATAGATAGCTAGAAAGACATTGCTGAGTCCCCAGCTATAGTCATCTATCCTGCACTATGGTGTCTGAGTGCTGTGCTCCATCAGTTCTATTCCCTCTCTGAATGTGTCTTTGTTTAAATGTGGCTCGTGGAAATGTATCAGAATTGCAGTCCCAAGCCCCAGCCAGGAGCTACTGCATCAGAAACTGCCCTTGGTTTACTATTCCCCAGTGGCTTGTGTGTTCATTAAAGTTTACAGAATATAGCTCTAGGCAGGAGTATAAAACTTTTCTGTAAAGAAAGAGTATGTTTTTTAGGCTTCACAGACTTCGCTAATCTATCTCTGTTGAGTTTTACCAAAGACCCAGGAATAGGTCTGGAAGTATTTCAATAAAACTTTATTTATAAAAGCAGGCAATGGGTGGGGCATGGCCCAGGGGCTGTGGTTTGCCAACTCTTGTTCTATGTTTCAATTTTACAGAAAGAAAATGGATGATTTTTTCTCTTAACAAGTATTATGTTTGCTGTTAATTGAAGATTGTAAGGATCTCTTATATGTGTAGTAATATATATTACTATATGTGTGTGTGTTTTCTAGTTTCTTAAAAATGACATTTACTGAATGATATTCTGTCCTTCCTACACATGTGTTTATGGGAGGCTAGTCAAGTCAGTGAAGAGCTGTCTAAAACATCTGCTGATTATAATTGTGACAGTTTGTGTATGCTTGGTCCAGGGAGTGACTCTATTAGAATATGTGGCCTTGTTGGAGTAGGTGTGTCACTGTGGATGTGGGCTTTAAGACCCTCATCCTAGCTGCCTGGAAGCCAGTATTCAGCCTTCACATGAAGATGTAGAACTCTCAGCTGTGTCTGCACCATGCCTGCCTGGAAGCTACCATGCTCCCTGATTGATGATAATGGACTGAACCTCTGAATCTGTAAGCCAGCCCCAATTAAATGTTGTCCTTATAAGAGTTGCCTTGGTTATGGTATCTGTTCACAGCAGTAAAGCCCTAACTAAAACAATCATCTACCCATCCATCCTTCCATCCATGCATCCATGCATGCATGCATCCTCCACCCATCCATCCATCCATGCATCCATGCATGCATGCATCCTCCACCCATCCATCCATCCATGCATCCATGCATCCATGCATGCATGCATGCATCCATCCATCCATCTTAGCTTCTAAAAGTGTTATTTATGAGATGGAGAAGTGTTCAGAGGTTAAGGGCACTTGGTCTGCAATCTTAAGGATCAGAACTTGGATCACAGCACCGAGGTAACAAGCTGGACATCTTGGGTATTTTTGTAACTGCAGTTCCAAGGGTGGCAGAGACAGAAATATTGCTGGGATATACTGACTACCAAGTTTAACCAAGAAAACATGAGCTTCAGGTTCAGGAGAGTCCCTGTTTCAAAGGGATATGTGAAGAGTGATGAAGGGGATACTTGGTGTCCTCTTCTGGTCTCTGCTTGTTCATGCACACACCTGCATACACACATGTATATGCACTCAAACATTTAAAAATGTTGCTTATTTAGTAAAGTCCTCTGTTCACAGCCATTATAAAAAAGAAGTTGATGCTTGTTCACTTCATAAACTTTGAGGCAGATACCCTCATATTCTGTTGTGATTAGACACCAACTAGGAAATCTCTCTAAGCCTCTGCTTTCCTGCCTACACAATATGAACAAACTGATACCTCTCCTATACAAGTACTTAGAAAATGCTTGGCTAGTAAGAAGCACCCATAATCTAGAACCTTAAATATTCCTGGATAAGATGACCTAAAGTTTGGAGCTAAAGCATGGTCTAGATATGGCTTGCATGTCCCTAAAGCTCTTTGTGATGAATCTGGCAGCACTGGGAAGTGGTTGAGCTTTCAAGAGCTTCCTAATGGGAAGTCACTGGGAACATTTTCCTTGGAAGAGGTTAAGGTCATTCATGTGTGACCCCTCGAGGGTTATGAGATCAGCAAGCCAGCACCTTCTCTCTGACTCTGCTTCCTGGTTTCAATACCCTCACCAAGATGTGACTCCATCCACTGCCCTTGGCCTGCTTTGATCTTTCATACTTTCTCCTCAGGTATTTTGTACAGTGATAGAAAGTTAACACACTCTCCGAAGGTTAGCCACATTGAAACTTAAAGGCATTGCCTTCCAGTATTTTCTTCTAGGGGCAAACTACTAAGAGTTTTTACCTACCAATTCCTCTGGAGTTATTTCTACTGGAATTTCCGGACATCATAAAGGGCAGTTCTCCCATCCACAGTGGACAGCAAGGATACACAGAGAGGAAAGGGATGCTTCTTCCTTGCAATTACTTTTGGTTGGATAGGAACAAAGTTCCAGTGCCTCAAATGGCCAGTTGGTCTTGGTGCCCTAGATGGACCTGTTCTTTCAATATAGGCACGGTATAGGTCTGTAGTTTGTGTCAAGTCTGGGGGTCTGGTTGAAATCCCAAGACATTCTGGAATTGGTCTGAGCTCAGAGCTTCAGCAGAGGAGGAAGAGGGGAATTCTTTCTCCAAGAGGTGAGCAGACTCAAGGGGTCGTGGGGAATGAAAGTATCTTCAAAACTCCCTATCTCTGTTCTCCACCCACCTTTATTCTTTTAACTTGGGTCCCCACACCACAGAGTGGTGAAGTGGTCCAGGCATCTCTTTTCCCACCTCCTACCTGAGGAGGAGGAGGATGCTAATTAAAACAATGGGTAGCCCAAAGCAGGGCACCTTGGGCTCTGGTTTCTATAGAAACCCAGTCCTCCTTTCACCTTTCAACACATCTCTCTGTCTCCTGACAAACTCTATTCCTGGAGATGTGGATGGCTCTGATCTGAGCTGCCAGTGTTCCTACTTGTCCCCAGCAAAAGCTGTCTGATGCATGCCAGGTAATAATAGCCACTGGGTGCTATGCCAAGACTCAAGTGAGGACTTTGCCAGCTTGATTCCAGCATGTCCTTACATCTATCCCTTGGGGTAGTTACTAATTGTCAGACAAACAGACCAGAAGAACCATACATAGGCCACGCCTACTCTGGATTACAGGTGTCTGAGGCAGACTAGTTCATGGACACCCAGAGATACTGAAAACCATGGATACTCAAGTGCCTTACATAAAATGATGCCATATTTACATAGAAATAACCCTAGCATGTTACATAGAACGTGCCCTCTGAAGATTGCATCATCTTACACGGCTTACACTCCCCAGTGCTCTGGCCATGCTAACTGATACAGCTGTTGCATCATTTGGGGGACAATGATGAGAAATCTGTGTGCATCTGATATGGACTATGTGGTTTGAATAAGAATGGCCCCATAGGCTCATATATTTGAATGCTTAGGGAGTGGCACTATTTAAAAGGATTAGAAGGGCTAAGAGGTATGGCCTTGTTGGAGAAAGTGTGTCACTAGGGGTGGGTTTTCAACTTTCAAAAGCCCATGCCAAGTTCAGAGTCCCCTTTTCTCTCTGTCTATGGATCAGGATGTAGCTCTCAGCTACTGCTTCAATATCTGCCTCCATATCACCATGCTTCATGCCATGATGATAATGGACTAGATCTCTGGAACCATAAGCAAACCCTCAATTAAATGCTTTCCTTATAATAGTTGCCTTGGTCATGGTGTCTCTTCACAGCAACAGAACAGTGACTGAGATGCAGATGTAACTTGAGAAAAATACTTATTATTTGATTATTTACTTTGTGCATGGGAGTGCAGGCACATGTGTGCTACCACACTCAAGTGGAGGCCAGGCAAACCTCTGGGGGCTCAGTTCTCTCCCTTGTTTCCTGAGGCAGGGTCTCTCTTGTTTCTGCCACTGTGCTTTGTGGGCTCCCAGCAGACAGTCTTAAGACTGGTGGGGCTATAGATAGGAACCACCACATCTGACTCTTCATGTGGGTTCCAAGATAGAACCTGCTTCATCATCAGGCTTACAGGGTAAGCTGGGCTGGCCTTCCAGTATCACTACTTGCTTCATTAGTCTTTGATAGAATAGGACTGTCACTGCTGTAGGTTCCTGTGGGGAGACATTTGGTACTTCACACTGTTAGCCTCTTGTTATTTCTGAGGAGGCCAATAGAGGCTGGGGCTACTTGATCTCATATCGGTAGCCCAGCTGAGCTCCTCAGTGACTACAGTGGGCTAGGCTGTGCACGCACACAGCTCACTCTATCAAGCTCTTGCATGTTTCTCTCTGGCCAGGAGTTTCTCTGCTGATGCAGGAGCTTGTCCCACCCACATAGCACAGTCCTGTAGTATCAAACACTAGATGCTCTCAGGAACAACCCTAGGGAGAGAGCTCAGCACGAAATCCTCCACAGCAACAATTCTGAGCTCCTGATGTCCCTGTCGCTAACACAGGCAGCCTTTATCTGCCTTAGTCCTTTTTCTTCAACTTACATTTCTTGGGACTGTCTCCCCAGTGAATCATCTGCTTCCAAGTTCCCTCCTTGAATCTGCTTTTGGGGGGCCCTAACTAAGATAGCAGAAAAACAGAAGCTTGGAGGAGCTGTCTGGTTCATGTCTGAGTGCAGCCGAGGAACCGTGGGCCCAGGATTTGGGCTATGACTTTTTTCGGTGCTAGAGCCCATGAGCCTGATCATTGTGCATCCTGTCTCTGGCTGCTATGCCCATCATCCACCTGTCCTCTCTCACGTTTGCCTTTTACGCTTTTGTTCTGTTCAGCCCCAGGAAGGAAGATGGTAGCTGTCAACTTGACAGAATGTAGAATCACCTGGAAGATGGGCCTCTGGGCATACCTGTGGGAGGTTAGGTTGATGTGGGAAACCCCTCTAAAATGTGGCCAGGACCATTCCCTGGGCAGGGCATCTTGGGCTGTATAAAGGAGACAGTGAGTGGGCACTAGTGTGCACACACTGCTCTCTGTTTTTTAACTGTGGATGTGATATGAGCAGCTCCCTCCAACTCTGCTTGCCTTGACTTCTCCACCAAAACTGTTCCTTAACTGCAGGACAGACAAACAAAACAAAACAAAAGCCTCCAAACCCCTTCTCCCCCGTATTGTTTTTATAAGGGCATTTTATCACAGCCACAGAAATGAAACTCAGACAAATACTTACTGCAGCCAAGAGAGGCAAGACCTTTTTAAGTCTGTGTAGTGCCTATCTGGGCCAAGCTCTGAGCAGGGCATGGCTGATAAAAAGCTAAGTCATGAATCCGCTCTGGAACCAAGTGGGAAGTTTTATGGAGAACAACAGACGTGGAATAACTGACTCTAGGATGCTGCTTAAATCAGGTGGACATGCGGCACATACTCCATGTTCCTCTGTGGCATGATTTGTGGCACTTGATGTTCAGAGTGTCATTTCCATAACTAAAGGGGAGGGGGGATCATAACAGATCCTATTTCTAAAGGTTGCTGTGAGGATTAAATAGCGCCTGGGTTTATCGTGGCATTTGGCAGGTGGTAAGCCCCAGTAAGAGGTGGCTTTTATTACTGTAGTTAAATATAAACAGAAGTCCTGCTGTTGGGAGGATGGGAAGAAGATGTTATTTCACCCTTGGAAAATCAGGAAGTAGAAATTTAAGCCACACACGTAGAATCCAAGTTGTTACCTGGCAGGCACAGGGCTGTGGGTTTAATTCAGAGAATGAGTTAGGACTATTGATAGTCACCTAGAGGCTTCTTAAGCAGGGGAGAGACTATCCAAGAGATGGAGTGAGAGACACAGCCTCGATGGACCTCATCTGACCCCTGAGACCCAGCTCTGTCTGAGGCTGGAACTTCTGTCACTGACAACCACAGCCATGGAATATAAACACTGTTCCTTTCATGTGGGGTTGCCTCTTGGTCCTCAAATTGGTAGTGTAGTTCAGCTGTTCTTCCTCCCCAGACCACACCTTGGATCAATGATGTCCAGCACGACATTGTACAGTCTGATTACCCCACTGTGTTAACTGTGTTTTTCAAAGATGGTTGTCCTGTATACCACACACCTTTTGCAAGCTCTTCATAAATCGGCTTCTTCTTTCTTGATATTCTCCATGTCTCCACCCCTTAATTAGAGTAGGTGATTGTCAATGTTTCCAATCAAGGTATGATGGCTAGTTTGAAATGTCAACTGCTTGATATCTACACTCACCTGGGATAGGAGCCCTGGAATAGGGTGTGCCTGTGAGGGATTACCTTGACTAGGTTGATTGAGGTGAGAAGGACCAGCCCCCAGTGGTGAGAAGGACCTGCCCACAGTGAGTAGAGCATCATTTCTTGGGCTTGGATCTCAGACTGCACACAGTGGAGAAAGCTAGCTAAGCACTAGCATGCATGTGCTGTCTGTTTCCTGACTTTCATTGCCATGTGATGCTTTCCACTTCCATGTCCTCCTCCTCCTCTTCCTCTTCTCCTTCCTCCTTCTCCTCCATCTTTGAGACAGAGTTTCTCTGTATAACCCTGATTCTCCTGGAACTTTGTAGACAAAGCTGGCCTTGAACTCAGAGATCTGCCTGCCTCTGCTTTGTGAGTCCTGAGTGACACCACACCAGCAAACATGTCCTTCTTATGCCTTGTCCTCAAAAGCCATGGGAATCATTTCTGCCACATCCTCTGTGTAATGTCCCTTTTTCCTATTGCTGTGATAAAACACTCTGACGAAAGTGGCTTAAGGGAGGACTTATTTTATCTCATGGTTCCAGAGGATTCTTCTGTCTATGATGCTTGGCCCAGCCCTTCCACGGTAGAACACCACCATGGCAGGAGTGTGTGGCAAGGCTAGCTTGGAACCAAGCCTGTGGGGACATTTCATATTCAAACCATCATGTCTGCTACCATTCTATTAGGAAGCCCAAGCTAGCCCCCTGAGGAGGCAGCCTATGCTGAGGCCTCCACAGATAGTGAAAAGTCCTCAGTTGTCAGCCAGCACCAAATGTCAAACATGGGAGGGAATAAGCCTTTGGACAGTTCCATGCCCTAACCTTTAAGTATGCCAAAAGCTTAGGTCCTAGGTACATGGAGCAGAGGCGAGCCGTCCTTATCGGGTCTGAGCTAAGATCTTACTGCATAAAAATCTGTTATCAACAGAAACATCACTGTTCTGGGTAGTTGGAGTGTGTGTGTGTTTGTGTGTGTGTGTGTATGTGTGTGTTAAAAGGTCAACAGTGAGTGTCTTAGTCAATAACTTTCCACTTTATGTTTCGAAATAGAGTCTTTCAGGGAATTCAGGACTAATTGACTAGACTGGCTGGCCAGTGAGTCCCAGGAATTCACTTGATTACAGAGAGAGAGAGAGAGAGAGAGAGAGAGAGAGAGAGAGAGAGGGAGAGAGAGAGAGAGAGAGAGAGAGAGAGAGAGAGAGAGAGAATTGTACAGCAGTTTTCTCTCAGATTGAAACATTCCATCCTGCCTGGAAGTTCATCCCTGAAACTGACCAGATTCACTGGACCCCTCCCTCTTAAGAGTCAGCCAAGCCAAACTGTAAGGAAGACTACAAGACCAGATCAACTGCCTGGAAGTAGCAGAAACCAGTGGAGCTGCCTCTGATCTGCTGTGCTGCCTGCAGGCTGTGCAGTGAGCTTCTGGCTCCCAGCTTCTGTGAGCTGTCACCTGTGTCACCTGTGTCACCCGTGCTGGGGAAGGATGTAGCTGTCTTTGAGTCACTTCTGTTCCTGTAAGTAACTGCTCCCACATGCTATTGTAAGTGTCCCCAGTTATATTCATTGGTTTACCAAATTAGACTTTGGTAGTATGTAGGCTCTTTATCTAGGGTAGATAAGACATGTGTGTTGGATTTCTCCAAGAAAAGTCTTGTCACAGAACACACACACGCACACGCACACGCACACACTCTACACCAGGATTACAGATGCTTATGTCAGGCCTGTCTTTTTTTTTTT
>NW_022196904.1:107338295-107357288 GCF_008632895.1 Mastomys coucha
CAGAAATCCGCCTGCCTCTGCCTCCCAAGTGCTGGGATTAAAGGCATGTGCCACCATGGCTGGATTGCCTCATTATGCATGCCAGCAGCCAAACACCTTCCCATCTTCTGTTATGAACAAAACAGATAACTCCAATGCCTGTCGCAAATAAATAATCTTTTATTTCAACAAGGGGTAACTCCCCATCACAGAGGACAATACGCTGTGGAGAAAGATACAGAAGCATCCCTCAAGGAAAGAACTATTCTAACTACACTAAAGCCTTAGCACATGAGACATGACTGTGGTGCACACACGAACACAGAAGGGTCACTGGAATCTGGTTAAGGGGAGAGGTCATGGTGGAGGGATGTGGCACCATTTTCATTCCCATGCCAGACCTTTGATGGGTCATAACCACCACGATTTAGTCAGACATGTTACCTTTGCTCTATCATAACCCTATTGATGGACACGTGTGAACTATTGCTACCTTAGTTGGGGTCTCTGATGCATGAGAGGACATGGGGTAAACTTGCATTGGATAAAAGGCAGAGGTAAGGGAGCTTCGTGGATAGAGGCCCTGGCCGCCACCTTGCTGTCTAACGGGATGAGTAGGCACACATGTACTCACCCGTGAGGGCACACTCACACTAACATATGCACACTCACCCACAGGGAGTCCCAGAAATAAGCTAACACAAGGACAAAGCAGGTGAGCCTGGGTTTGTGACATGGGCTTACTGTCTTCTGTCGCCCTTTGGTCTCTCCAAAGAGTCTAATCTATTTATCATATTTGCTAAGGAGAAAATAAAGATACTTACACCACTGGAGAAAGGGACCATGAGTGGAGACCCCAGGAAACAGTGGCCTGCTCAGAAGTTTCCTGGAAGATGTGGTTTTGAAGTAGGGAAACAGCTCCCCATCACGTATCAGCTGAACTCTTGGTAAACTGAGTCAGGCTCCTTCTAGGAGGGCCTCCTTTCTCTGGCCTGGGACATTGGGTGTGAACAAGAATAGGCACTGCTAATAAGTCCCACAGCAGAGCCTACCTGGCTTGTGATTTATGCATGAATGGAGTTTCTGGAAACTTCACAAGTTTCCCTCAATGAGGGTGGCTATTTCATGACCAACTGTCAGCTCACTCTCAGTACTGAGAGGGCGTTGTGTATGCACGTGCACAATGTGAAAGTATACGTAGGTGTGGGTTGAATATTTATGTGACACATTTTTCCCCTCTTTTTTTTAACAAATGAAGGTTGCCTTTCTTATGGTGATCAGGTCACCTCCAGGGAGGCAGGAGACACTCGGTCACATTCAGCCCGGGACCTCAGGCTATGCCACTGTTCCACTGCGGTGCGGTGAGTGTTGAGCATCCGCCGCCAGTGGTTGGATTCCGAGGGACCAGAGGAATACTGGCCGATGACGATCCTCCCGATGAAGTCATTGCTGCTTTTCATGTTGTGACCGAACACTAGAGAGTCAGAGGGGTGAGGGCAGGCAGGGAAGAAGTGAGGAGCAGGGGAAATGGGATGGGAGGCAGGTTCAAGACAGAGGTCATTAGTTCACACACCGCTCAGCGGCAAACATGGGGTTGTTGCTTTGGGGACATTGCTTTTTCTTATGGGGACAGTCTCCTAAGCACAGCTGAGGCTCCTAAGCACTGTTGTCCCTTAACAAGTCAGCCTTTCCCATTTACCAACTTTTGCATTGAATGTTTCATCTTTGAAGTGTGCCACCCACAATATGCAACTATAAGGTTACACCTCACTGACTTACACATTGCCTACAGAGCTCTTGTGAATGGACAGTTCCGGTGAGATAGCAAGCTGTCACTATAGTCCAGCTAAGTGGACACACCAAGGCTTTTTGTGTGTGTTCTAAGTGCACACACATGTGCCTTTGTGTGCACTTGCAGAGACCAGAAGAGGACGTCGTGTCCTGCTCTGTCATACTGCCCCCTGTTTCCTTATGGAGGGTCTCTCAGACTGATGACCAGCAAGCTCAGTGATCTTCCTGTCTCTGTATCCCCAAAGATCCTGCGTTGCAGGCATGCTCACTCAGCAAATGCTCAGCTTTTCAAATCCTCATGCTTGCATAGCAAGCACTCTTACCCACTGACCCATAATCTCCAGGTCAAACAAGAGTATATCAACAGTGGTATTGTTGATATCATGGTCTGAAACATACTCTGCTATGGATACTTGTCTGGTGATGTGATTAGCAGCATTTCTGTCATTTACCTACTAGATGCCAGTAGCAGCAGTCCTCAAGAAGTGACAACCCCAAATGTCTCTTGACATGGCCAATAATCTTGTAGGCAGTCAATCTAACACAAATGAGAGTAACTAGGGTTGAACTAAGAGGAGAGACATTCTGAGGTGAAACTTGGGTCTCTGAAGCAAGCAAGGGTGTTGATGTATCTCAGCTGTCAACTCTGAAGAATCTAGGATCACCTCGAGAGACTGGCTCCTGAACATGCCTGTGGATGATTATCTTGTTTAGATTAGTGGGAAGTGGGAAGACCTGCCCACTGTGGGTGGCATCATTCCCAAGGCTTAGGTCTTGAATTATACGGAAAAGGAGAAAATTTGCTGAACATATTGCTTACTGTTTCTTGACCAGCACCCAATGTAAACAGCTCCCTCAAACTCCTTCTGCCTTGACTTCCTAACATGATGGACTGTACTGGAACTGTCAGTCAAAATGAATTCTTTCTCCATTTTTTTTTTAGGTTGCTTTTGTCAGAGCATCTTATCACAACAAACAGGAAAAGTACCTATGACATAAGGTAAACTCTCTTATGCCTCTCTTTCCTCATTTAGTCGAGACTATTCTCACTTTGTCTTGAAAGTTAATACATAATGGAGATGAAATGATGTGTGTAGGGCTCCTAGCACACAGTGGCAAATGATGTATTATTGTTTTGATCCTAAATTTCTGTCCATTGACCTTACTAAAAAAAAAAAAAAAAAAAAAAAAAAAAAAAAAAAAAAACCACTTCCTCTTTTTCTCACAGTGAAGGCAGTTTCTTTCACGCCTTGTCACATCTGTCTCTCAGAAGGATTCTCTGTTAATTCCAATGCAAGCTTAATTAGTTAGTGTCTTTGGAACCAAATGAGATGGTTGGGCTGATTTATCCTCCTGGCCAAGTTCAGCCTCATTCTTTATCTGTGTGAAGATAGTTTAAGTGTGCTGTTTCACTAATGGGGAAGCAGGCTGTGCCTGTGCTATAAATGAAAGGCTAAAGAATGGGAAATATCACAGATTCGCCCAGCAGGAGCCAAGCAACGGCAGGCTAGCTCCCGGGAGGGGTACTGATTATCAAACAAACCAGCTCAAATCTAGAGCTGCAAACAGAGCTTGTGTGCTAGGGGTGAGCCTCTATTCTCCCTTGTGGGGTTCACATAGAGAATTCCAAGTGATAAGCAATGGGGGTTGGGAGAGAGAAAGTGTAAACACAAAATCTAGAAGGCCATCCAACATCTGAAAGCCAAAATACCTATTGAAACGGGGCAGGAGAAACACAATGCTTGCTCCAGGGTGTCTGGTGCTTGTCAGCTCTGGGGGCGGGGGTGGGGGGAGTTGGAACATGTATACTTTTTATACAGCTGGCAATGAGCTTGGGGTCCACAGACAGACCTCATTACATGAAGGTCATTTATGAACGGAAGGTAACAGTCACAGTGGAATCTTGGCTTAGTAAGAAAATTGTCAAGGCGATGCACCAAAAAAAAAAAAAAAAAAAAAAAATTGTGTAGATGAAAAAAAATTGTGTACATAACAGTCAAGCCCTTTTGGAACCATGTTTAGTAAGGAACATATGAGGCTTGATCTTACCAGACATGACAGGCTATCAAGGCTCATGCCTACAGTCCCAGCATGTAAGAGGTTGAGGCAGGAGAAATCTTGTGCCAAGACAAACTAAGCTATAGACTGAGTCCCCACTGCAGGAACTCCAAAGGAAAAAGTGACCACACACAGAAGCATCCCTCAATTGAGCATAGGTCCTGTATCCTGGAGAAAGAAGTTTTAAGGAAGGAAATCTTGAGTTGAGGAGAAGGCTCAATTAATTGTTTATCTGTATAAGCATAAGGACCAGAGTTTAGGTCCACAGCATCTACACAAATAGTTCCTGGTTGTTCCCTGGTCCCAGCTTAACCAAACTGGGTAGCTCCAGGATCAGAGAGAAATCCTATCTCAAAAAATAAGGTGAAGAGAGATTGAGGAAGACACCCAGCCTTGACTTTTGGCCTTACCATGCATATGTACACACACATACAAATGAATATGTGCACACACACACACATACAATACAGAGAGAGACAGACACAGGAGACAGAGAGAAAAAGGAGAGACAGAGACAAAGAAACAGGCAGAGAAACAGAGAGAAAGAGAAAGACAGAGAGAAGCAAGGGAAAATTTCAACACTCATGCAATTGAAGACTGAGTTGGTTCAACTTTTAGAGTTGGTTCAAAATAAAAAGCAGCTTGTACCCCAGCAATCTGCTCTAAGAGTGTGTCCCACAGCACCACCTACAAAACCAGATACAGGTAAGGACATACAAGGATACAGTAGGAATTGACAACATAAATCTTCCAGCCGGGCGTGGTGGCACATGCCTTTAATCTTAGCACTTGGGAGGCAGAGGCAGGTGGGTTTCTGAGTTCGAGGCAAGCCTGGTCGACAGAGTGAGTTCCAGGACAGCCAGGGCTACACAGAGAAACCCTGTCTTGAAAAACAAACAAACAAACAAAAAACAAAACAAAACAAAACAAAAAAATCCGTAAAGCTTCCAAGACAAGTACACCCCTCCATCTATTTTTATAAATAAAGTTTTGTTGACACACAGCCAACCCCATTTGCTTACATAATGATGACTTTGCTCTGCAAGACAGGGTTGAGATCTTAGTTTGTTTGGGTTGCTATGGAAAAGAGCCATAACCCAGGGGGCTTATAAACAACAGAAATCTATTTTTCGTGGTTCTGAAAATGGGGCAGGACGAGATCGAAGCATAGCATAGTCTTTCAGTTGGCTTTTTTGTTTTTCAAGACAGGGTTTTCCTAGCTGTCCTGGAACTCGCTTTGTAGACGAGGCTGGCCTTAAACTCATAGAGATCTGCCTGCCTCTGCCTCCCAAGTGCTGGGACTAAAGGCTTGTGCCAGTAGAGATGGCATCTTCTTCTTCTTTTTTTTTTTTATTTATTTATTATATGTAAGTACACTGTAGCTGTCTTCAGACGCTCCAGAAGAGGGCATCAGATCTCATTACGGGTGGTTGTGAGCCACCATGTGGTTGCTGGGATTTGAACTCATGACCTTCCGAAGAGCAGTCGGTGCTCTTCCCCGCTGAGCCATCTCACCAGCCCGATGGCATCTTCTTACTGTGTACTCACACACTGGGAGGGATAAGTCAGCTCTCTGAGGCCTTTTTTATCAAGCCACAAATCCCAAATGTGAGTTCTCGATACCCATGACTTAACCATGTCCCCACAAGACCACACCCTGATAGGATCAACACCTGGATTTGGTGGCATGTGTGATGGTGAATATGTAAGCCACAAAATGTGTTCAAGAGACATTATCTATCCTATGAGCCTTCAAATATTCACTATCCAATCCTTCCTAGAAAAAAAAAAGCCAACTGACATGTTAGGACACTGCATGCAAGAACAGAAAACTGTGGAAATGAGACTTTTCTCATGAAGAATCTGTTGACCTACCAGCATCCTGCCTGCCGCGCTCCCCCTCCCCCCTAACCACCCTAGAAGCTACTCCTGGCTTCTGTGGAGCTCGTCCTACTTTGGGCACCATGGCTGTATACCTGATCATGCCAATTTGTCTGTATAAACAGTGTGATTGATGGTGGGTGACTTGGGATACTCAATATCAGCTTGACTTCAGAGGGGCCTGGAGACTGGTGATTAGCTACTCAGGGGCTTGCCCTTGCCTATGCGGCCAAATCCACTGAATATCCCAGATGTCAAGGCTGGAGACAGCTTTCCCAGTTGCTAGAACTTTGAGCATGTTGCCACTCACCACTTCGGAAATATTACTGTCCTCTTGACTCCATTGGTGGAGGATGGTTGGATGCCGGGACTGAGTCTCTCTTAGTCTTTGCCCTATTTGTCTGGTTAGGTCTGTTCAGGCAGCTATGGGAAACTGCTAGAAATTAGGCAGCTTGCAAACACCAGAAACTTGTTTCTTATAATTCTAGAGTCTGGGAAGTCCAAGACTGAGGGGTAACACATTTGGAGTCTGGTAAGGAGGGCTTAGTCTCTGCGAAGATGGCACCTTCTTGCTTCACTCTTGATGGTGTATGGAGGAGAAGTGCAGAAACTCTCTGGGTCTCTCCTCTATGAGAAGAATCCCAATCCTGAGAGTGGTGCCTGATTACCTAACATCCCCTGGGGGTCCCATTATGCTTCCTTAGTAGCTCATTTGCACCCTAAGTAATAGTGTCATCTACTTAGAATATGCTTTGTGGATGCCAATACCAAGAGTGGAGAGCACTAATTAACCTCTGATGTAATATAATGGGATCTATATATATGACTGCTGGAAATGAGACAGAGCCTCATATTCAAAAGGAGGGGGGCATCTCCAAGACACACAGTTCACCTTACTGTCAAGAGAGCCTTTCTCTGGAGGGAAATCCTACTTTTTGTGTTATATAAGTCTATAAGAGTAACTTCATGTAACAAGCACATATTATGTTGGAAGAAAGCAAAAACAGCCGTTATTAGAGGATCCACATCGAAATCGCCAGAAGGGAAGGAAAGGAAACGGAAGCATCATAGCCTACGCTTCCCAGCCCAACTTGCAAAGTAACTTGGCTGGTGAATTATTAGGCCCTGGAGAGGCGGGAGCTCTCCTGGTGATTCAGCCCTGGTGGATGGGAAGGCTGCCTCTATGGCCATCTGAAGTAACTGGCAGGCACTGGCACTTGCAAACTGCTTAGGAAAGTTATGCAGCCCTGACCGTCTGTGGAAAAATACACAATTTTGAATGCAAATATTAAGTTGAGGTTGAATAAAGCTAATGGCATTGAATGTAAAAGCAGTGGAAGAAAAGTCCAGAGATGATGTCACCACAAATACTTAGTTCTGTGTCACTGCAGAGAACAGAGACTTGAGATTAGAGGCCAGGTGTGGTAGCACATGGCTTTGATCCCAGCATGCAGGAGGCAGAGGCTGATGGATCTCTGTGAGTTCAAGGCCAGCCACCAGACCACTACGTAGTGAGACCCTGTCTCAAAAACAAAACACAGATTAGAATGTAGCCTGCTGGGGCATCCCTGTAATTTCAGCCTGTATGAGTCTGAGGTAAGAGGATCAGAAGTTTAAAGTGAGTACAGTGTCTCAAACAAGCAAACACAAAAGAAGCCAGCATGGTGTCTGAGACAGTGGGGCAGATATCCCTGCCCCTCCACCTGTGGCTTAAGGAACCAAATCCAATAGCTAGTGAGTGACCATGCTCACAGTACTCAAGTACAGGAAAGCAATCCCTTCTGACTAGATCCTTATGTTCCTTCTCCCTGCAAATAGTCTTTACTGGTTGTCATGGAGCATGCATGTGAAAGCAGACATTAATGTATTACTGTAACACACACATACATATGTACACACATATACACACATACTCATACACACACACACACACACACACACACACATACACACATGCACCCTCTCCTACTTGTCATTCAAAATTAATTTCCCAGAAGCTTGTGTAACCCAGACCATAGGCAGTCAAAACAGATATCACAAACTCTGTGTGTACCATGAGGAGGGATTCTCAGGCCCTCTCCAAGGACCTGTTTATACTTCATGGGTTTTGTGGGCCTCAGTGTGACCATGAGAAGATGGTGGAACCTTTAAAAGGGAGAGCCCAGGGAAGGTGTTTAGGTTATGGGGGTCCTGTTTTCAGAAGGAATAAGGTAGTGCTTAGGGGACCCTGGGTAGGTACTGTAAAAGTGGGTTGTTATGGAAGAGTAAGCCTGAGTTCTCAGTTTCCCTGGCTTTCCATCTTGCCAAGGGATCCCCAACCCTTGATGTCTTATTGAGATCTTTAATAAGAGACAAAAAGTTGGGGCTACTCAATCTTGACTTTCAGCCTCTCGATGTAGTAAACAAATCTCTTTTCTTAGTGCATACCCAGCCTTGGGTATTTTGCTATAGTAATGGAGAATGAGCTAATAAGATTGGTCATCTCTTTTCCCCATCTGAAATACTATACATGAATGTAGTGGACTGTGACTATTGGGCAGCCACAAGGACTCGAACAGGTAGCACAGAATGAGGGCTTCTGGGAAGAGAACATCAGCTCTCTGTAGAGAGATGGAGACTCACTCTGCCATGATTCCTGTCTATGATTATGACTCTCAGTCTATAAGAAGCTCAGCGCTCCACTGTGAGTCAAAGGGCACATGAAAAGTTTTGTTTCAAACAGCGAAAGTCTAAGGAGAAAGTGTTCAGTAAGGGAGTTTTTCCTTATGTGGAGTCCTTTAGCCTATCCCTTAGCGGATCAGAGCAAGCCTCTGAACTACACAGATCTCAAGCATCCTGAAGCTGCGCTCAGTCGGTCGCCCTCTGTGGACAGCACACTGAAGTCTGGCTCCCTTCTTCAGGCACTGCATAGACCCCCACGCCCACCCTGTCCTGTGGAGTCCACTTTCTGGAATTCCAGATCCAACTTGTCTCTAAAGAGTTGTCAACCAAAGTGCGGACTTCTGGAGTCCCAATCATCATGGCAAGTCGGTTCAGAGAAAAAGAGGGTGCCTACTGGGCTCCACAGTCAGGCTCTGAGGGCCAGTGAAGATGATGCCCTTGCTTATTGAGCATGTGCTATGTGTTAACCCCACACTGAACCTTCAGATGAGCTCTTTCCAGAACAGGGAACAAGTCTCAAAACTGTGGACATTTGGGACTAATCAATCTATGATGTGAGGGGTTAGTTAGTTAGTCATCTTGAGAAATGAAGGATGCTAATCAGCATTCTGCATTCTGCCTACTGAAAACTAGTAATACCGCACTCAGTATTACTAACACACACACACACACACACACACACACACACCAGGGGGGGGGCAAGGAAGAAGACAGAAACAGGAAACAGAGAGACACACACAGAATGGGGAGAGAGACAGAGAGGAACACAGAGAGAGGGAGGGAAGAAACAGAGAGGTAGAGGGAAAGAGATGAAAGAGACTAAATGAGAGAGAGGGGGATAGAGAAAAAAAGACAAAAATGATTGGGGGAGAGTGCCCATTCACCGATTTCACATCTGGGAAAACTGAGGTCTAGGGAAATAATGAGGAATCTCTTCGGGCTCCAGTCAAAATCTAGCTAACTCAAACCAGCTGTGGTAAGCTGAAGCATCCCATGTTGACACTTGCTATGAAGATGAATATGTTCTTCCCTGCTGGAGCTAAACTCCTTTGGTTGCTAATTCCCTTTGCCAAGGCAGATGATTCTAGAAGGGAAGCTGGATGCCTTCAAATATGGGTGTGATAAACATTACAAATTAAAGGGGGGTGGTCCTCTGCTTTGTCAAGGAGAACAGGCTCAGTTTCCTCTTGTGCATGCTGGGTCATAGGTAATTATGGGTTTTCTTCCATGTCCCCAGACCTGCAGTGCAACTTTAGGCCTGCAGCACAGCATAGGCCCACCCCTGACCATGTGTGGGACCTTAACACATCCATACAACACTCTGGAGCCCACCTCTTGGGTGCTGGAGTAAGTTGCCTCCCCATTTCTATAAAAAAAATGTGGTCAGCTAGCTGTGACCTCATCTTAGGTTATTTTATGACCATGGGGAGTAAGGAGGGCCTGCATTTCAGGATGTACATGAGTTAACCCCAGATAGACCCATGGACGGGGTCTATGCATCTGATTCCTCCCACCCTTGCACAGATCAGTTCTGCATACCCCAAAGAAGTAACCCCCCATTATTGTTACTTTCCACAAAATCCTTTCAGAAGCAAGCACCCTGAAATCAACAAGCTGCTTCAGGCTTGTCTCCACAGCAAGTTACCTCAGGAGGCTGGAGTTGTGGCTCAAGCAGGAAGACTTGGGCTCGATCCCAGAACCCTTATAAAGAGCTGATTCTAGTGACATGTGCTTGTAATCCCAGAGCTGGGGAGGTGTAGGCAGGCAGGTCCCTGGGGCTCACTGGCCAGCCAGCCTAACCTAACCTGAAAGCCCCAGGTCTCAGTGACAGATGTTGTCTCGAAAATCAAGGAGGACAGCTTCTGAGGAATGGCAGCCAGAGTTGACCACTGGCTTCCAAACCCTCAAGCAAACATATGTAGGAACACACACATCAGTCCCCTCCTTCATATACCAGTTCTATCTAGCCCCTTTCCTGGCCTCATTTTCCATACTAATCCATCCGTAGGCAGGTTTTGTGTGCCTTCTCAGGTGCTGTTCCACTGGGCGGAGGCAGAGAGCACTGCCTGAGAGATTTCACCCTGACTATAAGCTTTCCTGGCTCTGCTCATGACTCACAGCAGCTACTCAGACAAATCTGTTTTCCTCCGCCTTTTCGTTCCCACAGCCATAAGGACAGTCTGGGTAGTCACACTTTAACCACTGAGGTGGTTAAACCATTGCTGACCCTGACCTCTGCCATCCAGGCACTGGGAGAGCGCTTGATCCACAGCCCTACCGGCAAGGTCTAGTCCATATCCCTTACCCCCTTGCAGATGGGATATCCAGGGCTCAGAGGCAGAAACGGAAAGCTAGGCACCACTGTCCTTTCCTTTCCTGGTCCCTCTTCCTGACCCTCTCATAGGGAGAGGACAAGACTGAGGTACAATGCAGGACAGGGCTGGGGAAATAACTCAGTCAGCAAAATGATCCCCACACAATCCTGAGGACCCGAGTTCAATCCCCAGAGCCAGGCATGGGTGCATACCTAAAATCCTAGTGGTGGGGAGCTGGAGACAAGTGGATCTCTGGGGCTTGCTGTGAACCATCCTATCCAGTCTACAAGCTCTGAGTTATGTGAAACACCCTGTCTCAAAAACTAAGTGGGGTGTGATTGACAAATACAGCCAAGGCAGAGGTCTGGCTCTCTCTCTCTCTCTCTTTCTCTACACACACACACACACACACACACACACACACACACACACACAAACACACACGATATACAGAAGCTCCTTGATTTATGATGCTTGTGTCCCAATATGCCTATCATAACTTAGAACAACCTAGGGGTTTTATTTTAGTTCACAATTCCATGGTATAGTCCATTAGAGGAAGTGAAAACGGCCGGATCCAGAAGCAGCAACCCAGTCAAGAGCAGAGAGAAATGAGTGCCTGCATGCTAGTGCTTAGTTAACATTCTCCACTCACATGGTTCAGAAATTCCTTCTTAGGGAATGGTGCCTCCCACAGTGTGAGGTGGGGTCTTCCAATGTCAATTAATGAAGTCAAAATACTGTCCCCTCCCTGCCCATGGGCAATGCCTTATGGGGACACTCTACCTAGGTAATTATAGATTTCATCAAGTATATAATTAAAACTAACCAGAACAGATGGTTTATCAATTAGATCTCTTTTCTGTCCTTAAGAAATGGAAACCCCTTTGGACCACTTCTTTATGCATTTGTGTGGAGTCTGTGGAGGCTGTGTTGGCTAAGATGACGTGTGAGCTGAAACCCCACTTTCAGATCCGGGTGTGAATCACACCATTTTTTGGAAGCATCTGAAGGTGTAACTATAAAGCAATGTTTTTGTTTTTACATGAGTCTCCAAAATTTCTACATTGGACTGACGACTGTCTCTGCCCATTTGTTGCAGAGATGCAAGCAGGGCCTTGGGGAAAAACATTCTCTACCAACAGTCTTCAGAGCTAGTCACAAGACACCTGCTGATGCTTTAGGGGCACAAAGAACTATGTCTTCCTCACTTGGATACCTATTGTTTCAGAGAGATTCTGTCATTTATTAGACCTGGGGCACTTCTGCAGGATTTTTCCAGATGTGCCCCAGGTGAGTCTAATGTATTAGACTCTGTGTAAAATAAAAATTGCAAGTGGCCTGAGCTCTTTGATAGGCTATATAAAGGGACCCATTGTGGTCTGATCTTCGTTGCCAACTTGACAGGACCAGGAAGTGTCTAGGACCTTTGTAAGCACACTTCTGGTGTGTCTGAGGTATTTCTAGAGATGATCATGAGGGTTCTGATATCATCATATTTTGATGGAGTCCTAATATGGTGGCTATGTGAGGATGTAGCAAAAGCGGGAGGCAGGGCCTAGTTGGAGGGCATGGGCCACGGTGGGACGTGGGATGTTGTGGAGCTACATTTAACCCTGCTGCCTTCCTGGACTACCATGTAACTCTGCTTCCTGTCTGTCAGGAAGAAGCTCCCCTGGCACAAAGCTAGAAGTGGAAGCCTCTGAAACAGAGAACCCAAATCTCTCTCCTCCTGAGCTGCTCTCTCAGGTGTGCACCACAGCTTTGCAGTCTTGACTGAACAGCAGCTGCTCCTGCTCTCTGCCCTTATTGGAGTAAACCTCGGTGAACACGGCAGCTCTAACCTGAGGCTCGCTCGCTGAAGGGCTTATGGAGAACATTGTCTAGGATGAGCAGGTCCCTTTAACACTCTCTCCCAAGAGACAACCAGGAATGTGTTCATGGAAGTTCACTTGTTCCCAATAGAATAAGTCATTTCTCCCCCGGGAGGAGAGGACAGATGGCAGGAAGATTGTGTGCAGACGTGCTGCTTTAGGCCAGAGTGTACACACTGTGTCCATGAACAACCGGATTGCAAAGATTTTTAAGCTCTCTGCTGAAGTGATCCAACCATGCTGTTGAAAGAGAAAGCAACTATAGGTAGTTGTCCATAAACAGGACATGACTAGGCTCCAATAAAATTTTATTTGTAAAACAAGAAGTGGGCCCCAGTTAGACTATGGGCTGTAGTTTGCTCTCAAAGTGTGAGCCCCAGACCACAGCATTAGCACCACTTTACTCTGGATCTGAAATGGCCTCCAAAAGCTAAAACTTGGTTGCCTGTGATGCTACTTGGAGGTGGTGGATCTTTTAAGAGGCAGGAATAAGTAGGCCATTGGGGGTCTAAATCCCCCTTTTGAGTGGGGAGAGAAGCACTTGATGCATTATGCAGCTCAAGTTGATCTTCAACACACAATCCTCTTGCTTCAGTCTAATTGTCAGGATTACTAATTGCAGAAGGCAGGCCTTGAGGACTACACTGGAGAAGCCAACAAGATGGCTCAGTGGATAAAGGGCTTGCTGCTGCATGAGTCTGCCAGAAGATCCCTGGAACCCACTGGAGCCCACAGAGGAAGGAGAGAACTACTTCTTAAAGGTTTTCCTGGCACACACACACACACACACACACACACACACACACACACACACACCACACACACTGCCGCCTCTGCCCCACCGCAGCCATCCCCCTCACCCCCTCATGGTCACTATCAACAAAAGACTCCCTTACATTTCCTCCTCTATCCCCCCCCCCAATTCTGCCAGTCCTGCCACAGAGTACTGCTTTGCCACAGGTTTAAAATCAACCCTGACAATGACCTCTGACTGATACCCCTGAGGCTGTCAGCCCCAAACAAATCTTTCCTTCTTTAAAATGCTCTATCTCAGCTATTCAGTCCTGGGGATGAAATGCGATGAATACAGGCTCCCAGCATCTGCATTCTTTTTGTGTTTTGGAGACAGGGTCTCAGTCACTTCCCCAAAGCTGGGGTTGCAGGTGTACCCAGCCAAGCGTCTGTACACTTAAAATCCTTCACAGGTGATACCAATGTTCCACTGTCTGGCACTGTCTGGCCTATGAACCCTTGCAACATTAATCTAGGGAATAGAATCCTCATAAAAATACCCAGAGAAATCAGATCTCTGCCTTTGGAATGGTGCCTTGGTCTTCCTTTTGGCTAAGCTTCTTTTCGGTGACCCAGGCTGTTACAAACCTCTCACTTCAAAGGATAAAAACCATTATCAGTGTTTTCCTTTTAAGGTGGTACAGATACTGCCATGTAGCTTTAAGACAAAAGTGAAGGTTACACTTTGTTAAAATTCCTCCGAGGAGCCCAAAAGATGGCTCAGTGGGGTAAAGGCACTTGTGGCTGAGCTTGATGACCTGAGTTTGATTTCATACCATTGAAGGAAAAAACCAATCCTGCAAGCTTGATCCCAAGCAGCATCTCTACACATGCTACCCATGAGCGCTCTCTCTCTGTGTCTGTCTGACTGTCTGTCTGTCTGTCTCTCTCTCTGAGGCACATATATATGAGTACAAATGTAATAAAAAATTTAAATGCCTTTGAGGCTTCTGAACCATTCATTCCTTTATTCCTTCTGTGTGAGACTCCTTTTCAGACATGAGTGTGGCTCATACTATCAAGAGGGAAGAAGCAGCTTAAGCCCTGTTCTTTCTTGCTTGTCCTCTGTAATTGCTCCTTATTCCCAGCCTTCACAGGTCACAATGGCATTTGTCATGGATCAAGGTGAGGGTGATGGGGAGGTGGAGCTGAGTCTTACCTTATGCTTTGGGTTAAAGCTGGGGTTGAACTAGATGCCCTATTTATTATAATTTATCATAACATTTATCATGCTAGTCGCCTAAGAGAAACTTATGAGTGAGAAAAATAGACACTCAGACAGGATGCCCAGGTACAGGAAATGGAAAGAGCAAGTTCTAGTCAAGTGTATACATTCTGGAAATTAGCAAGAGTCATAGAGAGGGCACACACACACACACACACACACACACACACAAATATGAGCACAAAACACACAAACTCATGCACACATGAGCACACACATGAGACACACATGAGCATGCAAACATACACATACACATGAGCACACCCACAAACACATATACAAGTACATTCCTATAGGAAAACAACAATAAACTGTTTAAAATGACTTCTTTATGTAGGTGAAATTCGAGACTCTTACTTCCTATTCTAGTCCTCCCTTCTTATAGTTATCATATATGTATGCACATAGTTTTCCTTTTAATAATACAAATTTTATTTTCTGTAAATATCACTAATATAGAAATATGACAATTACTGTATTTATAGAAATACATAGTAATACCTAATAAAAAATATAAATTATATGAATAATACATATTATGTGCTCATGTATGAGTATACATACATATGTATAATTTGTATGTGTGCATGCATGTAGGTGAGTGTGTAGGGGCAGATGTGTGTATGTGTAGAGACCAGAGGCCGACCTTAGATGTCATTCGTCAGTCACCTTATATTTAAGGTTTTGCCAGGTGAGCCCCAGATCTCCATCTTTCTTCACCTCCCCAGTGCTGGGGTGTATGTAGTGAGAAGTCTGGAATTTTGGTTTCTTTAAAAAATACAGAGATATTATAATTTTTTTTTTAATTTTAATCCCAGGTGTAGAGATCCAAGGCTACTCTGGTCTGTCCACAGCAGCTGACTATGATTTGCTTCATGCTCTAGGAGAGGCACGGTTTTGCCCGTTGAAGATAGTTTCTGTGATTGTGTGACATTTGGAATTCTGGGAACTTTTCAGGGGGTGTATAAATGCTAGGGCCCTGATAGGTGGGGTTGGTGGTTGTTGCTGGGGTTGGTTGTGGTTTGTTAATAGTTATGCTCAAAGAAGAAACAAGAAAAAAATTAGATTCAGAGTTCTCTATTTCTCTCTCCTCCTTCTATCCTTCTTTCTCTCCTATCTAGTGACAGTGTGCGAAACCAGTGTGTGTGTGTGTGTGTGTGTGTGTGTGTGTGTGTGTGTGTGTGTAAGAGTGGAAAAAGAAAAACCCACAAAATAGCTAAGACCAGCTACACTGGGGTTCCTGGAGATTCAAGGCAGGTCCTTGTGCTTGTGTGGCAAGCACTCCACATGGCAAGCAATGTACTAACTGGTCTCTCTCGCCAGTCCTGGTGTCTGTGGTCCTGTCACTGTATGCAAGGGACATGTGCCCATGAGCCAAGAGTGGTAAAGGAGTAGAGAGCTGACTGGTAAAACCTCTGCTCACTCCCTAAGACGCCTCCCTTCCTCCTCTGCGGCCCTCGGTCCACCTGCCCCAGCTGCAACAGCTGGCCTACAGGATTTGTTTGCAGAGGAGGACATTTCTGTTTGCACACATTTTTGTAGGGAATGGATACAGGCAAAATGGAAGGCAAGCAAAACCTGCTGAAATCCACAAAGAGGAGCAGGCAGCATGACTTCCTCCCTTGCTCCACACCGGACAGCTAAGGAAAACTGCCCCAGGGAGAGTAATTAAGTCCCAGACAGGATAGGCAGAAGTCCTCGAGCTCCACCCTCCCTGTGCCAATCTACCCTTCCAGACTTTGGTCAGAGGCCACACCCCAGACAGATCCCAGCTCTAGCCCAGCATGTCTCAGGCTCAACAGCACTGTCATTGACCCTGTAACCTTCCTCTTTTCAGGCCGCTGTACATCGCTGGGTGCTTAGCAGTGTCTCTGGCCTCTACCAGTACACTAGATGCCTGTACCATCTCCTAGTCTCTGACAACCAAAAATAGCACCAGACATCTGCTAGAGGGTTAAGTTGGTTTCTACTGTGGACCACATGTCTGGATTAACAGGTCCTTAGAGCATCCCAGGCTACTATTAGGCATTTAGTGATGGGACCCTCAACATTGACTCTGCCTCTGAGCTTGGAGGCAAACAGTACTCAGGAAAGGCCAGAGAGGAAGCAGGGCAAGCTGTGTGAGGCACAGAATAGCTGTGCTATTTGCTGGCTGCAGAGAAGGTTGTGTGATCCTCACAGTCTGATGGCCATTCTCCCTGGCCTGCACAGATGGACTACATTTCCCAGCCTCCTCTGCAGTGAGATGTGTTCCTTCTATATTCCTTTTCTTGATGTAAAATCTCCCCATACAACAATCAATGCCTGTCCCTCTTTGGCTCTCTGTCCTGTCTCTTGTCCCTGTTGCAACAAGTGGCTGGAAATGAAAGCTAGAAAAGCCCGAGATCATGGCAGAGCCCAGGAACCCTGGTCACAACTCCACATGGAAGCCAATCATGGAAGGAGCCTCAGGGCCACTGTGCTGGGAAGCAGCAAGCTTCTGTCGCAGCAAAGCACAGAACCTCGTGTGGAGGCCGACCTATTGCAGCAGCCGCCCTTCCCTTTACTATACATGACCTCTATCTAGCCTTTCAGTAGGTCATTTGAACTTCCTGGGCCGCCCTGAAAAATGGGCTGATAACAGCAGATTGTTCATCCCTCATTCAGACATGCAGAATCTCGCAAGATCTCATACATCTTGAATGCAGACATGATAGAGAATGTCACACCATGAGATCTTGTTTTATGCAAAAAGTTGGGACACGTTGTATCGAAGTCCCTTTTGACTGTATGTATAAGGTACACATGAAAATAATCGTAAAAGATAAATGAACATCATGTTTAGACTTTTGTCTTATTCCCAAGATAGCTCATTATGAATATGCAAATAATTTTAAAAATCTGAAACACTTCTGGTCCTAGGCATTTTACAAAAGTGGCACGTACTTTATCTGGTCATCGTGACGTTCACTGAGACGTTAGAGTTTTTCAGGACAGGCCCAGGTAGACATTGTGTACTTTATAAAGGTTGGCTATTACTATTGTGGGACCATCAGGTTCCTGCTGATATCAGTTAAGAGTCCCCTGACCTGTTTCTTGTATAGCCTTACTGAGTAAACTTGGAAAAGTTCTTAAACATCCCACAGACTTGATTGGATTTTAGGAACACCTTCCCCCAAATCTCCCTTTCTAGTCCTGGGGATTGAACTCAGGACCTCATGCCCTCTAGACAAGCAATCTGCCACTTAGCCACACCCCCAGATCTTTGTTTTCTTTACTTTTTATTTTGAAACAGGCTTTCATTAAGTTGCTCAGACTGGCTGTGAACTCACTCTGTACTCCAGGTAGGCCTTCAACTTTCCCTCTTCTTCTTAAGTTAGCTGGGATTGCAAGCCAGGCCCAGCTACGAATACTTCTTGTAACAACACTCTCATTTGAGCATCAGGTTATCCGGAACATGTTAGGTGTCCTGCCTCTCCTCACTCAGAGGCCACTAAGAGGTCAAGGCGGCCTTAAATCGATGGGAAGAGGACTCACCCACGAAGCACCCACAGATTCCTGCAGACTCCAATGCATTAAGCAGGATGAGGGCCATCTCATAGCAGACACGTGGTGATACTTCGGCTGCCAGGTCAGTGGACAAGGCACAAGTCTGTTGGCCTAAAGGACCTGCCACAAAGTCTCAACTCTCTCCAGTGGCCAGTGTGGAATGCTTATTGATGAAGCTGGAAGGGAAGCCTGCTCCTTTGCTTCTCATTTATGTTCGTTAGCATTATGTTCACCTGCGTTCATGCACATGAGCACGCATCCTTGCCAAAGTGAGCGGTTGACATTAGCTGCCCTCCTCAGTCACTCTCCACATTACTTTTTGAGGCAGGGTTGTTCATTGAGCCTGGAGCTCACTGACTGGCTACCCTGGCTGGCCAGCAAGCTGAAGGGATCCTGTTTCTCTCTCCCTGGTGTTGAGATTACTGATGTGTGTGGGCACACCCCGTTTTATGTAGTTCTAGGGATCAGAACGCAGGTTCTCATATTTACGTGGTCAGCACTTTCTCCTGAGCTCCTGCCTGTCCTGCATTCCTGAGTGTTCTGGGTAAACGACACCGCTGTCTAAGCCTCTCTAAGAGTAACTCCTGTAGAAGCAGCCATGTCTTGCTCTGATGCTGGGGGCTGAGGAAGCAGAAACCCTGAGAAGTTTTCATGTCGACTTACAAACTGGAAAAGCGAGAAAGTGACACCCACAGAGCATCTGCTCTGTGCGAAGTCCTTGTATGCACGCTGTCTTACTCGGTCCTCCACAGAACCATGAGCCACATCTGTTCCAGTGCTAACAGCCTTAGGTATACAGTAGGTGTTGGATAAATACTCACCATCTACAGTCCTAACCATAGCCCTGCACTCCCTTCATTGATTCTGATATAGACATTCTCTCTCTCTC
>NW_022196904.1:107357298-107357769 GCF_008632895.1 Mastomys coucha
CTCTCTCTCTCTCTCTCTCTCTCTCTCTCTCTCAAAAGCAAAGCAAGCTCATTCTGCCCCAGGGGATTTGCACTTATAATTTTCTGTCCAGAATGTTCCTTTCTTGCCTTTTTTGCATAGATGGTTCTTTCTCAGCATCTATTACTCAAGAGTTTCCCTTGGAACACTGTCTGGTAAGTGTTATATAACTCCTTGCTATTACTATGGTCACTTATGATTTGTTTATTTGACGGAGGGGTAGCAGTCAGAGAATAACTTTTGGGAGTTGGTTCTCTTTTTTCAGCATGTGGGTCCTAAGACTCAATCTTGGGTCATCATGTTAGCCCAAATTTATCCACGGAGCCACCTCACTGGCCCTGGAGATAGAAAGATTTTGCCTGTATCTTGCAAGGTGACGAACAGGGCCTAAAGAGATGAGAGGGCTTTGCTCTCAGTGGCACAATAGGATTTGGGCTTCCTAGTCTAGGGTTT
>NW_022196904.1:107357779-107403496 GCF_008632895.1 Mastomys coucha
TTTTTCCAAGACAGGATTTCTCTGTATAGCCCTGGCTGTCCTGGAACTCACTCTGTAGACAAGGCTGGTCTCGAACTCAGAAACCCACCTGCCTCTGCCTCCCAAGCGCTGGGATTAAAGGCGTGCGACACCACCGCCTGGCCAGTCTAGGGTTGTAAAAGGCTCCCTGGAAATGCCAGACAGGGACACTCCTGCACTGTGTCTTCTCCTACTGATGGCCAGCATGGTCAAGCGACCTCTTTGGGAGAGGTCTTCTTTGTTGCTTCTTGATTTCCAGCACAGGCTGGTCTCCTGAACTCAAGGTGGCTCTGTGTAGCCTTTGAGACACAGCTGGGTAAAGGCCTGGCCTCTGCTGGCTTGTTTTCTCAGGCCCTGCGGGGCAGGTGTGCTCCCTGGGGCTTGCCCATCCCCAACAGGTGCATTAGCAACTTTGCTCATTGCAGAGATGAATTTCCTGAAAGAAGCAACTTAACGGAGGAAGGATTTGTTCTGGATAGTTTGAGGGGTGGAGTCCATCATGGTGGACAAAGCTTGATGGTTCTCAGATACGTCTGGGTGGAACTTTATCCTGGCCTGATTTCCAGCTCACTCTTTCCTGGCTGCCTCCTCCTGGCTGCTGTGGGGTTTACCCTGCAAGCATTTTATTTCAGTTCCACATCTTTGGTTCTGACGCTCCACACTTCTCTGTTGCTTACGGACACACTCCTTCTTACCATTCTTCTCGAGAGGGTTCGCCCCTACTTCTTAGAAGAGTGGCTCTTAACCTTCCTAATACTGCATGTTAGGAACCCCTTAATACAGTTCCTCATGTTGTGATCCCCCACCATAAAACTATTTCTGTTGCTGCTTCCTAACTGTAATTTTGCTACTGTTATGAATCATAATGAATCATAATGTAACTATCTGATATGTACATTATCTGATATACGTACGACCCTGTAAAAAGGTCCTTCTACCCCCAAAAGGGTCGACTCCCACAGGTTGAGACTCATTGTCTTAGCACAGTCAAAGCTACTGTGAAGTCCTGGGAAATTCCAACATCCAAGGCAGCCTTATGGCTCACTCCCCTCCCCCAACCCCCGTCAATGTATGCTTCCCAGGGAGTCTGTCAGGTTTTCTTGGTTCTTTATAACTGAAGTCATTTTGGATTATTACAACATACATTTTGAACATTCCAAGAACCTGGACCTTGTTTAATTCCTAGTCATATGTTGGTGTTTCAACGAGTAAATCCATGTTCTTCAGATCACAGGTTCTTCTGCCTGGCTTTCTGTGTGACATTATTCCACCATCAGCTCAACTGTCAAGGCCTGTGCTACTTAGTCTGCCTGGGTCTGTCCCATAGGGACCAGTGGAGGAGTTGGTGACTATCCCCCGTGCAGTTCAGCTCCCAAAGCCTCGGTTATACCATCTGAGGGTCATACCCACTCCCACTGACCTTGGGGTCCACACACAGGTTGGTGGGGACCCTTATCCAGCTCTCCCCTTTGCAAGCTTCTCTAGTCTTTGGTTGTCAGGGTGACTTCATGATCCTCTGCGGGACAGTGAAGATATTGAGCGTGTTACTTAGCTGTTTGCTGCTCACGAGCAGGTCTGGGGCTAGAGCCTGGTGCAGATCCCAGCTCTTTCTCTGGCCTGTCTTACATGCTCAGCAGGATGCTGTGGGAGCCGACACTGGTCTGCGCCTACAGCTGGGCTGGCATAGCTGTGTCAGTTTCTGGACAAGGTACCAGCTGGTAACTTTGGGACGAGGGTGATTCTGTGAGGAAGGTGCTGGGGCAACATCTACAGCTGAGCTATGAGCCTCCTACGACATCAGCTAATCATCTCCCTCACACACTGAGATGATTAAGGCAACAGACAAACTTTTTCAAGTGGCTGCCTGAGGCAGGCGGATCCATGTGCTGTTTTGCCTTTAATTCTATAACTGGAATAATGTAGTGCATTTTCATGTGAGGAAGCTGAGCTCAGAGAGGTGGAAGGTCACAGCTGACTATTGGTGGATCAAGATTCATCCCAAGTCTTTGTAACTCCAGCGTCTGATCCTTCTATGGTAGGTCTACCTAGTATCAGCACCATTACCACTACCAGCACCATCAACACTAGTAGCAGCAGCAGCACCACCACCACCACCATCACCGATTGGCTAGACTCTCTGGCCATTGAGATCCCAGTATCCTCCTGTGTTCACTCCTGAGTGTTAGGATTATAGCCTGTACCACCATGCCGACTTTTTAAATGTAATACTTCTTATGCATGCCATCTGGTGCCCATTAGATCCTAGGTCTTCCCAGGGTAGATGTTACAAGCACCACCCTCCAGCCTTTGATCTGTTCCCATTGCTTCCCTATCCACCTCACTGCTGCAGCAGATTCAATTAACCAATGCTGTGCTCCAGCTGCAGAAAGACAGGCAATTATGAAACACAGACTAGGTGCCTTGGAACTCGCTCTCACACTGGTGCCTGGGAGACTTGCAATCGGACAGCAGGTGGGGGTGAGGGTGGGGGAACAGAATAGTCCAGGCAAAGTCTGGTTAACCTAATTTGTGCAAGAGAGCCACTGCAAATGTTTGAGAAATAGATGCCATGGCAGGTTTGAAAATTGTAAGCTCTGAAGTCTGGTCATCAGAATTTGAAGAAGTCCTTGTCAGGCTTGATGCCTGCCAGCCTATGGTGCCTGTCTGTAACCACAGCACTCTGGAAGCAGGCAAATGCTGAGGCAAAGAGAGAGGCAGAGAGGCAGAGAGGCAGAAAGAGAGGCAGAGAGAGAGGAAGAGAGGCAGAGAGGGCAGAGAGCAGAGGCAGGAAAATCACCATAAGTTGGAGATCAGCCTGGTCTACATAGCAAGTTTCAGGTCCAGCTGTGGCTACATAACAAGGCTCTTTATTTAAAAACAAAACAAAACAAACAAAAAGCCCCAACAGGGCTGAGGCTGTTGGTCAGTTAGTCAGTTGGTAGAGAGCCAGAGAGCACTCAGCTTTTACTTATGATCCCATTCATCCTCACCAACACACAGAGTTTGAGCTAGCCTGTGCAAATTCGACCCTGTCTCAAAACAAACTAACAAACCTGGGGAAAACCACAAAAACTAACATCTTAACACTGTTTAGTATACAATTCTGTGACACCACTACACTGATATTAGTGCAACCATCACCACTGTTTGAGCCCAGGTTTGAATGTGTGTTTGTCAGGGTCTCCCTACATAAGCCCCAGCTGGTCTTGAACCCATGCTCCTGCCTCTCACTCCTGACTCCTGGGTTTAAAGGAGTGTGATATCATGCCCAGACTAGAAGTATTATTGTTTTTTTATCTTTCCATTTAAAATAGCTCCCTATTGCTCCTCTCTCAAGCCGAGACCCCCATTCTCATAGATGTTTGACTACGTTATATAATACGTGTTACTTTTTTTGGCTGGCTTATTCCACATCACATGACTTCAAGCTTCATGTTGTAGCAGACTTTGGGAGAGCCTTCCCTTTTATGTCTAATAGACGTTTCATGGTCTGCATAGGCCAGATTCTCTTTTTCCTTCTGTCCATCGCGGGATTCTCTGCCCCACCCCCAGCTGTCGTGGATAAACAAAGGAGCACAGCACCTGAGTCTCCTTCCAATGCTTTAAGATTCCTAATATCCCTTTCCACATTGAGAAGTAGAATTGGTGGATGGTGATAAATTTGTAAAGAATCTGCTATTGATTCCTTCCTCCCCTCTTCTCCCTCCCCTTCCCTCTTCTTTCTGCTTCCCTCCTCCTCTCCTAGCTTTCCCTTCCTCCCTTTCCCCTCAGTTCCTTCCCCTCCCTCCTTACACACGATGGCCATTTGCTTTCTATTGCGGTGATAAATACCCCGGCCGAAAGCAAGCCCGGGAGGAAAGGGTTTACTTGGTTTACATTCCAGGATCACAGTCCATCACTGGGGCAAGTCAGGACAGGAAGTCAAGCAGGAACCTGGAGGCAGGAGCTGATGTAGAAGCCATGAAGGGGTGCTGCTGACTGGCTTGCTCCCCATAACTTGTTCAGTCTGCTTTTTTTTATGTACCCTGGGACCACCTTCCCAGGGGTAGCACCCCTGGGTTAGGCCATCTCCTGCCAATCATTAAACAAGAAAATGCCCCACAGACTTGCCTGTAGGCCAATCTAATGGAGACATTTTTCAACTGAGATTCCTCTTCCCAGATGATCCTAGCTGTGTCAAGTTGACAAAAGACTAACCAGCATACCTACCCTCTCCCTCCCCTTTGTCCTTCTCTGGGTCCCTCCTCCCTTCTCCCTCCTCCCTCCCAAGCACTTCAGTGGCCAGCTCACATTTCCCTCTGCTCGAGGAAGATGACCATGGATTTCCCAGAAAGGTCCTGAACCATGTGTTATGAAGTTGGGAAACCAATCTTCCTCTCTTTTCTTTCTTTCCTTTTAAATCTCAGCTGTAAAAATCACCTGACTGCATGGTAGGAGCATCCTCCTCCTACTGGAGAATGGAATTGTTCAGAGTGCCCAGCCCCCAGGCTAATTACAGATTTTCCCCAGGGAGTCTCAGCAAATGCTTAAATTGCAGATCAACCTGACTTTCCCTGAGCTGTGTTTGAAAACATGGAGCCTGGCTAGAATTCAGATCCTTGGCCTGGAGGCAACAGTGCTGCTGCCTCCCAGTCAGTGAATAAATCGAGTCAGCTTTGTGGAGCTGCGCGGGGAGGCTGTGGCTCCAAATCACTCGTCCACATTTCCGCTACTATATCCAGCCAGAGCCCTTTAGATAAAATGCCAGCTAGCTGCAGTTCCCACTCATGTCTGTGCCTCTGCATTAGAGATATCTGGGGTACTTTGTAATGTCTTTATATGTATAGTAGCCTCCCTTTATCTGTACGAAGACCATCTGAGAGGCCAGTAGGTGCACCAAACAGCTCACAGCACCAACTCTGTATGTAATTTCCTGTCCATACTCATGACAGAGTTTTACTTATAAACACAGCAGAGTAAGGGATGAACAGTAACCAGTAATAAACACGACCACTCACATCTGTACACTGTCCCCCAGGTTGTGTGGCTGTGGCCTGTGGGATTTTCCATTGAGTATTTTTGTACTTCATCTGACTGTGGCTGACTGAAACCCAGGCACCAGCACTGTGGTGAGGTCCTGCGGCAGGTGTTCAGATTCAGTGCTCGGCTCCAGTCTCTGGGGATGAGGCATGGCCACTGGCTATGTTCTTAAGCTCCTGATGATGTTGTAAGTAGCCCTGACCTCATGGGCTGGGGAGCTAGGTCTACCTGCTCTGGAATAATATTTCCCATGGGACTGGCCCCGAGGAGCATGAGCCTCAGTGCTTGTAGGATTAAGCACATCTTTTGTGTGTCAAGGGCAGATCTTGACCAGGCAAGAGAGCTCAGCAGGTCAAGGTGCTTGCTGCCAAACCTGACAGCTTCAATTTGATCCTCAGGACTGATGTGGCAGAAGGGGAGGAGAATGGATACTATCAAATTGCCCTTTGCAAACACTATGTTATGCAAATGTACACACACACACACACACACACACAAATGTAATTAAAAAGAGAGAAAAACAGGCCTTGTCTGAAGGGACTTTGACAATGCTTCCCAATTGAAAACCCAAGTCACCCAAGAGAAGGGTCTGTATGTGTGTGTGTGTGTGTGTGTGTGTGTGTATGTACACATTGGAGCATGTGTATGTGAAAGCCAGAGGAGGAGGGTGGGTGTCATCTATGTCCTTATTCCCTTGAGAATATGACAGCCACTGTCAAGGAGACCACAGTGCTGAGGTTACAAGCTCATGCAGCCATGCTTGGTCTTTACAGGAATGCTGAGGATTTGAACCAAGTTCCTTAAACTAATGCAGTGAGTACTCCTACCTCTGAGCCATCTCCTCAGGATCGCATACAGATTGGGCTATGGCAAGAGTTCCTGAAAGAACTAGAGACAAGGAGTTTAGACTATCTACGCAGGAGAGTTTCTGACAGTTCCAGAGCAGGCCTCCTAGAGGGGGATAGCCAATCAGCCAGAACTACACAGCACAGCAGAGATCTGCCTGAGTTCGTTTTTTTGTTTGTTTGTTTGTTTTGTTTTGTTTTTGTTTGTTTTTTTAAGACAAGATCTCATGTAGCACAAGCTGTCGACAAACCTGCTGTGTAGCTTAGGCTGACCTTGAACTTCTGATCCTCTGGAGTGCTAGGATTACAGGCGAGCTCCACTACACCTGAGGTATGTGGTGGTGAGGATTGAACCTGGACCTTCATACATGCCAGGCAAGTTCTCTAGCAACTGAGCTCCAACCTCAGCTCCTGCCAAGGCTCTTGAGTGACAGGGACTATGAGATAACACCTGTTTGATGATTTGTTTATGCTACTAGAATTTAGAGTGATTTGTTATGCAGTAATAGATAGCCAGTAACCTCTTAAATTAAACAAAATTGTGCCCAGAAAAGCAGATTAAACTCAACCAGGGAGTGTCATATGACCCCTGTACCTAAAGTTTATATTTTCCTAGTGCCTTTGCAACCTTCCTTTCTGATTTAAGTGGCCTGTTTTTTTCTACACCTATATTAAACCCAGCAACTTATCAGCACCACCGCCACCCCCATTACCAGGACCACCACCATCACCATCATCATCAAAGATGGTGTAGTGTGTATCAGGCATTATTCAAAGGTCATAACTCAATTACTCTTTATTCACAGTAAACATAACAATTATCCATATTTTAGAGATGAGGAAACCGAGGCCAAGGGGAGTTAACTTGCCAAATTACTTAACAGTTTTGAGGAGTCTAGCTTAATAATTATATAACAATTACATTCTAGATTCCATGGGTCTTGTCCAAGTTTACAGATAAGAGTGGGTTCAAATCTACATAGTTGAACATCAGAATCAGGTATAATTCTCTCTAGATGCCTTCCATTTTTATGGGACAAGTTGAACATGCCTCACCAAGGCTTCATCAGTGTTTATAGTGTTACCTTACCTGTGAATACTAGGCTGGCATTTTCCAGTTCTTCCTGGGGAACTTTGAAGCTGAAGGATTCATTGTAAAAAGGATCGATTGTGCCTCGTAAGAATGATGTCTTCTTAGTTTTCACAAGCTTGAGTCCGTGTACCAGCTGGATTTTCACAAATGGGTCTATGGATTAGACACAACATTATAGACTACTAGAGATGATGAAACGTGGTCTAGCCATCTCTCATCTCTTCAACTTCCCAGCCATCGTGTCATTCTCCAGCTCTCCCATCCATCCACACATCTATCTGTCCATCCATCCATCCATCTATCTATCCATCCATACATCCACCCATCCATCCATCATCCATCCATCCATCCATCATTTATCCCTCCATCTGTCTATACAATCACTCATCCATTCTTTTCTCCATTCATTTCTACCTTTTTATCAAGTCATTAATATACTCCATTCAACATTAACCATTCTTCCATCCATCCATCCATCCATCCATCCATCCATCCATCCATCCATCCAAGTTGTTACCTATGTAACAGAGTAACCATCTATCCCCTCCCCATCTCTCTGTAGTCTTCATTGCTGAGGACAGAGTCCAGGGCCTCCTGAACAGTAGGCGAGGGTTCTACTACTGAATTCTTTTTTATTTTTCTATCAGTCTACCCACTGATTCATTTATTAATCCAGGCGTTACTCCAGTCTTACCTTCACACAATCATTCCCCACGTTCACACAATCATTCCCCACGTGTCCAGCTGTTCTGTCGGAACACCGTTCCCACATCTAGCCTCCTATCTGCAGATTCCTTTTCCACTTCCTCCACTCATTCAGCATGTACTGAACTCCTCTCATTTTTTTTTTTTTTTTTGGTACCGTGTTCATTTTAGAAATGGGAAAATTGTAGATTTAAAGATAAGGAGCCATTTGCTTAAGATCTGGCTGGTAGGAGCAATCCAGAAGCAGGAGCCATTTGCAGACTAGTGGGCTCACAGCTCATACTCACGAGAGTGAAGGCAGAATCAGGAATGACATGCTTTGGTCATTTTATAGTTTAGAAAGGGATTTGTGCAGGTGGTTGAAGTTACTATTTAGTTAAGTAATCCAGTGAGATAAATACTGTCATCGTACAGCTATGGAGATGATGAAGTTGGTTAAGTAACTTCTCTAAGATCACAAGCAGCACAAAGACACTTAGTGGCGGGCACTTGGACACCTTTCTCATTGCAGCATCCTGACTCTCCACTGTGGTGGGTCTGAATGTTCCAGCCACTGCAGCAGCATTTCCTCCAGCCTTCTTAAAGCCTCTGTCGCATAGTGTGGCTTCTGAGAACACAAGGTGCACTCTAGATTTGGCTGTCACCTCATTACAAACAACTTCCTTTGGCTATTGGTCTGGGGAAGACAGCATTTCTACCACTGAACATCCTTTACTGTCACGGAAGAGGCTATGTACAGATGGAACAGAATCGGTTTTTTGTTGAATGTGTTTGAATTTTTTTTTTTTTTAACAGAAAGTAGACAACAAAGTAGCTCTTTCAGAGCTGGGATTTATAAAGATTACGATACAAAAGAAGAGAGCTATAAAAAAACCCCTCAGGGTGGGCCCTGCTTTGCTGGCTGATCCAATCACTTGTGCACTATCGCCACCTAGAGCATGGCATCTGCATTACAGGCATAGTATGTGGAAAAGCAAGTTACTTCTCAGGAACTTGTAAGAGAAAACAGATTTCAGAAGTAACCCCAGCTGGCCACATGTGTGAGAGGGTTCCCGAGATTCTATCCCTGACCTGCTTCATCCTAAGGCATAGCAGATCATTTATTTTCCTTTTTGAACTAGTATTATAGTTCTAGATGCTGCCCACCTTTCTGTTACCTTAGCAACAGCATCCAGGACACGCACAACACAACACTACAACACAACACAACACAACCCAAGCCAGGTCCCTCACCCAACAGAGAACACCTCAGAGACTTAGTGGATAAGGGATTATACTGTACCTGAACCCTGGCTCACATCTGTCTGCAGGAGTTGCTTGGCTCGAATGATGTCCACGTTCAGTCTGCCAGCACTGGGAAGGTAATTTAGAGAAAGCAGCAGCTCCCCCAGCTCCACTTCATTCTGGAGGGAAGAACACCATCAGAAGTCTGCTTTCTCACTTTTCTGCTTTTGTGTCTGTGGTACAGGAAACTGGTTCCCAAAACCCACAACAAAGTGGCTGAGAGCGGACCAGTAAATAGTGGGTGCCTTTTACTTACATCTGAGTGTATGTACACATATATGTGCACACAGGAAGACACTTTTATGTGTACATGTGTGTGAATTTGTATGGATGCAAGAGGACAGACAAACCTGAGTGTCATCCTTTTGACCACCATCCACCTCATTTGAGACAGGATTTCTTATGGGTCTGGAGCTCATAAAATAGGCTAGACTGGCTGGCCAGTGAGCCTCCGGGATCCTCCTATCTCTGCCCCCCAATGTTGGGATTACAAACATGGGCTACCATGCCTAGAAATTTTATGGAGGTTCTGGGGACTGAACTTAAATCATCAGGAGTACAAACAAGTGTTTCACCAACTAAACCATGTTTGACATTTTTTTAGCTTCTGTATCCAATTATGTTCTTGTCTATCTCAGAAAGTGTTTTCTTCTCTTAGAAGCTCTAACAGCAACAACCCAGCATGTGAACAATGGAAGTGACTGCCAAGTGCTGTGCTCAGTGTTCCACATATAACAACTAATTTAATCCTCATTAGTCCAAGAGGCAATAATGATTACTTTGTTTAACAGATGCTGAAAATGAGACTTGGTCCAAAGACACACAACTGGAAAGCTGTAGTTGGAACAGGAGACATGATCCTAGACTCTTTCACCAGCAGAGGGCTACCTGGGTAAGATGCTGTTCTTAACCTGTAGCTAACAACAGAGCCCAACACCCTTACTACAACCACGCTCAGTACATTAGCTCTCCCCCTACGCCAGGGCAATCACACACACCCTTACTACAACCATGCTCAGTACATTCGTTCTCCCTCTACACCAGGGCAATCACACACACCCTTACTACAACCATGCTCAGTACATTCGCTCTCCCTCTACACCAGGGCAGCCACACTTACAGGAATCTGTATAGATACCCAGGACGGATGACTCCATGCTGCTTAGAAGACAAACACTTCATTTTCATGTCTCTAGGTTTTAAAGAATTATGAAAAAAAAATTGTCAGCCACTTCCGAGAAGTGAATCATTCTCCATGTACTCACTGGCCAACTGCATCGGTTATAAACTTTCACCAAATGGTGTTTTATTTGTACTTACCTCTATGTATAAAAATTTAGCTGAATATTTTCAATGAAGTCCCAAGTAGGATGTAACTTTATCTGTGTGGCCCCCCAGAAAACATCTCTAGGTGATCAGGACATTAAAATAAACATTCCCAGGGTGTATCAGAAGTCAAAACCATCTAAGGAACCTCAACACACACACACACACACATACACACAACACACACACATACACAACATACACAACACACACATACACCATCATGTAGGTTCAGGGATCACCTCATGATCAATCTAGATTTGACTACATCTTCATTCAACCTCATATATGATTCTAGAGTACCTTCTAGACATACACCATTTTATTAGTAATACTTCAGAATGTGTCTCTAAAGATGTTTCATCCATCCTTCCATCCATGTATTCATGCATCCATCCATGCATCCATCCACGCATCCATCCATCCATCCATCCATCCATCCATGTTCTCTACCCCTTCCAACAAACCAATAGCAAATGGCAGGTCTAAAACAATGTTTATCACAACAATGTTTATTGTTGACAGATGAAGACTCAAGCCAAGAGATTCTTATATGGCCTGAGCATGGAGGTGCACACCTTTAATTGCAGCATTTGAGAGGCAGAGTCAGGCAAATCTGGATGAGTTTGAGGTCAAGCTGGTCCACATAGGAAGTTCTAGGCCAGCCAGGGCTACATGAAACCTCGTCTCAAACACAAAACGACAAAACCAGATTCCTATGTGGATCAAGTTAACCAATAAACAAGAAACAACCTCACAGTTAACTACAGGTTTCAAACTTGTAGCCTGTGCATTTGGCTTGGCTCACATCACATTGAAACAGACAGTTAGTGATTGTTATGTATTTTTAAAGATCAAGCTACTTCATATAAAAAAAAAAAAGAATTCTTTCTTTGCTTGAAAAACAGGAAGGTCTGCCAGTGCTGGGCCCATGTTCCCACTTGGCAATCAATGAAGATTGCTTGGATAGACTTTAGTCCTGGGCCCATCTGTGCACTTACTTGTGAAAAGCCAGTTTTAGCCAAAGGCCCTGCTCACTTCACTTATCAAGAACTCCTCCCTTTCTCTCTTTCTATTTATTTTATTTATTTGGTAGTTGGGGGCAGATACCCTTATACTGAGCCCTTGGTGGCCCCAAAACCCCTGCTGTTAATATCTGACATCTTTACTGTTAGGTTAGGTTCCTCTCTTCCACCATCCCAAAGAATGTGTCTAGTCACCCAGCCAATCTCCAGCAAGGTTGATTTAGATAGAATCTCTCTTCCTTTGGAGGCACCCCTCAGTAGGAATTCCATCATTGATCCTGGGTGAAGACTGAGCCAAATCTCTGCCCATCTACTAAATCTCATGGCTGTGCTCCCTATGCCATCATGATGGTCCTCTACAAAGTCTCATGGCTGTGCTCCCTATGCCATCATGATGGTCCTCTACAAAGTCTCATGGCTGTGCTCCCTATGCCATCATGATGGTCCTCTACAAAGTCTCATGGCTGTATTCCCTATGCCATCATGATGGTCCTCTACAAAGTCTCATGGCTGTATTCCCTATGCCAGCACAATGATACACAAGTATGTACAGATACACAAGTATGTATATACCTGTAAGCATGTGCATACCCACACAAACATGTATTCCCACATATATGTATACATATGCACGCACATACAGATACATGCTGCCTCTGATAGGGCTGGAGATGTAGTTCAGTAGTACAGCATTTGCCTAGCAACCATAAGGGTTCCATCTTAGGACTTGAAAAAAATAGTGTCATTTTAATACCTCATACTACCCTTTTGGTGAGACCTGCCCTTGTCATTATATCCCACCTGGTTTTCCTGCCTTGGCCTGGAGGGTCAGAGGCTCAAGACAGGAAAGTTGACTTGGTACTCTGGGTCACAAGAACACTTCAGGGCCTTGGTGTAGCTGCTTGTAGCCTCCTGCTGGTCCTCTGGGGCCTGGAAGGCACAGCATCCTTAGCGGCTGACCCTGCAGGCATGCATGCCTGTGTTCCTGTCAGTGAGGCTGAGATTCCACAAGAGCCCAGGCTAGAGGAAGCCATCAGGTTGTCAAGAGCTGTCTCCTTCCCAGGCTTATAATCCGGAATAGCACCTCCCTCCTTTTTTCTAATATCTACAAGCTTCTTGACTCATGATGCCTTCTATGTGGAGCTGGGGGATGGTGGTGGGGTGGATTAACAGCTCACTGTCAGCCTGCCTAAACACAAAGGGATAAACTTGAAGTGTTTAAAGAATAGAATGAAAGGTAAGATGGCTGGAGTGTGGCTGGATTCTAGAGGCATCCATGGGAGCCATGGCAAGCTGCTCAGTAGCTGCCCCAGTGGGAGCCTGCTCAGCTTTGGCCATTCTCAGAGGAAATGAAAGAGGACAGGAGGCCATTACCTGAGCCCTCAGTGCTCAGGGACCTCTTGGGTCCTTTCTGCCATCTTCAAGGGCAGATAGATAGCATTGCTGTCTACTTGGGCCACTGACTGGATTCTCCAGGGCAGCTTCCTGGAGAATTGTTTTTCTTCAATGAGCTTCCTCATTGTTTTTCTAAGTGTTTCTTGTCTTAAATAAAGCCAAACTCTTTTATCCTTCTGTTACTGTAGGCTTCAAGCTTCCTTCCCCTCTGCCTCCCTTGTCCACCCCACATCAACACCATAGCACCCACTCTTCTCCTCCCAGGGAAGCATGCACATTGATCCAGTTGCTCTTCTTCTGGCTCATCATGGGAGTGATCAATTTGTAGCCTGAGGGACAGTCAGTGAAAACTAAAGAGAAGGCTAACTGAACAATGGTAGAGGCCTTGATGGTTCCGTGAACAGTCCCTGGACCCTCAGCCCAGAGGGCGTCGTAGTTGTGACCACCACAGCAAACTGCCCATAAGACATCACCACAGGCCAGACTCCATCCCTCTACAGCTGCTATTCTGTCCTTCTAGAGACTCCCCCTTCACAAATGACAGAATCCATCCAAACCATGCAGTTCATATTATGAATGAGACCTGCAAGATGCAAGCTTAGCTCCTGTGTTTAGTCTTGCGTGACCTTGGCAATTAAGGTGCAGTCATAGACATTTAGCAAGCCATACATAATCTATTGGGTAAGGAGAGGCAAAAAAACAAATCAGAGAACCAGGGACTGCATGCCTACCAGCATAGCTATCATCACGACAAACAAATGAATACACAGAGGCAGAAAACAGGATTGGCAAGATTGCTCCATGGGTAAAATCACTTGCTGCCATGCCCGGCCACCAGAACCCACAAGGCAGTCAGAGAGAGTTGATGCCTGCAAGTTGTCATCTGATCTCAAATCATAAGGACAGCAGGATCACTAGAACCCACGTAAGAGACAGCACTGGAATCCCAATGCCAGGAGGCAGAGACAGGTGGGTTCCTAGAGCTTGCTGGTTAGCTAGCCCAGCCAATTAGTGAGCCCCTGGTTCAGGGAGACATTGTTTCATAACATCAGGTGGCAAATGACTGAGGAACACCAGCAACACTGACATCTAAACTTTATATGAGTGTGCATACATATCACACACATGCATACATACCGCACACATACATACAGATACAACATTGTACCCATATGTACAAAATTTGACACACAGTCATCATGGATCCAGCAATTATGCTACTAGAGAAAATAGATCTTCACACAAAAAACTTATCCATGAGCTAGGCTTTAAGTGGGGGAACCTCAGCATCTGGGAGGGGGGAGGTGGGAGGCTCATGAGTTCAAGACCAACTTGGACCCTGTCTCAAAAAGACCCAAGCCAAACCAAGAGAGAATCCAACAAAACTGTACCAGATGTTCATGGCAGTGCTATTCATGACAGCCCAGCATCCATTAGTAAGTGGAGCAGCAGTATGGTATATGTACACGATTAAATGTTCTTCAGTCATAAGAAAGAATATGGGCTGGCTCCACAGCTTAGTGGGTAAAGGCACATTCCATCAAAGCCTCTGTTGCAGGATAGTTGATCACACTGTGAAACCCGAGATTGTGTTATTTACTGAAAAAAAAAAAAAACCTGTTTCTAGATGGGGTGTGTCTCGGCCCTAGCATCCACCTTTAATCAAAGAGCTTTCTGATTATCATAAACAGGATTAAATAAAGGCAACCATAACCATAGGTCAAGAGGCAGGGCAAGCCACCAGTTGACAGGGAGTGAACACAGGAAAAAAAAAACTATAGAGAATAGGAGGAAGTCAGGAGGACAGAGAGACACGCAGGAAGTAGGGGGGAGGGACTTCCAGTTTGAAGGGATTTTGAGACAGTGTGGTAAGGGAGAGGTTCCTTTTGGGATGTCTGCTGAGGAGGAAGGTCAGTTGGGTGTTTTCTCTGCCTCTCTAAGCTAGCAGGCTTTCATCCCAGCATTTGCGTTCTGAGTCTTTATTGGTAAAACCAAACGTTTGAGATTTTGTTAAAGACAACCAGCCTGAGGACCTGAGTCACATCTCTAAAACCCAGAATGGGAGGAAAGAACCAACTCCTGAAAGTTGTCCTCCAACCTCCAAACATGTGCTGTGGTACTTGTGCTCATGCATGTGCACACAAGCTTACACACACACACACACTGTTTAAATAAAGGAATGAATTACTGACACATGCTACACAGATGAACCTGGAAAGCATGCTTGACACAAAGGATTACGTGCCGTATGATCCCATGAATAAAGTACCCAAGAGAGGAATGTACATGCTGTGGCAGTTAACCTTCACGGTCCACTTGACCGAGTCAAATCACTCTTAGGTGATTTTATATACCTCGGTGTGTCTGTGGGGATGTTTCCAGGGAGGCTTAATTGAAGAGGGAAGGAGCACCCTGAATGTGGAACCCACTGCCCCATGGACTGGGGTCCCAGTCTGAGCTGAGGACCAGCTTTCATTTCTCTGTTCCCTGAATTCAGACAGTGTGACTAGCTGCCTTTCTCTCCTGCCACCATGCCTTCCCCACCATGACTGTCTGAAAGCTCAAATGAGCCAACTAAGCTTCCTTAAGCTGCTTTTTGCAGGCATTTTATCATAGCAACAAGAGAAATGACACAGCAAGAGAGATCATAGTGGTGTTTTCCAGGATCTGAGAAGATGGGAAATTCAGGATGGTCACGTTATGGGTACCATCGCCTTGTCTGAGTGATGGAATGTTCTGGAACTAGGTAGGTATGATGGTTGTTACACCACTGAGGGAACCAACACCAATGAACTGTAGACTTTAAAATGACTACATTAATATTATATGAACTTAACCTCCATCCAAAAAGCCATCAAAGGCCTACAGCACACTAGAGAGCCTCAGGTTTGATCCACCCACAGCAGGATGTGGTCACCAAGGCTTCCTGGAGAAGGAGGTACAAGGGACAGGTCCTGAAATGTAAGCAGGATTTTGTCAAACTTATCTTGTAGCAGAGAAATATTGCAAGGATGTTGACACCCAGCAGACGGATAGAAGCAGGGAGCCTTTGCTCTAACCCCATTGCCTTTTCTTGCTTAGGTCCTGAATTCCTCCTCTTCATAACACAAAGTTCCAAGTAGCTTGTTATTAATAACAAAGTAGCTGAGATAGTTAATAGCTTAGATTTTGAAGAAAGTAAATTATGGCTCTCCTTTATAAAGAGTTCTACCCCAGGCAACTAATTTCAAGTTATTGAGTTGGTAAGTGGGGAAGATAGGGGTATCCTCCCACTTAAGCAGGATGGAGGTGTACTTGGGACCCCTGTAGGAGCAAGTGGGACCCCCATCTCTATTTCAAATAAGAGAGATGTATATTTTGGGGGCAAGAATATGATATTTCATAAATAAGGAATTATTGAGAAATTAGAAAGCCGGGGCCTGGGGGAGACAAATGGGTGAGATTATGTGCTGCCCAAGTATGAGGACCTGAATTCAAATCCCCAGCATCTATGTAGAAAAAGATGGGCATGGCCATGTATCTGTCTGTAACTCCAGTGCTGTGTGTGTGTGTGTGTGTGTGTGTGTGTGTGTGTGATCACTGAGGCTTGCTGGCCACCAGTCTAGCTCCATATTCAGTAAGAGACTCTATCTCAAGAAATGAAGCCAAGAGTAGTGAAGCAGGACAAGACAACGGATGTCCTCCTCAGACTCCCATGTGCATTCGTTCACACAGATACATTCATATATATACCTGACACACTCATACACAGAGAGATGCACATAGAGAGACAGAGAGATAACACACAGAGAGACGGAGAGAGGCAGACCCTCACAGAGAGACAGACACACACATACACACACACATGCACAGAGAGATATGCATAGAAAGACAGAGAGATTGTACCTAGAGAGACAGAGAGAGGACATACACACAGAGACAGATACACTTATATACACAGAGAAAGAAAGAAGAGATGACAGACAGACAGAAAGAAAGAGAGACAGACAGACAGGCAGAGAAACAGAGAGACACAGACTAAACAAAGGAAGAAAACATGAGGTGATGGCTGGTGCAGGAATCCTGCAGTTCCCAGGGAAATCTCAAATGTCACCTTCTCATCTAAGCTCTTCATTGAATTGAAAACAGCCTGGTCTCACCATCACGCAACCATGTTTTATATTCTTTGTGGCACTCTGTCCTTACCAGATGTCTTTGTGTTCCCCATAAAGGCCATCACAGTGCCCATCTGGCTATCCCTATACAGGATGGGAGTGTCCAATCTTTTGAAATTATGACATTATCATTTATAAATGTGTCAGGCCACATTCACAGCTACCCTGGGACACATGTGGCACATGGATAAGGACAGTCCCTCACTTCCAGTGACTCAACTTGGCATTTCTTTTTTCCATATTGTCTTGGAGTCTAGTATTTTGATCATTGCCTGAGTTGGGGGGTGGGGCATATATCTGTAGTTTCTCTCTTGTGATATTATGAGCAGCAGATATAGCTCACACCACTCATGCAAGGACAAGGGAAGACACCAGTCCACAAGGGTGCTCTTCTACTCAACTGTAACGTTTGGAAGGTTAGATGCCATTTCTGTCATTCTCACTAAATGCCTGAGACTATCAGTTTATAAAGAGAAAAAGTTTATGGGGTTTGAATCCACCACACCCTTTGCTCTGGGGCTGTGTGAGGCAGGGTATCACAGTGGGAGTTCGTGGTGGAACAGATCACTAATATCATGGCGGGTGAAATGTGCATTGGTGAATTGCCATTGCTGTTCTAGCTCACTGAGAAGCTGCACAGGGAGCAGGTACCTCCTCCCATTCCAGACCCAATCATGTTGGTCTCAAAGTGCCCTCCAAAGATCCCTGCCTTGGAGGCAGGCTGCCCTCTAATTCTGTAGCAAGGAGTTAAGAGGGCTAAAAACACAGTGCCCTTGAGAAGCATGAGATAGTATACGGCCTTCAATGGGGGTCACTATTGTTCTTCCCACAGTATAAAAATGCCTACCATGGGAAACAGAACCCATAAGCTAGACCCCAGAGGGACTGGAGTGAGAGCCAAGGTGACCACTTCTTCCCCAGTGTATTTCTGTCAGATGCTTGTGATCCCTGATGGCATTGCCTTGTTTATTCTCTTAGGCATCTCTGTCAGATGTTGTAAACACCTGGCTTGATGGCTTGCGGGAGGTGCCTGCTTCCAGGGCCAGCTTCTCAGTGAGCCTGAACAGCAGGTTACAGTTCATCAATGCATTTCCTATCTCACTTGCTCTTATCTGCTCACTGCTTGTCTGCTCCTGCTGCTCTTATGGTCTCCATGCACTTAATAAACGCACTACATAGGTCTGCCACAGGTCCCCCTCTGGACCACACAGGACAGCTAAAGAGGAGAAGACATCTTGGGCCCCTTTAGTGGCACATCCCCAGTGACCTAAAGACCTTCCGTTATGTCCCACTTAAAGGCCCCATCACCTTGCTGTAGCACTGACTGAGACTCAAGCTTTCACCACAATGGGGGTTAATAAGGATGCAGACTACAGCATGCTTTCAGCTTTCAATATTTTTAATTCACAGTGGCTCTGTGGGAACGTGACTGCACATTCAAGTTGTATGCATGCACTTCACGCCACTCCAGTATGGGGGATCCTGAGACCAAGCTACGCAATCCCCCAAATGGAGACAGAACCACTGTCACATCATGACCCCCAAGTGGACATGAGCAAGACAAGTCTGTCACTGTCCTTATTAGCCTCAGGAGACTGGAAGCTGAGGTGGGAGGAGCAACTGAGTGGGAGGAGCAACTGGGTGGAAGAACAACGGGGTGGGAGGAGCAACTGGGCGGGAGGAGCAACTGGGTGGAAGAATCATTTCTGACTTTTCCCTTTTGAGGAGATGTCACAAATAAACAAGCCTCATTTCCTTTTTTATAAAAGCCTGATGAGCTTAATTGAGTAGCACCACGTGGGGTGGGCTAAGAAGACCCAAAATAGACAGTCTGTAAATTACTCAAATGAATCCAGAGGCCTCCCTGCCAGCTCTCCCAGCAGCTCACCCTGCAAATGCCATAGCTCTCCACCCAGGCTAAAAGAAAAAGAAAAAGATAGGGAAGGAAAAGAAAAGAAAAGAAAAGTAGTAGAAAGGAAGGAAGGAAGGAAGGAAGGAAGGAAGGAAGGAAGGAAGGAAGGAAGGGAGGGAGGGAGGGAGGAAGGAAGAAAATGAAAATGCAAATCCTCTTCTGCAGTCAAGCTCTAATCAATAAAAAGGAAATCAAAGAAAACCATCTGGGACAGAGGACATTTTCTGGGGAAAACAAGAGCCAGATTCTCTCCTCACAGGCTTTCTTTGAAGTGCTTCTAAACACTCCTGCTCCTGCTCATATCCTCACAGAAAGCTTCACAAGTGTGCACACAGCTTTTAATGAGACACAAACACAGCTGCCCTACGGTCCCCTTGTCTTTATCCTGACCACCTGGGAGAAGCCTTTTGTTTCCTAATTCACTGTTCAAACAACCTTTCTAAAGAATTTTTTTTAAGCAAAATCCATTTTCCAGAAAAACACATTTTAGTATTTACAAAATACAGCACTTCACACACTTGATCAGTATGTCCTTGTCTCCTCTCACCTCTGTCCATACAGTTGCCTGTATTTACATAGCTTGTGTCCTGCTGAGGACACAGGCAGATTCCAATGTTTTCTTGTAGAAAATCTTCAACACATACATTTCCCACATAATGACGTAGCTGCGCATCAGCCATAAAAGTATTGTCTTATATTCTACACTGGATTATAACTATTTTCCTATTGATAGATAATTAGTTTGTGTGTAGTATGTGCATGTGTGTGTTTATATGTGTGCACATTTGTGTTTATGTGTATGTATGTTGTCCAGAGGCTGACATAAGGGAATCTTCCTCAATTCCTCTCTACCATATTCATTGAGACATGATCGCTCAATAAAACCCATAGCTCACAGGTACAGCTAGTCTTACTAACTGGCTTGCTCCAGGGAATCCACTGTCTCTAGTGCTAGGGATCTGATCATGTTTATGCAGCTAAGAAATCTTCCTAGCCCCCAGCCCCACCCAGCTATTTGTAGTGACCTCTATGGAATACTTAGGAATGTTCTTTTAGATTATATCCTTCTCATAGACCCTAAGGTAGGATAATCAGCTCAAGAAACAGTAAGATCTTTTATTGACAGGATTGGTTGCCAAAGGAGTAAGCTAACTTCATGGTCACCAGTAGACAAGATTTGAATCTGAGCCTGGAGGTCGGGGGGATGGGACTGGAAAGGAGTATTAATGCTTGAACAAATGGGTGCAAGGTCATGGTGACTCCTAACATATGGCTGTTCACATTCTCCAATGGATTATTGTCATGGCTTGAATGTAACGCTGGGTTTGAATATTGGTCCCCAGCTGCCAGTGCTGTTTGGAGAGACTATGGAACCTTTGGGACATAGGGATTAGCTGGTGGAAGCAGTTCACTGGGGCAGGTCTTGAAGGTTTCTTATCTGTTTCTGCTACTAGGATGAGGAGTGTTGTGCCCAGCCCCAAGCATTTTCTACCATGGACCAAGATGCTCTAGTCACCACACTGTCCCTGACATGATGAACTACACATCTGAACTGTGAGCCAAAGAAAACCCCTCCCTTAAAGTTGCTTCTATTAAGTATTTTGTCCCAATGACAAGAAAATTAGCAGAATTATCCAGTCAGGTGTCAATTTAATGTTCATTAGTCCCCCTTTATCACTTATTGATGGGGGATATGGTCCAATTTTCAGTGGGTGCCTAAAATCACAGATAATAATAGTCTATACATACCATGACTTCTCTACTCATGTTTACCTACAGTTAAACTAAATTTACTATAGATTAGGCATATTAATAATATAAGAAGAATCGGGGGAGGGGGGGCTGGAGAGATGGCTCAGTGGTTAAGAGCGCTGACTGCTCTTCCAGAGGTCTTGAGTTCAATTCCCAGCAACCACATGGTGGCTCACAACCATCTGTAATGGGATCCGATGCCCTCTTCTGGTGTGTCTGAAGACAGCAGCAGTTTACTCACATACGTGAAATAAATAAATCTTTTAAAAAAAAAGAATCAGAATAATGTACTATAATAAGCTGTTTAAAACTTATGAATCATTTCACAAATTTTCCATTTACATCTTTAGATCATGTTTGACCCTGGTGAGCCCATCGAAAGCAAAATCATGCTCAGGAGAGGATTACTGTCTGTCCTCTTGTTGAGAGCCATTGATTTCTGACTTTCCATCAAAGTCTAAGGTCCTCTCCATGCCCACAATGTGGGTGATAACACAGTGGGCTGTATCTGTCTGCCATGGTCAAGCCTTTCATCATTCTTGTCCAGTGATGTCTTAGTTCATTGACAGAAGGCTGTGATAAAATACCTTCCCAAAGCAATTTTAAAGGGAAAGGGTTTAATTCCAGCTTACAGTTCCAAAGGGTCACAGTCTATCATGGCAGGTAAGGCATGGCAACAGGAGCATGATGATGATGGTCACACTGAAAACCCCAGAGAAATGGAATAATGGGGGTGGGCTCTAACTAGAGGGGAAGGGAGGGAGGTCAATACAGAAGGAGAAGGATGGACAAATACACTGAGGTTGTTTGATAAAGACTCACATTATTTTATACTTACCTAAAGTTATACACACAGTTGGTGTGTATGTATACATAAATATATACATTAAGATACATGTTTATATAGATATTTATACACACATACATATTAAAGGAAATTAAGCCATTTGAGTTGACAATGCTCCCCACAAGAACCATAGTCAAACAAAACTGTCTAACAATACTAAAATCCTAGTACCAGACACAAGTAGGAACAACCTTTGAAGGGTTGTTTAGGATAATCCAAGCAACAACAGAGGTCATCAGTGTAGCCCTTGGTTGACTCTGAAGGGTTGAGGATGGGCTCCTACTGCTGACAATAATACCACACACTTAGGACACAGGACTCAGATGAATGGAACTCGGCCTGACCTAGAAGACTCTTTCCTATGGTTTAGCTTCCATGGTTCCAGAAAACACTATAGAAGCTGCCAAGGAAGAGGGCAATTAAATAGTCTGCCCAGCAGCAACACCTATGAACCACAATTACTAGCCTGGCAAGATAGGAATAAAGGCACAGTAAGTGGCACCCACATGTTGGTGGGTATCAACCAACAGCTGTCTAATTGGACCTAAGGTTCACTTAAACAGGAGGGACGTCATCCCAGGCACTGGAAACCTAGCCAGCTTCCGGGGGCTAGTGAGCAATGCCCCAAGGGTTACATTTACACCACAGCTCCTGCATCTATGGCTCAGGAAACACTGGGGAAGATGGGGTGAAGAGATTGTAAGAGACAAGACGTCTGCTGAGAAATTCCTTCCTTGAGATGGTTGTGTTAGCAAGACCCGATGATAGCGATATCAATGGACATGTTAATGTGGAAGGGAGGAAATGTCATCCTACTCCTAGACGATGAGCTATTAAACGCTGGGGGAAGGAGAATTTGCTTCTCCCAGGGATAGGCCTCTTATTGGCTGTCCAACTCAGAGTGGTCAGCCTGGAAATCATGTATATACTACCACCAGCAAAATAGACTCAGCAGATTTTGTGTGTGTGTGTGAGAGAGAGAGCATGTATACATGTATGCACCTACATTTATCTATATGTATGTAACAAATATACTTAAAGAAAAAGAGACTATCAGCTTGAGAGGGGGTACAAGGAGGGATTCAAGGGAGCATAGTTGGGGTTAGGGGGCTGGCGGGAGGAAAGAAGAAATTGATGGCCCAGGCCCAGTGACATATTTCTTCCATCAAGGTATCTCCTCCTAAAGGTCTACAACCTTCCCAAGCAGCATCGTTTTCAACGCACGAGCCTGTGAGGGACATTTCATACTCAAACCACAGCAGATGAGTAGCTGGTCAGGGAGTTTAGTTTGTGTTTTCCTGACTGCTCAGGAGAATGGGTATTTTCTTCAGGACTTTGAAAATCTTGTCCATTTCTTTTTGCTCATTTTTCTACTGGCTATTATTCTTTTCTTACTAATGTACAAAAGACCTTCAATATTACAGATACTAATCATTCGGCAGTTATAGGTGGCTGGAGTTATGTGCCCCCCCCCCAAAAAAAATACTTGCTGTGTTCAATTTCAACCCCAAAGCATGTTAGAAAGACCTTCCTTATTTTAAACAGTCCTGACAGGTAGTTGGTCAAGATTAAGCTGTTCTGGAGAGGGAGGACCCCGACCCAATATGGTTGACATCCCTAAAAAGGGGAAACAGACTTAAATACAGAGAATACACATGCAGATGACAGTGTATGCCTAGATGACAGAGGACACAACGGATGGACAGCAAACCATGGAAAACTAAGAGAAGTGCAGAGCAGACCCTTCCTTTGTGCCAAGGGCACATGGCTCAAGCAACACCTTCCAGAATCAGGGGAACAGCTAACCTCTCTGTTTTGAGCTGCCCATGTGCAGTACTTAATTATGTCATGCTGGCAAACCAACACATTAGTGCAAACACATTCCCCAGCTCACAGCTTGTCTTCATGTCTTACCAGAGCTTCTGGTCTAAAAGAAGCCCACCAACTTCATGTGGTAAATGCATTCATTTGCTCCTTCTATGGTTTGTACTCTTTTTTGACCATTTAAAAAGATACTTAGCTATGATTAAGTTATAAAAATATTCTTAGTTTCCTTCTAAGATGGACTTCCAAATGTAAGTTCTTGACTATGTGTACAAGCAAGGTAAGGCCCTATTTTATGTTTCTTTTCCTTACCTTTCCTCCTCTTTTTTAAAAAAATATTTATTCATTCATTTATTTATTAGACAAGTTTCATGTAAGACAGGCTTGTCTCAAACTCAACAAGTAGATGAGGATGGCCTTGAACTTCTGATCCTTCTTGTCTCTACCTCTTGAGTCCTGGAAATTCAGACATGCTCTACCATGTTTGTTTTAAGCAGTGCTGGGGAGAGAACCCAAGCCTTTGCCCATGCTAGGGAAACATTTCACCCACTGAGCCACACCCCAGCCTTCTCTTTTTCTTTCTGCTCCTCAGGGCTGAGAGCTCATTCGGAGCAGTATCTCCATCTTCCCGATGCTTCTGGCACACAGCAGACCTGCTGTAAATGCTGCCCAGTGAACTGTTTGCTTATAGCTTTGTGTGTGGCACTCAGTCCTCCAAGAAAGCTTGGAGAGCAGGTCAGCATTATGGTGTCTGAGAGTTTCTGTCTTAGACTCAATGGCCATCCAGACACAGCCAACCTACTTCTGATCCAGCCACTCCATCACAAAGGAGCCAGATTCATTCTGTACCAACTAGGCAGCCAGTGAGCATCTTATTGCAAGTGCTCAGCCCCAACCTGAGCCCAGGCTAGGTATGCTGCCTGGTCTCCATCTACCCAGTGACCTCAGTGGAGAGCTGATAGGTAGCTGAGTTAGACTCTGCATTGCTGTGACCAAAGCCTGGATATATACCCAGCGGAAGGGAAGAGGGTTTACTTTAGCTCATAGCTTTGGAGGTTTCTGCTCACATTGTGGGAAACAGGAAACTGAGTAGACCAGTAGAGGGACAGGGAAGCTAGGGCCCTCAAGGATGTGCCCCAGGGATGCATCTCCTCTAACCAGACTCCACCTTCCACAGCTTTACCGCTTGACAACAGTCTATTGAAATGGAGAATCTACCAATGGATCAAACCATTCATTAGGACATAACCTTCATGGTCTAATCATTTCTGGGCAGACACATCCAGAGGCATGTCTTACTAATCTCCAGTGCTCAATAATCAGGCACTGTCTGAGTGACCACAGGATGTAGCAGTGGCTCAGACAGGTGAGAGACCCTGTGACGGCATTTCTAGTTTATAAACAACTCCCATAACCAATGACCTACTTATGCAATGACTTAAATAGGCCAAGGGCATGTATCATAAAGAGTAAGAAATTCTGGCCGGGCTGTGGTGGCGCACGCCTTTAATCCCAGCACTTGGGAGGCAGAGGCAGGCGGATTTCTGAGTTCGAGGCCAGCCTGGTCTACAGAGTGAGTTCCAGGACAGCCAGGGCTATACAGAGAAACCCTATCTCGAAAAACCAAAAAAAAAAAAAAAAAGTAAGAAATTCTATGGGAACTCATCTTCCCAAGCCTCCCCTGCATAAATGATGCTGAGCTAAGAAAGGAAGGAGAAACTGGAATTCAAGAGTTGCCATAGTTTGCACAAGAAAGTTTTTTGATGCTCCATGTGTCAAAGGCGTGGCCCCTACCTTGGTGTTATATGAGGTGGAGTTTTCAGTTGTTAGAGGTGTGTGACCTATTTGGAGGCCTTTTGATGCCTGCGGGTTTGTCCTTAAGGGAGAATGAAGGACATTGGTCACTCTCCTCTTGCTCCCCAGCCACTTTGTGAGTGGTTTCACTCTTCATATGCGCACAGCATAAGGTCATATCTCAGGCCCAAAGCAGTGTTGTTTCAAGTCACTGGTTTAGATAAGATCACTTAGGGATCTGAACTTTAGATTAATGCAGATCACAGAGGTCCTCCCCATCACCCTCAGCATCCTGTTTGCCAGTCAAATGAGTCATCACAACCACCTTCTTCTCACCCTTGTCCCCTAATTCCCTGCCTAGCACCCAGCTCAGCAAACCTCTCATTCCAGCAAACTTCATGACATCCTAGAGATCCTTCCTTTTATATTTCAGATAATTCACAGCAAGGTGGTATTCACCCACATGCTCTTTGGCTATCAGGGAGTGGGCACTCTGGGGAACTGGGCTCTGGTGCAGCTCTGGGCATCAGGTTTCGAATAGGCCTCTCAGAGGCTACTCCAGGGGAGTGTCAGTGTGGGGAACAGTTTAGGACTCTGAGTCCTATCACTTTCAGTCTAGACTTCAAGCCCCCATTCTCAACTTCATCCCCAAACCCACTTGGAACTGACACATGAGAAACCTGCCACATTCAGGATACAAATGAACCACAGCCACTGCAGACAATATGTACTGGGCATGGTCCAAGTGTGATCTCATCCAGCTCTCAGAGAACCTGGTGATGAGGATGGTGATGATGACAGTGACACTATTAGGGTTCAGGCACAAGTCTAATATCACCCACCAGTCAAGTGGCAGAGCCCAACTATAAGTAAAAAAAATTCATGTTTGGTGTCTATACCCAGAACCTGGCACAGAGTTTCTAGGACATTTCGGGTCCCTATAGTAAGGAGCATACCTTTTGTATGCCAATGACACTGCTTTTTCCCTGGGACCTCTAGGTAACTTAAGGGTGGGACTGACAACCAGAAAGACCATGAGTGGAGAGTTGGAGACAATTATCCCCATTCTCTGACTTCCAGAGAGAGGTGACTGGGTAGAGGCTTAGTTCAACCATCAGTTGACAGTGGTTCAATCATGTTTGTTACCATGGAGATTCACCCACGTTCACAAGCATCAGGGGTTGGAAAACATCTAGACTGGAGATTCTGGCAGGGTGGTAATAGAGTGGTGGGCTCAAAGGGGTGGGGGAGACTTCACATTCGCCTCCCCAGTGCCTGTCCTCACTGCCCTTCTGCTGGCAGTTGCTAGATTGCATCCTCCATAAGGATACTGTCCTGATGCTCTCTGTCCTAGTGCAAGGGGCCAGAGCCCCATGGGCTGAAGCTGCTGAAAATGTGAGCTAGCATAAGAAGGAAAGGGCTTAAGCTGGGCTCCGTGATTTACAGTCTAGTCGGACTAAGTGGTTAAGTGGGACTTATGAGTGGGAGACACTAACTTAGGCAGGGAAGAGTCTGAATTGAAACAAAGATGGGCTCAGGGAAATGGAGATTTGATTGTTGTGGAGGCTAACACACACATTTAGTATCAGAATTCTAAGTCAAACAGTTCACAGTGACTGCTCCTAAGGAGGCCATAATGGAGGCCGTGAGAGGCCGAATCTTCACACTGTACAAGCCTCCTGTGACAGACAGAAAATTGAGGCTGAGCATTGAAGTCAAAGCTTTCTGAGCACATACACCTAGTAGGTGGCAGAGCCAGGACTTGAACTTAGGCCTATGCGATTGCAGGGCCCATGCTTTTACTTGCCACTGGACCATATTATTGGGGAGAAGGGGGCAGGCAGTCGAGATGGTTAGGACAGTAGCAAGATCTGTCTGGAAGTCAGGCAACCCAATTAGTCCTGATTCTACCATGAAAATCTGTGTGACCTTGGACTAGTCACTCAATCTTTCTGTGATGCAGGCTCCTTACTTAAGCGATAGGGATGTTTACCTACATTGCTACTGGTTCTTCCTTCAGTTCTTGTAACTATGGATCAAAAGCTCATGTTGGGGACAGTAAGATAGCATAGCATGTGTCCTGGTTGATTTTTTTTTTTTCAACTTGACACAAGCTAGAGTTATCTAGGAAGAGGCACCGCTATTGAGAAAATGTCTCTTGTCAGATTGCCTGAAGGCAGGTCTGTGGAGCATTTTCCTGATTGCTAAATGATACAGAAGGGTCCAGCCTCCTGTGGGCAGTGCCACTCCTTGGCAGGTGGTCCTGTGTTGTATAAGAAAGTAGGCTGACAAACAATGGATGGAGCTTGGGGACTCTTATAGAAGAGTTGGGGGAAGGATTGCAGCCTGGAAGGGGATAGGAACTAAACAGGAAGTTCAACAAAGTTCAATCTGGACTCTTGGGGCCTCTCAGAGGCTGAACCTCCAACCAAGGAGCAAACATAGGCTAGACCTGAGCCTCCCCACACATATGTAGCAGAAGTTCAGCTTGGTCTTCATGTGGGTCCTGAACAACTGATGTAAGGGCTATCCCCAAAGCTGCTGCCTGTCCATGGGTTATGTTCTAGCTAGGCTGCCTTGTCTGGCCTCAGTGGGAGAGGATGTGCTTAGCCTCACAGAGACTTGATGTGCCAGGGTGGGGGGAATACTGGGGGGGGCACCATTTCAGAGGTGAGGGGAGAAGAGGAGAGGATTGTGGGAGGGGTGATGGGGGCAGTGAGTGGAATGTAAAGTGAATAAATAAAAATAAAATAAAAAAGGAAGAATGGAAGGAAGGAAGGAAGGAAGGAAGGAAGGAAGGAAGGAAGGAAGGAAGGAAGAGCTGAGCAAATCCATAGGGAGCAAGCCAGTAAGCAGCACTCTTTCCTGCCTTCTGCTTCAGTACCTGCTCCAGGTTCCTGCCTAGGCTTCTCTCAGTGGAATGTGACCCATATATAAGCCAAATAAAACCCTTTCCTGTCCAAGTAGGTTCTGGTCATGATGTTTGTCACAACAATAGAAAGCCGCAGGTAAGGGTACTTGTGTGTGCCTGATAACCTGAGTTTGATCCTGGATCCTACAGTCCCCACAAGCTGTCCTCTGACCTCCACAAGTGCTCCATAGTATATGCACACTAAGTAAATAAAAAAATGTAATTAAAATTTTAATAGGCTCTCAAGTGTGAAAATGATTTCTACTGAGGGAAGAAGGGCACAAAAGGCCCCCACATAGGGAAACTTCTAGTTTCTGCTGCTCTATAAGGCTCTCTCATCTGTTCCCCAGAAGCACTGGGACTGTCTACCAGAAGCTGAGTCAGAAACAGCTTTAACACACACATGCACATGCATGCACACATGCACGCATGCATGCACACACACACACACACACGCATGTATACATGCACACACATGCTTGTACGCACACATGCACACACACACACACACACACACACACACACACACTAGGTAGGGTTCTAAAAGGTCAGGGTCGACAGCATCTCAGAGCAAGTTTAAAACATTGCCATTTGCCTGGTTAAGGGCTGAACAGTGACAGTAGCAGTTGGTGAGGAATCTCAAAATACAGAAGGCAGTTAGGAGCCTCTGTTTACCAGGCTGTTTTTAGCAGTCCAGAAGGCAGGCTGGGGGCGTCCATAACTCCCGGCAGTTTCCAGGTACTGAGCCCAATCAGCAGAGAACTCTGAGTATCTCACGAGCCCTGGTGACACCACTCTATCTGCTGCTATCACAGTGCACATATGTCACTAGACATTTACCCAGATCTATGGGATGTACACGTTAACAGTGTACCCCAAACTGCAATAATGATGTGTTAACGTGGGCTTGTCTCTAGTACCAAACATACTGCTATGGTGAGTGAAGTGGGAAAGGGAGGACTGAGAGGGTGGGGTGGAGGGGAGTGATGAAAAACCTATATATCTCCCTCCTGATTCTCCTGCAAGCCCCAAACAGTTGTGTGAATGTGTGCATGTATGCGTGTGTGTATGTGTGTGTGTGCATGCTTGCTGTGGCATATATGTATATGGTCTTGTGTGTGTGCAGGCATGCATGCATTACGTGTATGTGTGCATGTGGGGGGTTTGAAGGTCAACATCCAGTATCTTTCTCAATTGCTCTCCACCTTATTTTTTATGTAAATATTTATTTCATTTTATATGTATGGGTGTTTTGGCTACATGCATACACACACACACACACACACACACACACACACACACACATATATATATATATACACAGACACACACACTACATGCATGCCTGGCATGATAGATCCCCTGGAACTTGAGTTACAGGCAATTGTGAGCTGTTGGGTGGTGCTGGGAATTGAACTCCAGTCCTCTAGAGGAGCAGCCAGTGCTCTTAACCCCTGAGCCATCCTTCCAGTTTCCTTCCACCTTATTTTTTGAGGCAAGGTCTCACAATGAACCCAAACATCCTTCTGCCCCAGCCCCACAAACACTGGGATTACAGACACATGCCTGGAACTTAGGTTTTTAGATGGGTACTAAACTTAGGTCCTAATGCTTGCAGAGCAAGCACATTACTAGCTGAGCCATCTGCCAAGCCAATCCAGGCCCCACCCACAATTGAAAAGAATTCTAGCAAGGCATGATGCTGCATGCCTGTAATCCTAGCACTCAGAAGTCTGAAGCAGGAGGACTGTGAGTTCAAAGCTAGTCCAAGTTGCTGGTGCTTTGCCCAACTGATATAGGTTTCTCTGTAAGAATGGCTAAGAGCGAAGCCCTCTGCATCTGGGTTCAAATGCCAGCAAGGCAGTCTTGGCTGCCAGTTTCCTAGGAGGGAAGAGGTAAGGACATGGAGGGAAGGAAGAGAAAGGAATTGGGAAAGAGAGAAGAGAGAGGAAGGTAAGAAAGGAAGAGAAGGAGGGAGGGGAGCAAGCCACAGCATGGCTCCCAGAGGACCGTGCCGGAAGGGAAGCTAACACTGAGCAAGACCTTGGGGTTGGGTTGTGTGGGTGTCAAACAGGTTCTCTGCTTCTCCAGGGTTTTGGATAAGGAATGGTGTTTGAGTTTGGCAAGATAGAACTCTCCCCCATCCCTCAACTGTAAACTTCTGAATGGCTGAGACGGGGTAGTTCTTTGAACACCAACTGTAGTCAACTACTGCCTTAGTTGCAGAGAGCACCCAGCAGGTCCTGATGGCAATGCCAATGGGAAGACCCACCCAGAGGAAGTGTCGATGGTATGAAGCCAGACTCACAACAGTCCCTGTGCCCTGCCTGCCCTTTCCTTGTGCTCCCTGCTTCAGCAAAGACCTGTGTCTGGATGTCACCTCCCATGATGGGCATTAGAGCTCTCTTACCTACTAGGACCACAGGCCAAAATTGCCAGGGAGTTAAGCTTCCAGTCCACAATAGCCTTCACTGAACAGTTCTGTGGGTGAGCAACATTGGGCTCGCATGTGTGTCTTGCACAAAGTCCTATGTCCCTGGCAGGTTTAAGGACCAGACAATGACCCACTGTGTTGATATGCACATCACACACTCTTTCTGACTTTCCAAATCTCTCCTGGTGTTCCCAGTTGGTGCTATCTCCCTGATAAATGATATGCCTTGCCTCGGAGCCTTCTTCTCAGGGAATCCATATGAAGAAAAGGGTAGATATCCATCTTGGAGGATAAACACACACACACACAGCTAACAGGACAGTCCTTTTGTCCCCACACTGGAGAACCAGTATGCCATTGGGATGTAACATGGCTCCAGGAGAGGGTAGTACACTTAAGTATGCACAATGCTCTAGGTTCAATCCTTAGCACAGCACTCACCACAAACCAACCAATGCGCCTCTGTGAAGGCAGCCCTGGGCCACTGAATTCTTGACCAAGACTGAACAGCTTTGAGATGCCCCAAGCATGTTCGTGTACAAATACCCTATTTGTAACTTCCTGGGCTGGGCCACCCTCACCATTGCAGTGTACAAGGTATGTCTCTTCCTGGCTGTGCCTTCTTCTCTGGACTGTTCAGCTCCCTCCCTCTGCCTGTAGCCTCTTGAAGTCACAGCTTAGCCTGTGGCCTTCGAGTGGCTTCCCCAGCAGCTAATCACATGCCTCTCATCTCCAGCTGGACATGGGAAGGAAGCAGATCACCACATAGTTTGCCTGAAAAACACCCGTGCGTCATCAACTCCACTGCCCTCATTTTTGTATTTTTTTTCTTCCAAATCACTTTCTGAAAGTCAAAATGATTGATAGCTTTATATCCTGGACAACCCCTGATTAAACAGGTCAGCATTGGCAGCAAAAGTGTTCCTAGGGAGCTTGGGTCATGAATCTGGTAAGATTTCACAGAACTGGAACTGGAGAGACGCCCATAAGAGTCCTTGCTTCATAAGCACAAGGACCTGAGTCTGGATCCCAGAACCCACTTGAGAACCCAGCTATGGCTATGCATGCTTATAACTCCTGTGCTATGGGGACAGAGACAGGAGGATCTCTTAGGGCTTGCTGGACACCAGTCTACTCCAGGTTCAGTGAGAGTCCCTGCCTCAGAGAAAGAAGGCAGAGAGTGACAGAGTAAGTAGGACACATGACATCCTCCTCTAGCCTCCGCATACAAATGCATATTCATATACCCTACACACTCCAGACCCATACACCTCCATACATACACCAAAGAGTGACAAGACTTCATAGAACTTCTCTGTCTTTGTGTTTGTGTGTGTGTGTGTGTCACACACACACACATTATCTACATGTATGCCCATGCACACACACATTATCTACATGTATGCCCATGCACACACACATATCTGTATGTATGCCCATGCACACATACGCATACTCACGCATGCTCTTGCAAATATATATACTCACACATGAATATGCATGCACATGTGTAGACATACACATATTCATATATACACATGCATACTACCCCACACGCACACACACTCACCCATGCAAGTACATTGTACTGGCTGGTTTTGTGTGTCAACTTGACACAGGCTGGAGTTATCAGAGAAAAGAGCTTCAGTTGGGGAAGTGCCTCCATGAGATCCAGCTGTGAGGCATTTTCTCAATTGGTGATCAAGGAGGGAGGGCCCATTGTAGGTGGTGCCATCCCTAGGTGGTAGTCTTAGGTTCTATAAGAGAGCAAGCTGAGCAAGCCAGGAGAAGCAAGCCAGTGAGTAACATCCCTCCATGGCCTCTGCATCAGCTCCTGCTTCCTGACATGCTTGAGTTCCAGTTCTGACTTCTTTTGGTGATGAATAGCAATGTGGAAATGTAAGCTGAATAAACCCTTTCCTCCCCAACTTGCTTCTTGGTCATGATGTTTGTGCAGGAATGGAAACCCTGACTAAGACATACATGGACACATATAAACACATACACATATGTGCACGTCCATGCACAATGTATGCCCATGCACAAACACATATGTACATGTACACACATATATGCATATGCACAGGTAAACACATACTCACATATGCATGCCCCTGCACATACACAATGTATATGCATGCATACACACATACACACATACTCACACATGCACACAAATATGGTAGGTGGTCATGTGTAATCACTAGAGTCTGAACTTGGTCTACTCCAGTTTACAGTGTCCTGTGGTATAGCTTATATGCTCTGGGCTGTAAAGCATTCTGAGGATGATTAGTGCTCTGCTGTTTTCAAAACTTCATATAAGCATAAAACTATTTCAAATAGAAACAACTTAAATACAATTTTTTTTGTCTTTGGCTTTTTTGACACAAGACCTTATATAGCCCGGGCTATCCTCAAATTCATTACATAGCTAAAGGTGACTCTGACCATCTGATCCTCACTACACCTCCCAAGTGCTGGGGTTACAGGAATGTGTCACCACACCCAACTTCAGAAGAAAAAGTTAAATAGTAAAATGAATTAAAATAACAATCTTTAAAAAAAAAGAATTTCTGGGGTGTCAAGCCTTACCTGAGAACTGGGGATCAGAGCCTTCCACCAATGGCCACCCTTCACCAAGTCTACCTCGCACAAAGGCACCGCTACTTTCCCAATCACACAGTGGCGGGAGAATTTGTCAAAATCCACCACAGTGAGCAGCAGGGTCCTCCTCTGGGCTTCTAGGAAGGGGATCTCGAAGGTGTAGCGCTCTTCAAACACGGGCTTCTGGGTCTTGCGTTTGACCCCCGTCTGCTTGGAGTTCTTCTGATCAGGCAGGAGGCAGATCTTGACGTAGGGGTTGGAGTGGGCCATGTCCTGGCGAGAGCCGTCGTGGGAGATTGGTGGTGGCAGGTCCCGGGCCTCGATCACTCTCACGGTGAGGTGGTTGTGCAGCAGGTCATACTGTGTGCTAAAGTGCAGCATGCCCAGCTGGTACTTGGACATGATCTCCTCATCAGTCAGGGAGTCTACGTCATCAAGATTAGAGTCAAGGGAATAAAGTCGGGGCTCAAACTTCCTGAAGTAGTCATCGGGGGTGTAGGTCCGGCGCAGCACAGACGGCTGGATGGGTTCCTTCTTGGCACTGAGAATGCCAAACTCAATGGGTTTGATGTCAATGAGTGGGGAGCTGGGGCGCCGGGAATCCAGACCTAAACAGCCACCAAGAACAATGATCACCACCACCAGCCACCTGGTGACATCAGCAAAGGTCCCCAGATGCCCACATGGGTTTCTCTGCTTCAATGGGCTCTTCTGTGCACACTGGAAATGCAGGTGTTTCATGCGCTTTGGAATCCAACACACCCAAGCACCCAGATGCTCAAAACCCTTACATGGTACAACATGGGGGCTGACCCAATAGCTCAGCACTTGCTACCAAGCCTGGGAACCTGAGCTCAGTCCCACATGTTGTGAAGAGAGAACCAGCTCCCAAAAGTTGTCCTCTGACCTCCACATATGCAGCATGGTTTGCACAGACACATACACACAGAGAGACAGAAAGACAGATAGAATGACATCCATACACAAAATTTAAGAATGGAAAAGAACAACATATTATCCATGCATGCTCACCCATATACATTCATGTAATGTCCAGACTGAAGAACACGAACAACATGTACTCCAGGCTAGCTATGAATGTAGCTCAGTACACGTGTAGATACATTGTATCCCAGTGCAAAAAGGCTGCATTACCCCCTGCACCATCTTCAAATAATTGCCAAGCTATGTATAATCCAAGTGCAATGAAATGAAACTTCCTGTGTTTGTCCTCCTACACTGTGGTGGATTCAGTCCAGGCCTTCATGCACGTAGGCAAGGCTCTACCACTGAGCTACAGGCATGAGCTTCTCTTCACTTTTTCTTTTGAGATAGGGCATCACCCAATTGCACAAACTATCCTTGCATTCATAATCCTCCTGTCTCAGCCTTTTGACTAGCTGGGATCATAGGCCTACACCACCAGGCTTGGCTACTACATCATATTGTTTAGGTAATAAAGACATGAAAAGAAAGTCTGTGTTAAGTATGGACACACACACACACTCACACACACACACACACACAATCTTTTTTTCTTGGTTCTTTGAGACCTGTCTTGCTAAGTAGCCTCTAATGGCCTGGAATTCACTAGGTAGCTGGCCTTGATTTTATAATTCTCCTACCTCAGCCTCTAAATGCCAGGGTCAGTTGAACCCTAGGGTTCCAAATGTGTGCATAAAGAGAAATAACTGCATTCTTGTTTATTGTGAGGAATGGTGGCCTCAGGAGCATTGCCATCACAGTCTTCAGAGTAGTGTGATACCAGTAGTACTCTAAGTGGATGATATGCCCTGAGCCATCTACTCCTATAGTCCCTTGGATTAAGTGAGACATTAGCACACCTTATGGATGAAGGAATAGACCATGCGTGCCTTCCAGAGCCTTACACTTGCAAGTGCAGGAACCAGGAGGGAAGCTTCCCCTCCCTAGATGAAGTGCAACAGTGCCCTACTTCAGGAGGGTGGGCCCAGGGGCCAGTATTCCTGGATGGAAGTCCAGTTAGGCTATGAATGAATGGAAAGCATGACATATCCGGGGCAATGCCCCTTGGTCTCCCTTATGTCTGTTTTCCTATTTCTATGACGCTGAGTGTAAGCACTGCTGGGGTTGTTTTGGGACAGGATCTCACTCTGAGATAGCTCAGGCTAGCCTGAAACTCATACCACTCCAGGCCATCCTAGATTCTCTTGTCTTAGATTCTCGAGTGCAGAGATTTCTGGCATGAGCCACCATGCTCAGCTAGCTTTCCCCCTGTACTAAGAGAATGTCCCCTCAACCCCAGCTGTCCCAGGCACTTACTGGAGATTCTCCGAGTCAGGCTGTATGTGGACTTGGATGTGTCTGAGGATGAGCGTCTCCCATCAGGGGAGTTGGTCCTTGGGGTCAAAGGAACATCGCTGGCTGTGTGCACGGAGTCACCATCCTTGTCATTGCTCCGGCTGGCCATCCTGCAGGAGGAGAAGGGGCTTCAATGGCTGTGGAGGCAATCCTCACCAGAGTTCCACATGGGCCTCTATCTGCTCTCTGCCTTCTCCCACAGTCCAACCACTAGCTATACCTTTACCAAACCATAGCAACGTTCAGTGACTGAACACAAGGACTCCTATCTTGGGACATTCATGGCAATGATGTGGCCTCTGACCCATGCTACATCACTTAGAACAATGGAAATATAGTCTTGCTTTTTGCACAAGCTGAAATAATTCAAAGATCTTATCCCTGCTTTAGAAAATAGCTTGTTGTGTGGAGGGCATGCAAACCTACACTGTTGCCACATGGGGGCACCACTGTGGGTGGATTGAAGCTGGAGACCTGTCAATCTTGGGTCTGGAAGGAACCATGTGGTTGTTTAGATGCATTTAGTTGCTCTTGGGGATCTGTGTCCTTCTGTCCCAACCATCTCTGTGCCTCTGATTTAACATCCTTTAAAAATATGCCATGACAATGTCACTCAAGGGTGGAATGGCGGGAGAATGGCTACAAAATGGCCCTGTGAACCAATGACTTGAGAACAGAAGTTGGAGGTAGAGAAGCAGTTATGGATTAGCAGTGGCAGTGACTCAACGTGATGCTAATGAAGACGAGAAATGCTAAGGAACTGGGGGAGGCATGGGCAGGATGCAGAAGAACAGATGGTGACGGAGATGAGAGATGAGAGATAAATGTTAGATGATAGATAGGTAGGGAGATGGGTGGATGGACAGACAGACAGACAGACACTTTGAATTGGAACTCTAGCTATATGCACCTGGGTGATTCCCTTCCCCTCTCTGTTCCTCCATTGTTCCATCTATAATGTGGGAATAACCAGAAAGCCACCTTCTCTGCCTGGTAAACCCTCAGAATGAGTTAATAAGCACTGAATGATACAGCAAAGACATAGCTGGATACTTGGTATGTTTTAGCTGATATTACAACAGGGGTGGCTCTAAAGATAACCCTAAATTGGGCATGGTGTATACCTGTAATCCCAGCATTCAGGAGACTGGGCAGAAGAATCTTAGGCTTGAGGTCAGCCTACCAAGAAAGATCTTGTCTCAAATGAGTAAATAAAATGAGGTCTTGCCAGTATGCAAGCTGGGCAGGGAAAGACAGAGGAGACTGCAAAGAGATATGGCTGCTAGTGATACTGTGCACAGGTAAATCTTCTGCACAGCGCACCCTGAGCCATAATGGCTGATTAAGGCCATCCAAACTGCATCCCCTCAACTTGACATTTAAACTTACAAGGAAACAAAAATGTCTTGGGGAAAAAATGCAAACTTTGAATTCTACAGGATCTTTGGGCGAGCTGGGGCTGATTTAACTACTCCCGGAGGGAGGAAAGGTAACCATCAGACAAGATAGGCTGGAAAGGGGACTGGATACTTTGCTGGCTGTGTGTGGACAGTGGATGAAGCATGCAAGGCAGGAGCATGGGGACAGGGGATGGGGCAGGACCAAACTGGAGTGACTTTCCCTTAACCTCTGGATTGAAAGGCCCCTGGACCCCTGCCTGCCTGTGGCCCTGCTTCCCAGTTGCCAAGTTTCACTGTGACAGCCACCTCCTCCTATGAGACTAGCATACCTTCAACATCCTTCAGCTTAAATGTCACCACTTTCCAGATCCACTCAGACACAAGTGCCTGTGAGACAGGGGCTGCCCCACCTCGGTGCTCCTCAGATACCCTGGGCCTCTCTGTTCCCTCTGCCTAATGTGCTTTTCCTGGCTCTTCTCTTGTCCAGTATCTATCTGTTTCAGTGGCCCCCTTCTCTAAGGACCACGACCTTGCTCTTGTGACTTTTCCTGCCCCTCTGTGTACATCTTTCATTCTCTTCAATGCTTCACTGTCATCTTCAGGGCCAGCTTGTGTTTTACATCTCAGAATGATCTGGGGTCAGCAACACTGAGGTGTCCTGTCACTCCTGAACAGTGGGATCTGCACTCTGATCAAAGCGGGCAGGGACTGGTGTGTGGCACCTATGGTACCCACAAGCTCTATCTCAGGCCATTCTCTGAGCAATCCTGCAGCCAGCTATTATGAACTCCCCCCCCCCCTTGTAAATGGGAAATGCAAGCTTGTGGGAACTGCTTTGCCTGTTGATGAACCATGGCGTCCCAGGGGATCCCAGCTATGCTCCAGTCCAGATGCATGTGTTTCCTGCCACAGCTGGGCATTCCCTGGGCAACCCATGAGAACCTTGCCTAAAGTAGTTATTCCATAAAGGCTTGTTCAGCACATAAACACTTTGGCTTTCCTTCACTCTCCCATAAGGATCTTCCTGGCACTGCTTCAACAGAGCCAGGTAGACTGTGCAGCCACCAAGATCTTCACCTATCTGTATGACATTAATACACGTGTCCCTAGAGATCTCACCCAGAACACACACAGAGGTCAGTTCATCCACCACGTGGCACCGCATGGAGACGAGCCCCAGATGTCATAGCAGGAACAGCCTCTCTCAGCCCAAGCACTTGACATTTCTACTTCCTGTCTGTTTGATAACATGTAACTGCCCACTTGGTAAACAGATCTGGAGAAAACACAAGCTGCGGATCTGCCTTTTAACGATTGAACCTGCCTCCCCCTATACACATATCTGTTCTTCTTTACACTGTGTTAGATGCCAAAATAAATGAAGAGCCACTCAGGGCCTGGGGGAGCCTGGCTCTTCCTGGGAAGCAGGAAGGTTGCTTACAGCTGTTCACCTTGCAGACTGTCCAACTCCAAATATTGCAATGCAAAATGCCATAGCGTTGGTGGGTAACCTGACTTCCACACTTGCTCTAAGTCCTAGACAAAGTTGAAAAGTCCCTGAGCCTATTGACAAAAGCCCATCTAACCCCATGAAGATGTCAGTGACTCATACACAATATGCACTCAAACAAACAAACTACAGGGCTGGAAGATGGTTCAGTGGGTAGTATCTGTCACTTAGTGCTAAGGATCTGAGCTCAGATCCTAATGAAGGCCAGCATTCCTACTGTAAGATAAGAAATAGATATAAGGACCTGATGTGTATAGTGGAGAACAGTAAGTCACATTGTCTTTAGGTCGAAGGTGAAGACTTATCCTATGACCTCTATGTGTACTCACAAAATGTACACATATGCACACATACCATACACCAAAGATCAGATGAAGATGAAGGGAAGAACCACCAAGGGAGCCGAGCCTCACTTCTCTGTGCTGATGACTTAAGAGGCTTTCTTAGTCTCCCCCTAAGGTTTGTCAACAGGTCTTTCAACTGTGCACACAGACACACACACACACACATTTGTGCATATATATTTGGATGTCTTTCCCCTTCTGTTTTGTCTCTGGTTTGAGAATCAAACCTTGAACCCCAATTATGAGGCAAGCACTGAACTCCGTGTCCCCAGCCCTTGAGTTTCTGAGAGAGCATCGCTGTGCGTCCCAGGCTTGAGAGAGCATTGCTGTGCGTCCCAGGCTTGGACGCACAGTCCTCTCACCTCCATTTCAGGACTGGGAATACAGACAAGACACTGTACCTGGCTAACAGCTATTCTATTGAGTGACTAAGACACGTGGCTTGTAGGATCCAAATATTCTGAGCCACTCTGATATAAGGACACTATGAAATGGGACTGTCTCTCACATCTCAGCTCTGTGACACCTACTGGAGTCACGCCACAACTTAGAGATAAATTGTGTCCTTAAGATCAGCACAAGGTGTTTGTTGACACCCAACAAGACAGAAAGGATGTTTATAGATATCTTGGTCCTGGGCTAAATGCATTCTGAAGATAGCTCATTCACATTTGTTTTTGAGACAGGGCCTCACTATGTAGCTCAGGCTAGTCTTGAACTCACAATCCTCTTGCTTCTGCCTTTCCAGTCCTGGGCTTAAAGGTATACATTACTATGGCTAGCCTTCTTCGTTTACGCTTAATTACAGTTTGTAAAACAAATTATTTTATTATTCACATTCTCTAGTTAAGGAAATCAAAGCCAAACCAGGATTTATAAAACTTACAATCATAAAGCCACGGGCATAGCTCAGTTGGTAGAATGCTCGTCTAACATGCTTAGCTCTGTGTGGTGGCACATGCCTGTAATTTCAGCACTTAGGAGGTAGGTGCAGGAAGATCAGAAGTTCAAGGTCATCTTTGGCTACATAGCAAGTTCAAGGCCAGTCTGAGCTACCTGAGACTCTATCTTAAAAAAATAAAAATGAATAAGGCCACCATGCTTTCAATCCCAGTACCCAAAAGGCAAAGGCAGGCAGAGCTTTGTGAGTTCAAGGTTAGCTTGGTCTATAAAGACAGTTCCAGACAAGTCAAGGCTACATAGTGAAATCCTGTCTCAATAATAAACAAACAAACAAGCAATAGATGTTCCATCATTTTGATCATCAACAAAGTCTCAAGCACTCTTAAGTACTTTTCTAAACACAAATTCATCAAACCTATGTGGTAAGTACTAATTTTTTTTTTACTGTCCCATTTTACAGATGGAAAACCAAGGCTCAGAATAATCAAGCAACTTTCTCAGAGCTAGAAAGCTGCCATAGAAACTGAACTTGATTGAGCTCACACTGACACGAAGCCACTGTATTCTGGAAATATCTGAAACTTGCTTCTAAAAGGAGCACACATGCCATGACCTCTGACCCAGAGGAAAGATGGGGCTCCAGGGACTTCTGGGATTTCAGCCCAAGATTCAGATGAGACAGTTGCAAGTGCTACCCTTAGATTCCTGTCTGTTCGTATCCAGCACCATCTCCTCTCTGGGCCTCCCTCCCAGAGTTCCCAGCAGCTGTTGTTGATTATTGCTAGGTCTTTCCCAGCCCTGGCCTCCTGGCTCCTCCCCAGTCTCTGACCACATCCCTCTCCCTGCCACAGAGAGGTGGATCAGACATGTGGCTGAGCTTCAAAACTGCATTCCCAAAATATCTGAGCGACTAGCAGATGGAGAAGTTGTATTCGGATGCAGGAGGGGAGTGGATTAGAAATAAAAGGAAAGAAGCCGGGGTGAGCACCGCCAGCACTAGAGGCAGGATGGGCTTGGGCCTCCCTCCTTGGGGGTCCAGGTTATGAGATCTTTTTTAGGCCAGCCAAAAGCAACATCAGAAAGGTGCTCGTATCTCAGATTCACTGAGCACATACTTGGTGCAGGCCTGGGGCTGGGCCTTAGGTCAGTCTGCCACACTACCTGGGAAGGGGCAGTTAGACACTGTTACCTTCACAAAGTTCTTCAAAAAAGAACACAGATCCTTTTCTGCTTGGATACTTAGACTACTTAAAGTGTCCCCAAGATTAGCATCACCCGGCTAGCATCTCAGAATCTTGGTGTGAGCAGGAGCCTCGCCACCAGCTGGTGCTACCAGCTGGCCCACAAATGAGGGGGCACAAAGAGGCTCTTCTTGGCTATGTCCATGGAAACTCAGTGTATCCCCCATCCTGCCCACCCTCCAGTGGAGAGGCTGCTGGGAGGTAAATTTCCAAGGGGGGTGGTTACTCACAGCCATGGAGGAGTCTGGGCAGGGAAAGGTCCCAAGATCTCCACTTCATCTTCACTGGACTGGCAGCAGCTGGACTCATAGCACCTCTGACAGCAGTGTTGACAAGTCCAGCCGCACAGCAGCACGTCAGAGATTCTAGAAAGAAAGCCCTGGGGCCATTGGGGGAGGAAGAGTGAGAGGAGAGAGAACACCCCAAATTATAAGCAGCCCATCTGGGATTGCCCCACCCATGATAAATAGGTACCCCAGAGCAGAACTGCTGATAGGAGAAAAAAATGTTCTCTCTTATTTATGCACTATGGCATACGGGATGGCAAACAGAAGTGGCTGCAGTCATTCGGAGCAAGCAGAACACGTGCAGGTGTTTGCCTTTGTAGTTTATGTGTGTGCCTTTCTTGACAGGTGGGAGGTTATTATGACATGGAGAGGGCCAGACAATATGTTCTCAAACACACAATGTATAGGGTTCTCTCCTGGCAAAAGAAAAAAAAAGATACTTCAGGAAAAATAGCCCCAGAGACATGCAACTAAAGTAGGGAAGTCCAGTTGAGTTGGGACACACATGCTGTCTGTCCAGCGATGCCCCTTTTGCCAGGGTCTCCCTTTTTGTAGAAGGGAATAGAAACTGTACCCTTGTTAATATCCTGTGACTCAGTACTCAATCATGCCCTAGCCCCACACCAGACTCCAAACAGAAAGGCAAGCATTTGATTAGAATCCAGACCAAACAGATGATTGAATTAACCCACCTCGTTCAGTGGTTCCAACTGCCCTTTTAGAGAGCCACGGTGAAGCCAGGAGGGAGGGGGTTGGGGGGAAGAGAGAGAGAGAGAGAGAGAGAGAGAGAGAGAGAGAGAGAGAGAGAGAGAGACCAGTTTAGCAATATTCCAGCAACTCAAAGAACAGCAAGACAAAAACAACAGAAAGCAGCAGCCCGCATCTTCACACTCACCATTCTGGGGAGGGAGCTGACTTAACTACCAAGGTATGGCTATGTTTGCAGGGCTGCTGGGAGCCTCTTGGTTAACTAACAGCGAATAAACGGGAACTGTGAGCGTTTCCATTTGATGTGCACCGTGTGCTGTTATGAATCAGAGCGGGTAGATAGCTCGTCATGCTACTCAGCACACAGCCACACTTCGGGGGACTCGCAAACCTTCCCAGACTGAAATAGCCAGAAGCCAGCCCAAGAGGGCCTGATTAGCTAAACTGACAGGCTGACTTCCCCGCCCCTGCCAGGGCCCTACCTTCCAATCCTGCTCCAATCCTGCTGGTAGAGAGCATCCTTCGACCACCCACAAATGGGGGAGGGGCTGGAAGGAAGCCAGGAGCTGGGCTTCCCTCCCTGGTGTGGTTCCACCCTGTACCCCATCTCCTTCTCATGGGTCCCCGAGCTCCAAGCTCCCTCCTCTTCATCCAAGAAGGGCTCCACTATGGATCCAGGATTTCTTTTCTTTTAAAAAATTGTAACATTTCTTTTGTGTGTGTGCATGCATGTGTGTGTGCGTGTGTGTGCATGTGTGTGTGTGTGTGTGTGTGTGTGTGTGTGTGTGTGCATTCACATTCACACACACCGTGGCACTATGTGGAGGTCAGAGGAGACCGTCCTCTCTCTATCTCCTCCACCTAGTTCCAAGGATCAAGCTCAGGTCATCAGACTTTGTGGCAAACGCTTTTGCCAGCTAAGACATTTTTACAGACCCAGGATTTCATCATGATTTCAAAGGAAATATGGTAGTATTAACCCACTCAGCAGGCGTCAAATTCTGATGACCAGCTTAAGACAGATCCCAGACAGGAAGGAAAGTGCAACTCAAGCCAGGGCTTTGGGGTGCACAGGGAGCCAGTAGGGAGGAGACAGTCTGGGTTTGTTCCCAGATGTTAACATCTTCTTGACTCTTGCTCACTCCCATCCTTCCTGGTACACAAAGCAAGGTGAGCCCTCTAAGGCTGGAGATAGCCCAGTCCAGCTCAGATTTAATACTGAAGCGTTCCCCTTGAGTTAATTTTTCCGGCTGCCTTCTGCCTCTATCATGTGATCCTGGTTCCCTTTGCCCATGGGTTGCAGTTTTCCTCACAGACCTTGTATATGCTTGGTTGCTCAATGGCTGTTCTGAGATAGGCTAACCTGAACTCTTGGTTCTCCTGCTTCACCCTCCCAAGTTCTGAGATTATAGACATATACTATCATTCCCAACTTGATTTTTTTTCTAAGTTAAAATAAAGAGAGTTAATTTTTCCCCATGTATGTGTGTACACACATGTACATGTGTGGCATACATACATTTTCCTGTAAGTAACTGTGCACATGTACATGTGAAGGACAGAGGTCAATGCCAGCTGTCTTCCTCAGTTGCTCTACCTTTTTTTTTTTTTTTTTGACACAGGGTCTTGACCAGGAAGGAATCTGGAGCTCATCAACTCAAGGCTGGTTGGTCAGTGAGCCACTGAATCCTCCTATCCCAGCACTAGGGTAACACACTACCACATTCAGCTTTTACTTGGGTCATGGGGATCTGAACTCAGTCAAACAGGTCCAATTGTTGAGAAAAAAAAAATCAAATCAATAATAGCATAGGTTATGGTGGTTCTATTAACTTTTAAAACTCAAGCTCTTTGAAGTGCAATGAATTGCCTTCTGGGAAAGTACTTAAGGGCACTAATCACAGATTCCATCCAAAGCTCAAACTCAGCCAAGCACTGAGTAAGGTGGGCCACAGAGCATGTGCCCTGGTGAGTTGGGAAGGAGGTGGGCTCCGAGCCTGGGTCATTCCTTTTGATGAGACAAGACCCTCGGTATGAAAATGCTGCATGGCTGCCAACCTCAAAGTAAACACAACTTCTCTGTGACTTCTGAGACAAGGTGATTTCTCCTGGGCACCAAGAACTGCCTCGGCAGGTACAAGCAGTAAAAACTGGCCTCATGGGGCTAGCATGAAAAAGGGCTTAAAGATGTTTGATATAAGCTAGGCATAGCATTTTGTGTACCCATCATCCTGGCTCCAGGAGTCTGAGGCAGGGAGGTTGTGAATTTGAGGCCATCCTGGACTAGACCACATTTCAAAACAAACAACAACAACAAAAACAAACAAAAAACAAACAAAACAAGCGAGGGAGTGTGGGATGGCTCAGTGTAAAGGTGCTTACCATCAAACCCAATGATCTGAGTTAAATCCCCAGGATCCATGGCATGGAAGGAGAGTGCTGACTCCCATAGCCGTCTGTCACACGGGCCCTGGCATATTCGATCCTCCTCAATCCTCCAGGTTCCCCCAAGCACCACAAAGTACGAATTTTGATATAAAATATTACTTTCCAGCCATCTATGGCATTCTAGCAATTTACAGGTGTGTACTCAGGACATGAGTGGCCAAAAGAGACCTATTCAGCCTTTTCTACAGCCGAGGTGAACACAGACAAGCCACCATAAGCTCCCTTGATGGTGTCCAGCTTTCTCAAAGCTCAGGTGCAAGATGGTGGCCCGGGAGCAACCCAAGGTGGGGACAAAGAGGACAGAAAAAAAGTCCGGAGTCCAGGGCCTCCTCCTGCCTTGTCACATCCTCTGGGCTCACTCTTCTGATACCAGTGGAGAAGTGATTGAAGCCAGGAATCATGAAGAGAAAATCCCAGGCACACGGAGGGAACACAGAGGAAACGCAGAGTTCAGCAGACTCTGGCTCACTCACGCCAGCCCTATGGCAGGCTGGTACACATCCTTCCAACAAAGAAGGACTCGTGTATTTCCTGACTTTCAGAAAGTCCCTGAAACTCATTGACCAAAATAAATAAAGCTTTGTGGGTGCACAGCCATGCCTGCTCTCTGACCTCCCTTTGTGCTTGCTTTTTTTTGCTGTTTTCCCAATTGAAAAACTGTGACCGAAGAAAAAGAATATCACGCTCTATGTTCCATAAAAGTTCAGACTTTTTTCTAAGAGGGAGGACAGGACCATTGAGATATTTGACTTCTACATCTTCCTCCCAGCCTATAGTTTAAATCCCACCTTGACTGCTAAGTAACTGTGTGGCCTTAACAAGTGACTTAACTTCTCTGTGTGACACATGGTAATTGAAGGCTGTGACTTACTATTGTAATCCTAGCACTCAGAAAACGGAGGCGGGAGAATGACAGGCTAGCCTGGACTACGTAGCAAGATCCTGCCTCAGAAAAGGAAAATGTATAATTCAACGAAGAACCATAAAAGCCAGTCTCACTGTTCTCTGCTCACTCTCTTGGGCATCAGAGAGGGCAGGGACTGAAACCTATGTCCTCAATGCTGGTCCATAATTGGCATCACCCAAGTAAGTGTCGACAAGCAACTATTGAATACATAGTCCAACAACTTTGAGGACTCAGTTAGATGTACTAACTAGGGTGACCTTCATTGAACTTGAAATCAGGACCGAAGAAGTTCATGAAAAGGCAAGCCATTCCTGGGGATCAAAGCTAGAAGAGGAGAGGGTCAGGTTCCACGAGGTGACAAGTCATCTGAGGAACTGGAACAAGGGAGCAGAAGAGTCTGGGGTGTGTGTGTCTGCAGTCCCCACTCCACTTCACCCTCAAGCTGAGGCTAGGGGACAAAAAGTGAGTCCCTGGACCTGGGCGCCACTCTGCTCCTCTTCCCTATGGCTAGGGGCAGCAAGCAGGCAGCCCTAGAAGCCCGAAGCTCTTCTGAGTCTGTTTGCCGGGTGGCAGTGGGAGTCTGGCCGTGTGACCTTGGCATGACCTGTCATTACTTTTTGTAAAGAAACTGGTTTCTTTGCTAAGCAGCACAGTCTTTCTCCACCCATCCCCTCTAAAGGAGTCGGG
>NW_022196904.1:107403506-107410403 GCF_008632895.1 Mastomys coucha
GGGAGGACTGGGGCGGGCGCGGGTACTTGGTATTTCTCCCCGTTCTGGGAGTCTTGGGGGTGCTCTGTGGGAGGCATGTGGGGATTGCTGCACTCCACAGACCTCAATATACTAAAGTAACCGTCCCCACCTCCCTCATCAGTGTGCTCTGGCCTCTGGATGTCCCCACCCCTCTTCACCCAGCGCCCGGGCGAACGATGTCCTTGTCCCTCCAGGTCTGAACAGCTGCCTCCAGCTGGCTCCACCGGCCAATTAGCCCGAGCCGTCACCACGGCAACGGGCGCTGGCGGGCCGGGTGGCTAGCCCGCCCCAGGCCGCCCTCCTGCTTTCCCCCCTCTGGGGTGGGTACCAGGGGGCCAGGGAGTGGGGAGTTGCAAAGTCACCCCGTAGTCTCCCCTCCCAGGGAGGCGAGCGCGAGGGTGCAAGTCCCACGCAGGGCCCTCCATACCGAAATCTGGGGGCCCCTGCCCTAGCTCTAGAACACGCACAGGTGCCTGCTCCGGGGCACCCGTTGTTTTGTTGTATTTTTGTGTTTTGTTTTTATTTTCTCCAGTAAGTTTGTGGGAGCTGGGTGGTGCGCACTCCCGCGGCGCGTGCTCCCGGCGGAGGGGGCGCGGTCCCCGGTATTCCCTGGCCGTCGCCCCCAGCCACCGTCCTACCTGGATGTACGCCATCTTCGCCCGCGCTCACTCACTCCGGCCCGGGCATGGCGTCGCCACAGCCCCTTTGCCCTCGCCGGTCCGGCGAGGTGGCACGACCAGCCGGCAAGACATCAGTGGGCGGCCGGGTGGCCCCAGACGTGACTGGCGTGGCTGATGAGCGGCGCCCGCCCCTCCGCCGACCGCCCCGTCCTTGCCCAGCCCTGCAGGGCCGCCTCCCTGGAGCTCAGAACCTGGATGTCCGAGGTCCTCCGCTTCGGTCTCTGGTGGGCCAGCACCCACACCCCCACCTTGGGGTGTTCCCTGGTTGCAAAATAGCTGGGGCACCTGGCCGGGAGACCCGGGCGAGCCGCGGGGACTGCGGCGACCCCGGCGCAGGCGGGGCCGGCGACGCTGGGGCCCGAGCGCGGGAGGCGGGGGAGGGGATGGGACCTCAAAGGGGTGGGTGGGGGCGGTGCCCCGGTCAGCGCTGCGGGCAGGCAATAGAGTGGCACCTATCCACTGCCTGATCGACAGTAGGGCTTTCGGGAGACTGCGAGGCGGAGGTGACACCGCGCTGCTTGCTGTGGGGTCTGGTGTTGGAGGGTCCCCTTCATCCTGCCCTCTCCCCAAGCGGCTTGGTGAAAGTTTTATACCAGCCGCACCCGACGCGCCTAGAACCTGGCTGTGGAGTGTGTAGAAGCTGAAGGGCAGGCGCCACTTATATAGGGTGGACCTGGCAGCCCCCCAGGACAGTGCTGTGGCAGCGGGATGCTCACCCTTGCTAGGCTTTACGTGGGTCTCTTTACCCTAACCCGCCCGGTTGAAGCCCTGAACGCAACAGGTCTGGTGAAGGGCGGCCGCGCAGCGCCACCCAGCGTTTAGCTGCGCTCGGGGGCGTGACTCGGCCCGATGGCAGCTGGGACCTGTGTCCCGGACCTGTGTCACCGCTATTTGACTTCGTCGGCAGGCCCTCAGGGCTGGGCCCCAGCACTGGAAGATTCCTAGCGTACCTCCAAGCCCAGGGTCTCCATCGCAAGGTCACCGAGCTTGGTGCAACCCTCCAGCAAAGGACTTGAAGTGGATCGTGGTCCTCCTTGGGTTTCTATTTTCCATGCCTGGCAGCTGGTGTCGCTGCTCACCAGCTCATCAAGCTTGTCATTTCAATCTATTGGCGTCCCTGTCTTCTCACCATTAAAAATGGGGTCAAATTTCTGCCCAGCCTAGCTTCCAGGGGGAGATAAACGAGTACAAAAAAAAAAATGCAAGTAATTAAGTATGTAATACACACAAGGAAAAAAAATCTAGCATTTGGGAGTACGACATTTGTAGCACAGCAGGCGACGTGTTGAATACCACATCCACTGAGCCTAACTGCCATCACCTTCTTCAGAGCACCTGTGCTGTTTGTAAGAGAACCCGAGGTAGAGCTTGTTGACTGGTAGCCTTTCCCCCAAAGTTGGAAGAGTGGGAAGGGTCAGTGGACCCTCGCTTAGATTCTGGCCTCTCCCTCCTGCACCTCCTAGTCATTGTATGTAATTCTGCCCTAACTGCATGAACCCTCTCTCCGAGATGCTAGAGTATATAGACAGACTGTGGAAGGTTAGTTGTAGCTAGTTGGGTTGGGGGAATGGCCTTCATATATGCAGCGAAAGGAAAGAGAGTTTTCTCCCCTAGCGGTGCAGCTGCTTTGGGGGTCACCCATGCTCCTGTAAGTAAACCAAATAAACTCTGGGCTTCGGGACTAGCTCTTTGTTTTGTCTTTGGAGCCCTTTGGATAAAGGGTTTATGTTTGTCTTGGGAAAGAATACATTGAGGGTGGATAATAGAGCTGGCAAGTCCCGGTTTCCAGAGCATCACTTGGGTACCTTTCCCCACTCCCCTGCATCTCTATTACAGAGCCCAGAGCAGGGTAGGCCCTGGGCAAAGTGTCTGCTTGTTGCTGTACATTCTGTCCCCTGCTCGAGGATAGGTCATACTTACAGATTCATGGGGAGACTGAGGTGCAGAGGGGTAAGGCCACCCCCCACCCCAAGGCATTGACTTCCCCTGTCACACTTGGCAGGCTTAACCACCTATCTATATCTACCTGTGGTTATTCAGTGTTTCCTTGGTGGGAGAGAGGGGGCTTCACAGAGGAGGAGTACTTGGAGAGACGGGTGGGGGTTAAAGGAGTTTGCTAGGTGTTTCTTTTAATATTAATATCTAACTTAAATTATTGTTATTGTTGTTGCTGTTGTTAAAATTTAAAGTTCTTACCATGTAGCCCAGGCTGTCATCAGACTAGATCACACTGTCCTCACCTCCAAGGGTGGGGTTACAAGCGTGCAAAGCGAGCTCTGCTAACCTAAGCTCCTTTCCACACCCATCTTTGACACTTGGCACACATTCAACATTTTAGTTTTCAGATAAACTTGAAGTAGACTCCTTTACTGTCTGTCTGCTTAGTTGTGAAAAAAAGGGGAGGCTTATAGAGGTAAAGAAACGTGTCAAGAGGGTACACATAGTCCAGGGGTTAGGATCCAGATTCAGGGGCCTAAACTTAAGCCTTAGCCACTGTGGCTGGTGGAATGCTTGATCCTAGGGGAAGGGAGCAAGCTTAAGACATTGCTATCTCTCTCATCTGGTTCCTTCTCCCCTCTCCTTCCTCCCTTGCCCTCTGCTCCACCTGCCTCCCCCTCTGCCATCCTCCTCCTCACCACCCCTTTCCCTCGCTTCTCCCTGGTCTTTTGTAGGTAAGGTCCCACTGTGTACCCGGGGCTTGCCTCAGACTGTTCATATAGCCAAGCCTGGCCTTGAACTGTATAGTTTCCTGTCTCTCCCTCCAGGTGGCTGAGATTGCAGGTGTGCACCAGCACACGTGGCCTCTGGTACCTTCATCTCTTAAGATTTGAAGTCTGTGAGAATATTAAGCACCCCTCGTGAGGAAATAAAAGTGTTTATTTGATGTGAGCATATAGAATCTGCTAATCTACTTCTGTTATTAAATGTCTTGGTTGTATGCAAGGTACCTAGAACAATGGGTGCCTAATAAATGTTTAGATGCTTGCTGAGGAAGTAAATGTAAATGGACAGTAATGGCCCCAACTCTCAGGTCAGGCGTTTATTACACTCAGGTGCTGAGCACATCACACAGCCTCTTGTTTAATCTCTGTTGGAATTCTGGAAAACGGGTACAGTTGCATCTATCTCCCTTTTATAAGTGAGGAGGCTGAAATATTGACTTGGAGGGCAATATGAGTTATCCACAGTAAGGAAGGGGTAAGCTGACCTGTTTCCTAGTAACAGGCCAGCTGCTCCTGGCCACCCCATCTTCAGAAGCATAAGAGAATGCATGGGCTCCTTAGCTGGGAAGTCCAAGGCAAATCCCCCAGAGACAGCTGGAACGAGCGGCCATGGAACCCCTATGTCTATCACACTTACAGCTTCTTTCAGAATATTTTTCTCCCCTAAGGTAGATTTACTTCCCGAGGCAAAAGAAAAATTAAAAAGGTCCTTGGTTTACATTTTTATGTTTGTGGTCCCAATGAAGAGATGCTCTATGTCACATGTAATGGTCCTGCTTTTGTCACATACTGAGCCAGAGGACCCAGCACACTTGCTAAAATAAGACTGGGCAGGTAGCCAGACATGCATAGCATTACAAGCTACTGTCTGACGAGGACCACATAGGTGGCTGGAAAGGCTGGCTTTTTAAGAAAAAGATGCTGGAGACAGAAGCATTGGTCCCACCCTGAGGTTGCCATGGACATCTAGGCCAGAGAGAAGCATAGATATTTCTGTAATTCTCTTCCTCTAAGGCGGGGTCTCTGGAAACTGGTATCTGCTTCCTCTGGTGTTGCTTCTGCCTCTCCAGCTCTTAAGACGAACCAGTAATCTCCCTAGAGCATCAAGCCCTGGGAGGTAGAGGCAGGCACATAATAACAGTCTTCAGAAGGGAATTAGGGGTGTGAGTGCAGTCTCTGGCCCTTACACTACCTGTTATCATTCAAAAGTGCCCGGATGGCAGAAACAGCTGTTGCCACCCATCGGGCCACGCAGCTTCTGGTTTAGTGACTATCAACTCTGACCATTCTCACTGATGAAACCTGTTGCCAAGTCCCTTTTAATTCTATGGCATATAAAACATGTCCCTCCCATCCCAGCTTAGCTTTCCCTGTATCCCTCCCTGGGTAGTAAGAAGGCTCAAAGCTAATTAAATGGAACAGAGGGTTTGAAACAGGGTCCCCAACCCTCAGGCTGTGCTGCATACCCATCAGAATTCTCTCGTCCCCATCTCTGTCAGGGGCAAGAGTTCTGTCTTGCCTATCTAAAATGCCTTGTTCCTGGTCACATTTCACTTCTGTGAGCCTCAGTTTTCCTCATCTGCAAAATGAATATTATATACTTTGGTGCTGGTACTGGAGACAACTCTGGACACTTAGGAAAAAATTCACAAAACATAGATGCATGGTTCACCGGGAGTGGTTCCCTTTCTTTCCCCCAAAGAATGCATTTAACCTGGGGCCTCTTGTTTTATTTTATGCTTGGAAAGAGGGAGTGTGTCAAGGAGGAAGGAGGGACCACATGGAGGTTGAAATCCCCGCTGCTATCCTGTTATCATCACCTAGCCTGCCTGTACCCTCACCTCTCCCTAGCTGTGAGACCCAGGGTGCATTTCTCTGTGGGCCTCAGCCTCCTCCTCAGTGAATGGGGTCAAAACCAGTGCTTTGTGGCAGGAGGCACCCTCCCTGATGAATGTAGAGAATAACTGTATTTATCCCATAGCACTGTACCAGCCCTCAGGAGGTTCTCAGTAAATGCAACCACTACTTGCTTTTTTATTCTCAAAATATATGGGCTGGAGACACAGCTCTGAGGCACAGCATGTCCCTAGAGGTGTGAAGCCCTGGTGGTATGCATGCACATACACACACACACACACACACACACACACACACGAATACACAGGCACACACACACACATGCATACACAGGCACACATTCACATATGAACTCACAAGAACAAACACACACATACACACACACCCATGAACTCACATAAACACACACACACATCAGACAAGTCCCTATCCATGTGAGTGACCCCACTACTTGCTCACCCTGAATAATTTTTCTTCTTTGTTCGAGGCCATGATTGAGATGACAAGCCACCCCAGACACAGGTTATTCATAAACTAGACTGTACAGCAGGGGGCAAAATCCCATTAAACTCCCTCTTCTCCCTCTTCCCAGACTCACTTGGACACTTGGATACAGTAGGTTTAGGGCAGAGTCTGGGGACCCCAGTTTTTACCAAATTTCCAGAGGATGCTTATGGAATCAGGTGCTACAAAGTCTAGCCTTCACCTTAGCATGCCAGGATGCCATCTCTGATTCTCCAGCACTTCCCAACTAGAAGGATGCTGTCCATCAGCCAGGCTGTTTCTGAGTGATGTTTACTCATTGGCTGTCACAGTTCAGAGTAGGAAATGGCATGGAGGTGGGGCCTGCTCCTGATGAGCATCAGCTCTGAAGACATTTGACTCACCCATGCAGCTTGACCTCCTGCTGGTCCCTGCAACTTACCAGACATCTCTTCATCTTGCATGCTGTCTGCTGGCTTCTCCCTTAAGGATCTCGCTTAGATGAAGAAGTCAGATGGTCTAGTCTTCAACAACCCCTGGAACCTCAACACTGGCGCAAGACTGAGGCTGGTAACTACAGTCAGACAAATTCTCTCTCCACCTCATGATTCAGAAAAGAATAGCTAATGATTTAGTCTTCAAGAAGGAAAATCTGAGGGCGACTTAATAATAGCCTGTACATATGAAGGGGTATTTGCAGGAGGTGGATGACCACCTGTTCATATTCTCTCTCTCTCTCTCTCTCTCTCTCTCTCTCTCTCTCTCTCTCTCTCTCTCTCTCTCTCTCTCTCTCTCTCTCCTCAGCTAGGAAGAATGGAGATGGGATTTAACTGTAGAAATAGAAGAAGATGCTGGGGTTAGCATACACAAGATCACACAGATGTGGCTTCAAGGGGAAGCACACAAACTCTGCTTTCCTGGATTAATGATGAGAAATTAGCTTGGGATCTGCTGTGTGGTTTTCTCCCAGAGGCAGGAAGAGGATTTGAGACTGGGAGTGACTTCCAGATGGGAATGGCCTGGTACCATAGTTAGCCCTGCTCTTCTGTGCCCTGAGAACCACAGTAATTCTCTTCTCTTCTCTTCTCTTCTCTTCTCTTCTCTTCTCTTCTCTTCTCTTCTCTTCTCTTCTC
>NW_022196904.1:107410664-107422292 GCF_008632895.1 Mastomys coucha
GAAACTTGCACTATAGACTGGGCTAGCCTCAAACTCAATAATCTACTTGCCTCTGCTTCCCAAGTGCTAGGATTATAGGATGCCACCAGATCCAACTACTGTGGTGATTTTTCAAGGGCTTGTTCTCTGGACATGCATCTAAAGCAGATCTGGGTGATAGACAGCATCCTCACCAGGAGTGCATAATCTTACACTTCTGGATGAGATGCTCTGGGCACTGGTGCCACAGGTCTGTGCTTGTACTGCACCTGCAGGAGGTTCTGATGCTGGCCCAGCGTGAGGACTGTAGGGCCTCCTGCTTCATGATGCAGTTCTTACTTGTAATTTCCCATTCAGGAGTTTGGGGGCAGGGTCTTCCATTTGATCCTGCATTTCTAGCAAGCTCTACTGGGCATATCCAACTTTTTCCACACTGTGACAGTATGCTATCACATTGCAGAGAAATCTCATACTGTGTGCCTGGTGAGATGGCTCAGTGGTGGAAGCACTTGCTGTACAAGCCTGAAGTCCAGAGTCCAATCTCTGGGACTCACATGACTTGTCCTCCACCTTCTCATGTGCATCATGGGGGATGTACATGTTTATGTGCACACACATATTAATTAATTTAAAATGCTTTTTAAAATAGGACGGTCACTAGGCTTACACTACTGGGAGGTGGTGAGATCTTTGGGAGGTGGGATGGTGTTGGGGATTGGTGCTAATGCTTTGAACCTGCATGTCCAGATGCTGAAGGTCCTTGTCCCCAATTGGTTCTTGATCCATCAATAAAGATGTCAGCAGCCAATGGCTGGGCATGGGGCAGGACACTGAGAGCTGCCTGGGTAGGATGCAGGTGAAATGGGAATCTCCTGGACTGGAGGAAGAAGAAGGGAATGCAGTAATTGCAGGAGATAAAGCCATCCAGCCATTCGAATTTTTGGGTAAGTGGTCACTGGCCACTTCCCCAATTGGCCCTGGGGTAGCAGGGGAAGGTTTAGGAGTACCCAGCATTTGAGTTAGCCAAGGCATTTTAAACTTAACTGGTGTGTGCATGTGTGTGTGTGTGTGTGTGTGTGTGTGTGTGTTCCATTCATGGATCTGAGATAGCTCCTGGGTGGGTGCACACATGCGACTCACCGGCACACAAAATGGTGCATTCAAAAACTCACTGCAACAGGGTGTGCTCTTGGAGGGGATGCTGCTCATCCTTTTCTCCTGTTCTTTCTTCCTCCCTGGCTTTTAAGCAAGTGGGTTTGTTCTGCCATACTGAAGTGCTGCCTTACCACAACCCAGAGGAACCAGACCAGACCAGACCAGGCAGCTGGACATAAGCCTCCTCCCTTTCTACACTGATTAGCTCAGGGGTCTCATGCAGTGAAAGGAACCTGGCTTTTGAAGATACTGATGCTGCTGGCGCATAGACCCATCTGAGGATCGAGGATCTAGAAAAGGGCCCCCTTCTGGATATGGGGCCCTTTCATGAATAGCCCCCCCTCTGACAGAAAGGATGAGAAAGGCCAGTAGGCAAGTGGATCCTGCCCCTAGACAGGTAGAACACAGAAGGTAGAGTGTGGATCACAGAGACCTGTGTTCAGATGGGGAATGGGTCCATACAGGACAGTTTGGGGACCCTTAGTTTCTTCCTAAGTCTATGGTGTGTGCACAGCAGCTTAAAGGACCAGCTGTGTCCTTTAAGAGTTAGGAGCCCTCGATATCTTGTTGGCATGTGACATGGATGAGACATGCAATATATCTGCTTCTAAATGATCAGATCCTATTTATTAAATGGGAAGGGGAGAACTATCAGACAGCTATGGCAAAATAAAATCCTCTTCTTGAGTGAGTGCCTGCTGTCTTCTAGAACCTCATATGGAGCAGGAAGCACCAGGTAGCTTTCTAAATCCCTCTCTTTCTCATGTGTCTGTGTGCTTGCCCACATGGCTATTTGTGAGGGCCAGAGACCGGCATTGGAGTATCTTCTTCTAATACTTTCCATATTACAAGGCAGGGTCTCTCACTGGCCTTGGAGCTAGCTCACCAATTCAGCTAGGCTGGATGCTCAGCAAGCCCAAGGGCTCTGCCTGTCTTCATCCCCAAGGACTAAGGGTATACTAGCATGACCAGCTTTCTACATAGGTACCAGGGACTCAGGTCCTCATGCTTGTGCACCAGACACTTAAGCCATCTCACCAATTCCCAGACCTACCTCTTTTCCATAGAAGTCAAGTCATAACTGCATAGCTGGCACCTATTTACTTGATGTGCACTCCTGAGTGTCAGGTAGAGCCAGCTCAGAACATCTGTAGTGAGAATTTTGATTTCTTTAAAAACAAAGAAATATTGTAAGAATGTGTTTTCATTTTAATCCCAGGTGTGGGATACGAGGCTGCTTCAGATTGTCCTCAGATTGACAATGATTTGCCTCATGCTCTAGCAGGGGTGTGGTTTTGCCAGCTGCAGGTAGTTTGTGCGAGTGTGTGACATTGGAATTCTGGGAACTTTTCAGAGGGCAGATAAATGCTAGAGCTCCACTAGAAGGGGTTGGCTGGTTGGTGGTTGTTGCAGTTTGTCAAGTAGTCATGTGCAAAGAGATGAAATTAAGAAATTAGATATCCTGGGCTGGTGAGATGGCTCATTGGTTAAGAGCACTAACTGCTCTTCTGAAGGTCCTGAGTTCAAATCCCAGCAGCCACCTGGTGGTTCACAACCACCTGTCATGAAATCTGACCCTCTCTGGTGTGTCTGAAAGACAGCAACAGTGTACTTATCTATAATAATAAATAAATCTTTCAAAAAAGAAAGAAAGAAAAAGAAATTAGATATCCTGACAGCAAAAATCAAACTTGCCCCCAAGGTACTCAGGCCCCTAATCAGCAGAAAGTAATCTAACGATATTGTTTCCCCTTCCCCTTTATTCTTTTTTCCTTCCTACATAGTGTTAGGGGATTGAAAGGGTGGGGTTGTGGAGAATGATGGAAGAAAAAAAGAACCCACAAAGTAACCAAAGGTCTGGTTACAAATATCCGTGTTTGACTTTCTCTCTTCCAGGCTCCTTTCTCCTCTACCTACACAGATCCCCTCAATGTGTGCCCAGCCCGAGTGCCCCTCAGAGCACCAGCATCCCCTGTATAACTGAGAAATGGATGCTCCATTTCTCCGAGCAGCCACAAGTTAGAGAATGGGGCTCAATAAACTGGCCGAGCGTGGCTTTACTGGGGTGTGTGTTTTTGTGGCAGTTGCTAGGATCAGTGCCAGAGACCTGGAACCCTGCTCAGCCAAAACTTAATGCCCCACAGAGCCAAAGCTAATTACCCTTATGGAGCAGTATCTGCCCCCAGTATACTAGGGCTGGAGCTCAGCTGTGTGGGACTTGGGCTTGATCCCAAGTGTTACAATAAAACAAGACAGCATTGGGTATTATAAAACCAAACTTCTGCCCTGCCATCTCTGTGTCTCCTACTGTCTTCTCCAAGTTGCTTGAATTGGAATATGCTGTGAGTCATCTTTGATGGGTAAACACGTGCCACAGCCTTACAGTGTAGCATCTGTAAAAGGCATATCATTGGGCAATTGTAGCTATTTATGAACATTAGAGTATATTTATATAAACTTAGACAATGTAGGTTAACCATTACATATGGCCTCTCTGTGTATGTGTGTGTCTCTCTGTCTCTGTCTCAGTTTCTGTCTCCCCCCCACACCCATTTTTTTTATTTTGTTTTTTATTTGCTTTGCTTTGAATCAGGGTCTCATGTCTGTCATGCTAGCCTCCAACTCATTCCGCAGCTGCGGGTGACCCAGAACTCCTGCTCTTCCTGTTTCCACCTCTGGGATGCTGGGACAGGATGGTACTCTCTCATGCCTGGTTTATACAGTGCTGAAGGATCAAACCTAGGGAGTTTTGTGCATGTGAGGCAAGCACTCCAACAACTAAGCTACATGTACCCCAGCCAGTGAGGCCTCTCCATGCAAGCGAAACATGAAATAAACAGGAAGGCAATGAAAGGGTCATAGCATGCTGACCTTTTAAGGCAATGTGCTGGTCAAGGTCACAGAACCTTGTCTCTGAGTGAAGGGCTCCAGCTCCAAGGCTCACTGCTCAAGCAGTCACAGGGGAAAGGGGGCAGTCAGCACAGCATGGCCTTGAGACTACAGGGGATTGAGGGAGAGTGAAGTCCTGATTAGCCTGACCCTTGGAGACTTGCGATTTCCATTTCAGTGCAATCAAAGAACAGAAGTGACTCCTAAGAGCCACACTGGCTCAATCACAGGTAGAAGGAAAAGCTAACGCTATGATTGGCTCAGCCTGAGTGACATGCTCACTCTGAGTCCATTGAATCAGAATCTACATTTTAAGAAAATCTCATGTGATTCATTGGAAGATCAAAGTAGAAGGGTTACTGGCTGAAGCTAGCTTGGAATTTTTGTCCTTTTCTAGGTATATGCCTCATTAGAGGTGACTAGCCCCTTTGGAGCTCAAGAATCACACAGTCAAGTTGTGTCCCATTCCATCTGGTCCCTGTGTGGGCCTCATCCCCATCCCCATCCCCATCCCTGTCCTCATCCCCATCCCCATCCCCTTCCCTGTCCCTGCCTCTGTCCCTTCCTCCTCTCTCACCACAACTGCAATGTTTAAGTAAGATTACAATTTTGAAGTGGGCTGCACTCATCAATATACTGGGGATCATGCAGCTCATGGTCCTCAGACTGGAAATGCTTAACACTTGCTCTTAGAGCAAGTTCAGAGTAAACAGGGTGTGGGCAATTTGCAGGTTACATACTCTAACCTGATTGTAATACTGAGTTCATGCAACCAGGGAGCAGCTGCTGTTACTGACCATGCTCAGACATGGTCTGCACTCGGTCATGCCTAATTGACGGTCAGTTCACATTTGTGTCTGATTCTGCAGTCTGGGCTGTCAGCTGCAGAGAGTACTGACTATCAGAGAAAAAGCAAAAACGTGGAACTCTTCAAGAATTCCAGGAGCCGGGATGCAGCTCAATGGTAGGGCTTTTAGCGTGTTCACGACCCTGGGTCCAATCCACAGCAGCACAGAAGTAGGAAAATGTGAGGCTGGATGCTTCATTCTTGTTTTCTAAGTCATGTCTGTTGAACAATACTTAAAAGCTTCACTATTTTCACTCCAAGCAGCAAGGGGTCACTGCTTAATGTAACAGTGTGTAGCCATGATGTCCTCACCACAGAAGCAGATAGATCTTCAGCTGCCAAGTTCCACTGTCAACTGAATGAACTAATAGACCACCTGGGGGATTAGAAAAGCACACTTGTGGGTGTTTGCTGAGATGGCTCCATCGAGAAGCCTCTGGCCTAAGCGATGTTTAATCTGTTGATGGATCAAGCTGACTGTAGACAGTTGGACGCTGGGAGAGATGTGGCAGGTGAAGCCTAAGGGAAAATTGTAAACCATTGGGGAGTGACTTTAAAGGGCACGACCTGTTCTGACTCCTTCCTGTCCCTGCCTGCTTCCTTTCCTCCCCCACACTCCCACTACCATAATGCTCTGCCTCGCCATGGTCCCATAATCAGCAGAGCCAAGGACTCTGAAACCATGTGCCGTAATAAACCTTTTCCTCTTTTACGTTGTTTATGTCTGGCATCCTGTCACAGTTTTGAGAAAGCCAAGCACAGATCCACACGTCACACAGTTCCAGAAGGCATCACCTACAGCCCAAATACTGAGCCATCTCTCTTGCACCCATGTTAAAAATAAATTAAATTTTTTCTTTTCATTATATTTATTTCTTCAGAGAAATGTATGGCACACACGTGGACGTCAGAGGCAGCTTGTAGGCATCTGTTCTCTTTCACTGTGTGGGTCCTGAGGATTAAACTCAGGTCATAAGCCTGGGCAGCAAGCACCTTTGACCCCAGAACCATCTCATCAACTCCAGTATTTCTATTTATAAAGCAACCACAGACCACACACAGGCTCTCTCTCTCTCTCTCTCTCTCTCTCTCTCTCTCTCTCTCTCTCTCTCTCTCACACACACACACACACACACACACACACACACACACACACACACGCACGCACATACACACACACTCACACACACCAGAGATACACAGTGCACTAATTGCTCAGCAGCAGATACTAGCTCACATTAAGTGGCACTGTTTCTGACCCTTAGCTTCCTCTTGTGTAATATAGATGATTGTTCTAGAGTCATCCTGAAGTCCCTTGGGAGAGGCTGAATAATACTGTGACAAACCATGAACATTCCCACAGAAGAATAGAAAGCAAATAGTATCACTAGGGGCTGAGGAGGTGGCTCATCTCAAGAGCAGTTGCTTCTCAGGCAGAGGACTTGCACTCTATGTGTACATCCCTCCCCAAACACACACACACACACACACACACACACACACACACACACTCACACACACACACACACACTAAAAGAATGCCAAGACATCTTATGTCTTATCCCAAATCTGGGTGTTGCCTTGCAACGTACTGAGTAGAACTGGTTGTGGAATATACCCTCCCCCTTCTGCTTTTTTCGGTTGTAAAACATCCTTGCTGACAAGGAGAACACCCAGGTGTGACGTCATCAGAAGCAAAGCACGTTTGCAGTGATGTAGCCGTGTTCTTCCTCCCCCTCAGAACAACTGCAAGCCTCGCTCTGCTCCTTGAAGCACGAGGTGGGCAACCGCCTTCTGTGAGTCAGCATGACCTTTTTTTGCATATCCATCTTCTCCCGGGAGGGACGGGCCCTTTTATTACATTTTCCCAGCCTGGGGTTGAGCTCTGCGGGCAACCTCCTGTCATTTGTTTGTCTGATGGGCATCATTTCTTCTAAGAATCTAATTAGGATCTTTTCAAGAGTGCAGCCTGGAAGCGAGGGAATTAAATATGACTCAGAGGATGTGCTGCCCAAAGCCTGGCAAAGGCGAGATGATGGTCCTTGATATATGCATCCATTTGTCCCATCTGCAAGTCCCGACAGCATGTCCTTTCTGTGCCAAGCCAGGGGCCAGAGCAAGTGTATAGAAGCAGAGGCTGTCTATTTCACAGACAGGGTTATACTAAAAGAAAAGCCATTAAACTTGGGGTGCATGAAGCCACACCCACCAAGATCCCTTTCCTGTGGTGAAAGGAAGGTTATATTTCATAGATCCCTTCAGCTAGCCATGTAGCTGCTGCTACTTTTAGCCAAAAGGATGAACATACACAAGACAACCAAAATATGTAGCCCAGGCTGGCTTCACACTCTGCAGTTTCCTGCCTCTGCTTCCTGAGTGCTGGGTTCCCAGGCATGCACACATTCAGTTTTCAACTCCCTCCCCCTCCTGCTCTTTAGAGGCCTGTGAGGAGGCATCCTCGATTGTCCTCAGACATGCAGGAAACTGGGAGATGCGTGTTTGCTTAGGAGCCACTGAGAGTCAGTGATCTATCAATTATTGTGGTATCCTATAGCCCCACTTGATGAATTTATAATGTTAACTTTCAAAAGGCATGATGACATTTGTCAGCACTCAGACAGTGGAGGTAGGAGAATTGTGAATGCCTGGCCAGCTTACGAGACATAGTAAGACCATGTCTCAAATAACACAGGTCTGGTAAGATGCTCCAGTGAGTCCACACAAGCTTATGGTTTGATCCCCAGAACACACATAAAAGAGAAAGGAAAAAATAACACCACAAAGTTGTTCTCTGACTCTCTCTCTCTCTCTCTCTCTCTCTCTCTCACACACACACACACACACACACACACACACACACACACACAATGTGGCATGTGTAGCTCTCATCATATAAACACACACTAATAAATCTAAAAGAAAAGAAAAGAAAAGCACACAGCCATAAAACGTTGACCTTCCAACCAGTTAAACAGATAATGGCAAACTTTGGGAGAACAATTATATGCCTGGGTTATTTATATGCCTAGTTTATTTGGTGAATGTTTGCAGAGCACAGACTGAATGCCAGACATTGTGTTAGGGCCAAAAGGGGAGTTTGGTCTCTGCCCTCACAGGATAAGTGATCTGATAAGAGCAGCACAGTGCTGACAATTGCTCAATAAATAATCTATTCCTAAGTGCAGCAGAGGCAGAAGGAAGGCATCCACGCAGCCATGAGCTCACACCAGCCCCCAAGCAGACACATGCAATGCACAGACAGAGATGCAGGAAAAAAACACCCATACATGTAAAAAAATAAATACATCTCAAAGTCAAGTGAGCAGTCGTGTTCTTCATGTTGACCATAACACGTTAAAAACTATCATTTAAAATAACGAAATGAAGGTCCCTGACAAAACCTCATACACCGAGGTGCAGCGGAAGGTCAGATGAACAATGATTCTCTCCGATGTAAGTTTATCCTATGGAATATTAGGGACTTCCTCATACTAAAATTTTATTTTTTTTTTTGACATTCAGTTTTAACTAGCCTTTATGTATTTTTTCCCTAGACCTCGCATGCAGGTTTGCCTGACTGTACTTACGTGTGGAATAGGCACATGGAAGACATTAACATTTTGTGTGTGGGTGCAGCACTTATGATTGACCTTAGGGGCTTTGCACTACAACACACACAGTAATCCTGAATATACTCTTGCCCAAGAACAACCCTGAACAATTTTCTTGGAATCTTTTAGCTTTCTAGAAAGTAACATAGTATCAAGTTCTAGCCTACCCTAACAATTTATGGAGAAATGGTCGAGGCTATGAGATAATCATGCATGAAGTGCTATCCAATCTGTGTGTACACACACGTGTGTATGTGTGTGTGCATGTGTGTATACACATGCAGGTGCTGTATGTATATGTGTATGTGTGCACATAGGCAAGTGTTGTGTGTGTATGCATGTGTGTGTACACAGGCAAGTGCTGAGTGTGTATATGTATGTTCCAGTGTATTTGCACATATGGGTCCATGTGTGTCCAGACCAGGAGACGTCATTCTCCTCCACCTTGATTTTGAGGCAGGGTTTCTTCGGCCTTGAACTTTCCAAGTGGACCAGACTGGCTGGCCAGTGAGCCCAGGGATCTACCACTCTCCACGTGCCTCGTGATAGGATTACAAGCACACACCAAGACATTAGCATTTTGTACATGTTTATGCTCATGTTCATGAATGTGTGTGTATGTTCACATGCCTGCATATGTATAAGTGTGCAGCCCAGAGGCAGATGTCAGATGTCTTCCTCAATCTCTCTCTTCCTTGTTTGAGACTCCTGTCTCAAACAAGGGGCCTGGAGATTATTAGTTTGGTTAGATGGGCTAGCAAGCAAACTACCCTGATTCCGGTATTCCCCTGTCTCTGCTTCCCCAGTACTGAGATTACAGGTTCTTTCCACCACACCTGGCTTTTACATATGTTCAGGGCCTTGAAGTCAAGTTCCCATGTTCGCGTGGCAAGCTCTTTACTGACTGAGCCATCTTCCCAGCCCAGAGACTTCAGTGTGTATTTCAAGGCAGCACTTGCAGACAGTGGCCTGCACAAATCTTGAATGCCTCATCCCCTGTGTCTGACAACACCCTCAGTGGTGCAGCCTGGACTTGTTCTGTATTAGGAAAAGGAGGCTCCCCGGAGTGAGACAGTGCCTCACAGGGGGGTTTTCACCTCAGTAAGCCCTTTCCATGGGTTAAAGAAAAATTAAGATTGATTTTATATGTGTGAGTACACTATAGCTGTCTTCAGACACACCAGGAAAGGGTATCGGATCCTATTACGAATGGTTGTGAGCCACCATGTGGTTGCTGGGAACTGAACTCAGGACCTCTGGAAGATCAATCAGTGCTCTTAACCACTGAGCCATCTCTCCGGCCCCATCCATGTGTAAAATTAGAAGCAGATGTACATGACCCTGAAGGAGCAGTGGAGAGTGGCAAGCCAGCAGGAGGCAGGGTGGACCACTGTGCATCCCAGAGTCTGGGCTTTGGGGCAGCTCTTTGCTTCAGAAGCATCGCCTCTTCATCTTTTCCCACCTAGAAGAGAACAGTGAATGAATTCAGGGGGGAGACAAAGTCTCATCACTTCTACCACAGGGAGGGATGCGGAGGTGATAAAGTATGTGAAACACTCCAGGAACAGAAGGATAGTCACGGGGTGACCTCCCCTCTGCAACCTGAAAATGTTAGTGTTGAAGATATTGAGGCGTGAAGGGCTGCTGCTAAAAGTGGGTACAGTCCGGATGCTCAGTGGGGTCCATAGCTGTAGACAGACCAGAAGGCAGTTCTGACCTGCTGCTGCCCAGCAGGGGACTGTGGGAGACAGCACTGCACTACCCACTTCAAAAGCTAAACAAAAGTTTTGCCATGAGGAAATGCTCAGTGTGGTGAGTTCTTGAGGAATTTGCATGTTTACCCTGATTTAAAAAAAAAAAAATTCTATTTCAGCTTTTGACAGTTTTGCTACACATGTATTCTGTATCTTGATCATATCCAGCTCGTCACCCCTTCTACTACTCCAGACCCCTCCCAGCAGTGTCCTCCTCTCTGCTTTGTTTGCTTGTTTAATAACCCCGGGGTCCAGTTAGTGCCACCTGTATACACACAGTTAAGGGATCCAGTTAGTGCCACCTGTATACACCCAGGTAATACCCCTGTGGGGAGAAACACGCAGCAATAAAGAAGTAACTTCTGACACCCCAGTTCATGATCAGCACCCCAGATCATGATCAGCACCACAGCACCATGATATTCCACAGGAGTGCGAGCCAGGGACAGTGGTGTTACAACATTAGAGTGGGGTCCAGGAAACCCACTAAGCTGACAGCGACAGCTGAGCTCACACCTGCATAAGCTGTGATGTGTGTGATTGCAGGATGAAGAGAAAAAATGTTGTACATGTAGTATTCCTAAAAGCTGGAATAAAAAAAGTCACAGCCTGGTCAACTTGACCAACAGGAGTCCTTCCTCCGGCTCTGTCAGCAGGCTGAGTTTCTCTGGAGACCCCTTGCCTGTCTTGCAGGTGGCAATCTTACTCCTTGGTGTAGCCACCCCTCACCTCTGTGTAGTGTGTGACCTTCTGACCTCTCATGAGGACACCAGTCACTAGAGTCCACCCATGCGACTTCATGTTTTTGAAATAGGGTCTTACCTGCTAGCCCAGACTGGCCTGGATTCACTATGTCATCCATGCTGGACTTGAACTCATGATCCTCCTGTGCTGGTATGTGTCCACCATAGCTGGTAGTTTACTTATATCTTACAGGCCATATTTCAAAACATAGCTACATCCTGAGATGAGGGGACTAGGGCTTCAACATATCCGTTTTAGTGGACAAAACTCCAATCTATAACAGTGAATGAATAAATGAGTGAGCAAATGAATGAATGAATGAATGAATGAATGAATGAGATACTATGCTGCTTTTCTTCTGGGAGAGCTTTGAGCAGCAGAAAAATACAATTGGGAAAAGCAAGCAACCACATCAGGAGAAAAGGCAAGGACTTGACATGTGCTGTCTCTCAGTTCCCTCTTGGCCAATTCCAAATGGTTTCCCCCAGCTCTGGCTCTTAACTATTTCTGGAAATATTTTTTATTAACTCTGGATGTAGTTGAACAAACCCTGAACTTAGAGGCAGAAGATCTGGTTCTGTTCTGCTGGGTGACCTTGGGGAAGTTCTACAACCTTCTCTCCCCCCTCCCCCTCCCCCTCTCCCCCTCC
>NW_022196904.1:107422643-107449302 GCF_008632895.1 Mastomys coucha
CTCTCTCTCTCTCTCTCTCTCTCTCTCACACACACACACACACACACACACACACACACACACGGGAAAATATTAGTGACCCCAAAAGGACCAGTGCAAGTCATACAGTCACCATGTGCTCAAGAGTGAAATCATTACCCGAGCTGGAATTTTAGACAAAGGCCAAAGGTTCCTGGATGCTCCAGGTGAATTTCCAACTAAAATTTGTCCATGTCAGGCATTTAGGAGCCAGAAAAAACATTACAACATCCCACCCCATTCCTGAACCACCCCAACTCTTTTTGTAGGCAGGAAGTTTATCCCAGGGCCTGGGGCCCCTCCCAGAGGGACACTTAGCTCTTCTGAGTCCCAGAGTAGAGGCCTGTCCCATCCTCCCAGTCAGGGAGGGACTTCCTGTTTATCTTTTAGTGCACAAAATGTAAAACCAGAGCAGAAGCCAAGATAACCAGCACTGTCTTAGGGTGCTCATCCCATGCTAAGCATAGAGAGCGGAGATTTACATATAAATGAAGCTTCTGTCATGGTCCTCCTGCAGAAAGAACAATGTGCGTGCATGAGTCTCTCTCTCTCTCTCTCTCTCTCTCTCTCTCTCTCTCTCTCTCTCTCTCTCTCTCTCTAAGTCAGGGGGTCTGTGTATGTGTGTCTGTGTACACACTCATGCATGCATAAGTTTGTGTGTGGGGGTGTCTATGTGTGTATGTGGTGTGTGTGCCTGTGTGTGTCTGTGTGTACACTTGTGTGTGCATAAGTTTGTGGGGGGTGTCTATGTGTGTGTGGTATGTATGTGTATGTGCATGTGTGTACATTAGACACAGATCTATTCTGACTAGACTATTCTACAGCTCCCATTTGCCACTGCTGTTGTGACTAAAAGATAGGGAGAAGTTATTCTCTAGAAACTGGTAAGATGTCAGAATTGAAAGCGAAAGAGAATGTAGCCCACTTCGGAATGCGATTCAGCTGAGTCCAGTAGAGCTGAATGCACTCCAGGCCATTGTTTCTCCGTCACCCTATACTCCTCATTTCACTTGGTTTTGACACAGGGTCTTTCCCTATAGGCTAAGCTGATCTCAAACTCATGATCCTCCTGCCTCCCCTCCCACAGATGGAGGGCTGATGGGCATGTGTCCTCATGTCTACCATCTCCACTGCTCTTCAAATACAATCCGAACCTCTTAGTCTGTTCTACAGTGGATTTGTACATTTCAGCATGTCTGACACCCAGAGAAATCCCTTTCTCTGCTTTGGGGGTTCCCAGGACTGTGGATGATAAACAGCATCCCTGGACTTAGTGTGTGATACTACTAATGGGGAGACTTGGACATACTTAACCCAATCACTGATTGATGACAGACCAAAGTAAGAATACCATTAAAGTCCAACTTGGTTAACCATGAGTTACTGGAGTTAGTTTATGGAGTATGGGCGAGGCATTGCTTACAAAAGCAAAAATGACTCAAAGACAGCTGCATCACCAAAGCCCATATCAATATGGGTGATTGCTCACATAAGCTAGAGAACTGGAACATACTGCAAAACTTGGAAGCAGCTCCACAGGTTGGAAAGTCTCCTCTCTTGAACAGTTCTTACTGCTTACATTACCTTAGAGAGGGGAAGGACCTTGTGAATTTGGTAAGTTTTTAGGAACTTCCTGAGACTTTTGAGTTGTTCACTATTGGAATCTTAACCTGTCTCCCTTTAGAACTTTCTGAACCTTAATGACCTTCCCTCCAGGATAGAATGTTTCAGTTCAGAGGAAACTACTACACAATAGGCTCCTCTGATAGATGGTAATAGAATCTTACCTCTGCAGGTAGAGACAACCCACAAGGCCAGCAGACATTGCCATGGGACAGTCCTGTTATAGCTCACAACTGTACCATTTAGACAGTGTGGCTCAGGTTGTATATATCTATTACTATATAAACCATGTGCATTAGAGAGAGCAGGGATTGGAAAGTGGCTTCTAATAACGAGGGAAGTATTGGCTGGTGGGTTCAAGTTGTGAAGTTTATACAAGAAGTTTTTACTCAGCACCATATTTTACTATAATTATGTTAGAATTCAAAGATATGCTGAAAATGATGCATATCTGGAAGGGTTGCTAAGCAAAGCCCTCCACTACACAAGGTATCTATTGCTATGACAAAATACCATAGCCAAGGTAACTTATAATGGAAAACACTTTAGCTGGGCTTATGGTTTCAGCATCCATAATGGTAGAGCAAAGACATGATATCAGGAGTAGCTGACAACTCACATCCTGATCCACAACTCAGAGGTAGACAGGACACCAAGAATGGCATGGGCTTTACAATCTCAAAGCCTACCCATAGGCCACAGCTCCTCCAACAAGGCTATACTTCAAATCCTTCCCCAAAAGTTCCAACAATGGGCACCAAGTATTTACATACATGAGCCTATGGGAGCCATCCTTATTTAAGCCACCACACAGCGTAAGTGGGGGAGGGAAGCATGGTGAGGAGTATTCATGTCATAGGATGTGTTTATATAAGGGATTCATGGTGTGCAAGGGTGTACATGCCTACTGTTGTCTGAGTGTGAATTATTGTTGCTGTAGATTGCCCCTGCCTCTTGTCAGTCTTATTAAAGTTGTGCAGATCCATCAATTGAGCACATCTGGCATGCCCTCAGGGCTGTGACCCAAGAGAGCACTTATCCAGCACTTCTAGAGTATGCTCACTGCAGACTTTGTTCAGAGGTTGTGGTGGTTTGAATAGGCTCCTAGATTAGTCATCAGTAAGTGGTACTACTTGAGAAGTATTAGGAGGTGTGGCCTTGTTGGAGTAGGTGTGGCCTTGTTTGAGGAAGTGTGTCATTAGGGGTGGGCTTTGAGGATTCAAAATCTCAAGCCAGGCCCAGTGTATGGCTCTTGCTGTTGCATGTGAATCCAGATGTAGAACTCTCAGCTACTCCTACAGCACATGTCTGACTGTGTGTTGCTATGTTTCCCACCATGATGATAATGGACTAAACCTCTGAAACTGAAAACCAGCTCCAATGGTGTCTCTTCATAGCAACAGAACAGTGGTTAAGGAACTTGGTGAAATCATCATATAGATAGTAGTTTCAAAAGTCAGGACCTGGTCTCAGGTCAGTTAAATTCAAATAGAGCACTTTATCACCAAGCTGTAGGCCCACTCCAGTCTCTGTTGTGTAGATGGCTGGGAGAGATGAGACAGCCAGGAACAACACAGCTATAGGCACAGGTGGCATTTCAAAGACTGCTTCATCCACACCTCCTCAAAGCTGCATCCACTGGTATAGGGGTGGCTGTCCCCCATCTTCTAAGATCATTTCCCTAGGCATAGACCTCTCTCTTCAGTTCTCATAGCCTGATGGATCACCCTAAACCAACCCTTCCTCCTTCTAAGTTGTCTCAGAGATGGAAGGCTCTGGTTAACTCTTTGCCAATTAATTGATGAAGAGCATGTGGCCCCAGCAGGAGCAGTTCCAGGCCTGGCTCTGCTGTTTTCCAGCTCTGTGACTTTGGGTCAGTTACTTTACTTACCTGAACAACTTCCTCTTATGTGTCTCCTGTCCATCAGCTCCTGTTGCTGTAACAAATACTGGACACAATAAGCTTATAGCAGAGAAAGTTTTAATCTGGCTCACAGTTTGGAGTCTTCAGCCTATGGTCTGTGGACTCTGTCATTTCTGTGCTCATAACAAAGCAGTGATGAGAGTGTGTTGTGGGACAAAAGCACTCATCTCACAACTGGGACTCAAAAAGAGAAGAAAGAAAGGGCTTCCAGGGGACTCGAAGACCTCTCACTAAACTCCACCTCTTAAAGGCCTCAGAGTCTTCAATAATACCTCTCTGGGGAACACAACTTCAGCACATGGACTATTGGGGGGCTAGGGGGCAGTCACCATAGGAAGTACACCAGTCCCTATGGTGTGGTATGACCGGGTCTGAGTTAGCTAGCCTGTGGACTGATGATTGGTATGCAGGGAGTGTCCAGGCAACTGCCATATTATTACTCACTCCAGACACAGGATCTGGGCTCAAGCTCAGTAATCCTCCCCAGGGGCATAGAGAGGCTCTGGGCCAAGTCCTTTGCAACCAGGCTGATGTCAACAGCTAAATTGGAAGGCTGCATCCTGCCATTGTCCCCATACCACAGTCCCAAGTCAAAGAGACGACATGATGAAAATGGCTGGCTTTATTCTGAAGCCATGCTGGGTGGAGAAGCCCTCACAGGGAACCCCTTCTCTTTCACTATGAACCCAAATGAAGAAGCTCTGCCTTGAAATTTTAGGAAGGATCTAAGGATCCTCATTTCCTGTTGTACCCCTCCTCATTCTTCAGACTTCTATAAACTCAAATACAAGAACACTGTTTCCATCATAAAAACTCCACCCTGCATTGACTGGCATTCCTCTAGATGCCTGTGGCCAGTTTCTGATTTACCTGGGCCACCTGCTCCTTGGCTTGGCTTTCTGGAAACCATCCAGCAGAATCAGGAAGCCCTCCTGAGGTCCTATCATCTACAGATACTGAGCAGAGAGAGGAACTAACACCAACCCTCTAGTAAGCCTCAGATTTAAAGTGCTTACTTGTCTTGATGTGACCAAAACAACGACAACAGCAATAACAACAACAAACCCAACAAAGGCAAAGGGCTTGCTTGGTTCACAGTTGCTGGAGGACAGGTGCTGCCTGGTCCTCCTTGGTAGGGACATCAGTGGAAGCTTGAAGCTACCGCTTGCATTGTGTGGACAGTCACAAAGCAGAGAGCAATGAATGCTTTCGCTTAGCTTCTTTTCTTCTTCGCAGTCAGCCGAGGACTGCAGCCCACAGGATAGCATTGCCCACATTTACAGTGGCTCTTCCCACCTCCGATAACCTAATCTGGACCTTAAACAAACTCAGAGATTTGTTTCCATGGTGATTTTAAACACCATCAAGGTGTCAATCACGATTAGCCATCACACTGGATATATGAGAAGGCCCCTCAGGGCTGGAGAGATGACTCACCAGTTTAAATGTACTTATTGCTTTTGCAGAGGACCCAGGTTCAATTTCTGAAAACCACAGGGTAGCTAACAACCAACTGTAACTCCTGTTGCAGGGCATCCAACCCCCTTTGCAGGCTTCTGTGTATCATCAGGTAGGTGATATTCAGGCATATGTGCAGGCTAAATACCAATATATGTAATAAAAATAAAATAAAATGAATATATGGAACACCATACGGACAAACTGAGACCTATGGTCACTTTGTCCAAAGCCAGCTACCACAGTAAGAGCAAATGTGTCTGAGTGTCTACAGCTACAGAGTCACTTGTGGAAGGCCATGGGAGTCAGCCCTCAAGAGCAGAGTGGGTGTGTCTTGCGGAGAGTGGCTGATTCTGCTGAGACAAACCCACCATTGTGGCTGTGCTACCACGAAGACTTTCCTGGTTTGAATTCCCAGCAGATAACCTTTCCTCTCCTTTGCCGCCCCTGGGGCATCTTCCTAAAGCAGCTTCTCCAGGTGCCAGTCAGGTGCCAGTCCCGATACACTTTAGAACCACACAGAGCTTCAACCAGGTACTCAGGCCCAGCCCAGACTGACTGAATCTTAGTCTCTCTCTGGGGATGGAACTCAGGCATCACTGTGCATTAAAACAAAGAAAACATTATTGAGGCTGAAGAAGTAGCTCTGTGGGAGAGCACTCAGGTAGCAGGCCGGCCCTGGCTTTGTTCTCCAGCACTACAAGTTAATTAATTTAAAAAAGAAGTTGAATCTTACTAGTGTTTAGTAGGTGCTCAGTTTCTGTAACAAAATATTCGAGATGGATACTTTATAAAGACTATCAGGGGACCAGGGAGATGGCTTAGTCGGTAAAAATACTCTGAACAAGCAATGAGGCCCTGAGTTCAGATGCAGTGAAAAGTAGTAATTACTGGGCACATAGTAATCTCAGCACTGGAGACTAGCTGAGTAGAACTAGAGCCATAGGGTGAAGTGCTAACAGAGAGAGAGAGAGAGAGAGAGAGAGAGAGAGAGAGAGAGAGAGAGAGAGAGAGAAACAGAGATGTATGCACAAAGATATATTACACATATACAAACATACAGATATACACATACAAGTACACACACATACAGAAAGTACACAGATATACAAACACATACAAGTACACATACATACAGAAAGTATACAGATATATATACACACACACATACACAGAGAGATGGGGGGAGAGGGAGACGGAGAGGGAGTCAGAGACAGGGAGAGACAGCAACAGAGACAGAGACAGTGACGTACACACAGAGATCTATTATACATATACAAACACATACAGATATACATACACATACAAGTACACACGCACATACATACAAGTACACATACTGTAACTGTGAAGGTTCTATGCCCCAGTATAGGAGGGAACATTTTTTTTTTTTTTTTTTTTAGAGGGGAACCAGGAAAGGAGATATCATTTGAAATGTAAATAAAGAAAATATCTAATTAAAAAAGAACAAGTACACAGATAAACATACACACACATTCACACTTCTGCACATACCGTTGGACACACATGCATACATACACACAAATACACATTCCCAACACATCACTACTGAATAAGCACCTATAGCCCATTCATTCCGGGGACACTGTGGAGCTCCACTGTGCTGGGACTTTCCACAAAGGGTGGCCAACAGGCACCACTAACTCAGGGGCTTCTCTGCCACCCAGGAACACAGGCAGAGCTCATCTGTAATTGGCAGTTTCCTCTACATGAGGGAAGTGAACAAAGGTGCCCTGGCTTCAGATCTTACACCATGGATAGCAGTACTGACTGGCCCAGCTTGGTCAACATACAGAACCATGAGAGAGGCCACAATGGCGGTTGTGTGATAGTGGTAGTTCTCTCTCTCTCTCTCTCTCTCTCTCTCTCTCTCTCTCTCTCTCTCTCTCTCTCTCTGTGTGTGTGTGTGTGTGTGGAGAGGGTGCATCTGAGGTCAGGTCAGCCTGGGGATCTGCCTATCCTCACCTTCTCAGAGCTGGAATTATGAGCATGCACTGCCGTTCATCGGGGTTACAAGCACTACCACACCCTGGTCTTACATGGCTCCTCAAGCTCCCTTGGCAGGCACTTTACTGACTTTGACATCTTCCCAGCCCTTGCAGTGGGGTTTGAGCAGCTACATTTTAAGGCGTTTTGTTACAAACCTGTAAGTAGCAGGCGCCTCACAGGACACTGGAAGAAGGATGAGCAACAACACGATTTACTTTTCCTGTTGAGAGGTAAATAATAAATAGTTTAGGTTTTGAGAATCATAGATAATAAAGTCACTTGCGGCACATTGAGTGCCAAAAGCAGTCATAGATGTGATGTTAGGGAATGAATGTTTGAATTAGCCTTTATTCACAGTGGCTCGCAGGCTAAGGTTTGTCCTACCTAAACAGTTGTTGAATATGTGTGATGTGTGTGTATACACACGTGCCTGTGCACATACGTCTCTATGGGAAACATGTATCTGAATATGTGTCAGTGTGTCCCCATCTGGGTTCTATAAGGAAAAGCGACGAGCTTAACCCAGGCAACATTTCAACATAGTGATCCAAGAACTTCCTGCTTCTGTAGTGAGAAAGGGAGGCATCCAAGACAGGAAGTCAAGAGAAGAGACAGCTGCTGTGTCCCTCTTGTTTGTCCCTGGGTTAAGTCTGGAGGAAAAGAAGTCCAGTGACTGGGCTACTGTAGGGCCAGCCACCTACACTTTCCCCATCTGCTCAAAGAGAAATGAAATCACCCTGGGGCCCAGGGTGGGGAGAAGAAGCTGTAAAAAACGAAGAGGAACCAGAGGACTCTTAAAAGAGAGTCTGGGAGAAGGCTGTCCACCCATCCTGCAGGGCGAGGTTCATTTTGATCCTCCCCCTGGGACTCTCATATGGTAACTTCCTGCTTGAGTCATTTCTCTGGCTGAGTTTAAAGAGCTAGGGATCCAGGAGCTGCTGAGAGGTTTCTTTTTCTTTTTCTTTTCTTTTTTAATGAGCCTGTGGATGTGGGTTCAAAACCCAATGTGTACTTCCTTGGGGCCTATGACCTCATTCTGCTGAGCCAAGAGCTCCTTATTGGTAAAGTGGGGTGGCTCCTAGAGCCACTTCCTGGGACAGTAGCAGTAGTGAGAATTGTGGATGTCAAATGTTTGACGCAGAGCTCCCTGTTTACGAAGCATTCCCCTGAGACCTTCAGTGTTCTTCTGGGATTCCAAATTTTAGAGATGTCATCCCCAACACCTCTGGGCTATGCTAGGTTCATTTATGATGTCATAGAAACCTGTTTCTTTGCCTCCAAGCATGCACCTTTATTGGCCCTGTGTCTGATAACAATCTCTCTAGCCAGCCATACGTAAGCTCCAGACACAGAAGGTTCTGTCTGCTAACCATTCCATCCCCATCCTCTGCACAGGGCCAATATATTTGATATATCTGATATTTAACATTTACTTCTCAGCTCCCAAGGAGATCCTCTAAAGCAGTGGTTCCCAGCCTTGCTTGTGCATGCTGTGACCCTTTAATACAGATCCTTGTGTTGTGGTGACCCCAACCATAAAATTATTCTTGCTACTATTTCATAACTGTAAATTTGCACTGTTATGAATTACAATATAAATATCTGTCTTCCCCCCCCCCCCCCAGTGACCTTAGGCTACCCCTGTGAAAGGGAAGGATTGCTCAATCCATAAAGGGATTGTGAATCCCAGATTGAGAACTGCTGGGCTAATGCAACATCCTGATGCATCAGTTAGGTTAGGTTAGGCTAAGTTAGGCTGTGCTGTAGGGACAAGAAACCCCAATGTTTAGCTTCGGAAGCCTGATATCACAAAGGCTGACTTCTCGGCCATCTAAATATAATTCCTGTGACTTACAGGCAGTGATTATGTGTTAATGACTCCATTGCAATTTAAGATGCTATCATTGTAACTGGTCACTGTTATTGCCTCTCCAGGGGCAAGCACACATCTCTTCTGCTCCCTGCCCATTGCATATAATTGGTCAGTTGGCCCTGTGCACCCACAGGGGCCTCTGAAGCAGAGGATTACTCATAGCTAGCAAGCATGTGGAAGTGCCTCTGCTTTAGAAGGCTCAGACTCTGAGGGCAGTTTTAAGTATCTGTGACTGCGAAGAGGAAGTCCCAATGCTTTCTGAAGATTTGGAAAGAACAGATCACTACTAACTAGCCGGCTTCTGAAAACCAGGTCACATGGCACCTCAGCAGCCTTGAGTGATCAGCTCCAAGACCCACTCCAAGGCCCACCCAAACTGTGGATGCCCAGGTCTTCTGCATTCAATGGCAGGAAAAACAACAACAACAACAACAACAACAACAAATAAATATGCACTGTGGATCATGCCTGTAATCCTAGCACTTGGGAGACCCAGTTCTAGGCAAGCCAGAGCTACAGAGTGAGGTCCTTCCTCCCCAAACTACGAATGTCTCCCATGTTCTTTAAATTCATGTGTGTCACCACGGCATACATGTAGAGGTCAGAGAGCAACATTCAGAAGAAAGCCCCCTGTGGACTGCAGGGGTCAGCTTAGCTTGGCCAACTAAGCACCTTTATCAGGGGAGCCATCTTATCATCCCCAGATATAATTTTCTAAATGTATTACTGTTGTATGTATGCATATATGTGTACATGTAAGTATGAACATGCCACAAGTGTGTATGTGAAGATCAGAGGGCAACTGAGTTTTTTGTTGTTGTTATTTTGGTTTGGTTTGGTTTGGTTTGGTTTTTGGTTTTTTTGAGACAGGGTTTCTCTGTGTAGCCCTGGCTGTCCTGGAACTCACTCTGTAGACCAGGCTGGCCTTGAACTCAGAAATCCACCTGCCTCTGCCTCCCAAGTGCTGGGATTAAAGGCATGTGCCACCACTGCCCAGCCAGAGGGCAACTTTTAAGAGTCAGCTCCCAGCAGACTTTCTGGGCAAGTGTTTTTACTTGCTGAGCCATTTTGCTGGCCTCCAGACTCAGTTTTTGTTTTTGCCCTGTATCTTTGGTCTGTGTATGGTTGAACTCACAGATGTGCAAGCGATAGATATGGAAAGATAACTGTATTTATCAGAAAAAAAGCATGGAGCTCACACAGCCTTTGCCCATGTGACATCTGAGACGTGTGAGGCAGTGTCTTGCCCTTGAGCTTCGGAAGGCTGCTCATCCCCAGCACCTTGGCCATTTGTCTCCAGAGCAGAAATGTTTTGAGGCTTTCATTTTGATAAGGTATCGAGGGCTACTCATTAGCAGCCTAGCTCCTGATTTGAAGTGACTAATGATTAAACAAGCCATGAAGACAAACATCTTTCAAGAGATTAGGTCCTTAAAAGCTTTTGGTTGGGTCTGGAAGGTGAAGGGATTCTTGGGTTCTTTCCCCCTGGCGTCAGTGGAAGGTGACTCAATGGACTTGAATTCCTCTTCAGGACTCAGAGTCACTGCACCTAAAGAGGAAGAGGGTGAGATAAACGGTGGCTAGGAGCTGGGCCAGTGATCTGTTCTTCTATGGTTAAAATGTTTGCCTTGGCTTCATGAGAACCTGAGTCTGTCACCAGGACCTATGTTAAACAGCCGGGTGTGGTGATACATGGTTGTAATGTCAGTACTGGGGAGGTAGAAACTGGGGAGGTGGTTAGATTCTGGGGACTTGGTGGTCAGTCAGTTTAGACAACTGGGTGAGTTCTAGGCCACTTGGAGGCTGTTTTGAAACAAAACCAAAACAAAAAAGGCCAAAACCAGGTGGCAGATAGAGCCTGAAAATTACACCCAAGTTAATCTCTGACTGCCACATGCATATGCACAAATACGCATGCACACCCACATCTGCCTTCACACATACACACACACACACACACACACACACACACACACACACACACAGAGGGACATGTGCATGCACACATGGATAAAGTCACTGGATGTTCATGAAAAGAGTATATGAAGACAGGAAATAGCTGCTGCACATTGAATCCTGAATGTCTCTCCCTGAAGGCTTGCATTAAAGACTTGGTTCCCAATCCAAGGTGTGATTGGAAGGGAGGCAGGGGATTGAACTGTTATGCAGTTAGGCCTGGTAGAAAGGTTAGGTCACTGGGGGTCATGCCATTGAAGGGAAGCTCAGCCCTATCTCTTCCTTGATATTTCCAATGGTAATGAGGGAGTAGCAACGGAGCCAGCTGACCATGGTCTGAAGCCTCTAAGACTGTGCCCAAGTAGACTGTTTTCTTCCTCCTCTTCCTCTTCCTCCTCTTCTTCTTCTCTGACTGTTTCTTCTTAAAACTTGACTGTGTCTGGTGTTTTGTCAGTAACAGAAGCAAGAGTCTGGGGGATGCTCTCACCAGGAGGGTAGATTATAGAAGGAGGGCAGTGTCTCTCTTTCCAATATTGAAGCTTTTCTCTGTGGAGAAGTTTCATTATGACTCTGACTTCTTAACCAGTTTTTCTCTGTCTTCCTGGGGTTAGAGAAAGGAGAAGTGCCTACAAATGTAAGCCTCATGCTTGCTCAGCAATAATGCTTAGCCTGTGTCTCTCCGCCCAAGAGTTCTGTCCATTATCACCTGCTGCTGACCCTTCAAACTTTCTGTCTCTGCCAGGAAGCAGATATGACAAATACCAACGGATTCCATCATTCTTGATGTTGAAATCACAGGCAGAAGCTTCTGGAAGGGCCATCAGACAGAAGTCAGTGGTTAATGACTCTAGTCTAAATTCATCCGTGGAGTTCTGTCCTTGCTTAGGCTGCACTCTCTAAGGTTCTGATCTCATTGGCATACAGCAGAGCCCCAAGTTTGGGTATCTTGCAAAATCTCTGGTGTGTCCTAAGAAAGCTAGAACCAGGACCACTGAGAACCTGAGCCTTGTGCCTGAAACTCTAGCAATGCAGACAACTGGGGAACATCTGGTGAAAAGATGAGATCCTGTGGAAGAAGGAAATGACCGTGGGCAAGCCTCTAACTGGATGGACCTCTTCCTAAGGAGAGCGACTCCAAGTGTTCAAAACTGTGAGTCAGCCTTGGTCTCACCAAGAAGAAAGTCTTGTGATGGAGAAACAAGGGACTGAGGCTTGAGAGGGATCCCCTCTTGTAAACTCACCCTCTGCTTCTTCCAAAAATCTAGTGGGCAGATCCTGGGAGCAGACTGCTAACATCTGATTCACGCTTCCCCCATGTACATGTTAGCACCCTATATAAGCGTGTACACTCACAACACCCCTATCAAGGGATGAGTTTTCACTCTCATGTTGAATATTGGAGTGTGATATTTTTAAAAAATTAACTGACTTACAAAATAATGATAATATCATCATGAATAAGCATAATCCTGAGATAAGGCACACCTATCAAGTTTATGGCTTGCCAACTTAGGACAGTCTAAATCAAGTAGATATGAAATGGTAGGTCCTCTACTGCTCCCTTTTCTGGTAGAATCTTCTGGAATATGTTTCTAAGGCTTTGTTTACTGGCAGATTCTATGGCAGGTAACCACGAATATCCATTGGCCTTTCCCATTTTGCTCAGTGCTGCTTTAAAGCCACACAGTTTCCTAGTGTCCCTTGCAAATATGTCATGTGACAGGGCTCTGTCCAATAGGAACCGAGATTAAGTCCTTTGCTTTCCATAGTCAGTTTTCCTCTCTGTTAACAAGTCAGTTGTAGGAAGAGATAGTGGTCATTGTAGAATCTTGACATACACTGCATGAAGATAAGCTAAAATTATCTGGAAAGCCAAAGCAAAAAGATGCCAGGATCCCAAATTATCCCTCTACTGTGGAACCCTCCATCCAGGCTACTAGAGGGGGTGGATTTTGAAATCCTTATCTGTCGATGTCACTGTAGATTAGACTTTTATAAGCAGTAGCCAAATGTAGCCATTCCTCCATGCTCTTCTGGGATGGCTTGGGTCTTAATGTCTCCCTAAGTCCGTATGGTAGAGGCTTGGTGGTCCGGCTGTGGTGCTATGGGCAGATGGTGGAGCCTTTGGGGGTTGGGCCATAGAGAAAAGAGGCCTGTCATTGAGAGTAGATACTATGACTATGGCTCCTCCCTTTCCTTAGTTCATGGTGACTGTGAGGCTTGGTGTAGTCTTCCACAGTAGCTCAACTTCCTTGACTTGGCTAATTCCTACCTGTCTTTAGATCTCTACTTAGGTGCCACCCCTTCCAAGCAGCCCTCCTGGAAATCTCTACACCCTAGGAGGTGTCTCTCTCGTTTATTTCCTTGAGTTCCCTGCTTCATTACCCTAGTCCTCTGTCTGTAATTTGGAAGCTTGATTGCCAGCCCCTGTCTATAAACTTGGAAGAGACAGTGTATGTCTTTGTTCTCTCTGTGCTGTCTTCAATAGCCTGGGACTTTACAACTTTAATTGAAAACCAAATAAAACATACTCATCAACTTCCCCTGAGGCTTAACCCACAACTAATGCCTATTCAGCGGTAGCTGCAGCTTTCATTGAGGCCTACCTGGCTGACATGTCAACCGCCCAGCTTGGTCTCCAAGACGCCATCTCAGTTAAGCTGCGTGTTTTTCAGTGTTAGCAGTTAACCATGTCAAGAGGGCCCCAGGGCCCAGGCAGTTTCTGGGCAAAATGTTTGAACTATGAATTGGCCACAGGTCAATACTTGAATCATGTTGGAGGGGGCTGGTAGGGGCACAGCTGTACGTCTGCAGGGCATTTTCTTCCACATGAGCAAGCAATTCTCTCCAGCAAGATCATGAGACCAAGTTCCAGAAAAGCCTCTGATGTAGGCTGGAGAGGTAGCTGGGCTGGTATTATGATTGTCACCCAAGCAGGAGGAGGACCTGAGTTTAATCCCCAGCACCCATCACACATGCGCACACACACACACACACACACACAAGGGGGGGGGTTGTTGTTGCCACTGAGGTTTGTGTAAAGAAGTTAAAGCTAGCCCAGGCATCAGCACCCGGATCCCCAAAGCCCACACACACAGTCCAGAGGTTCCCACAAGTTCCTTTATTGATAAAGCAAAATTGGAAAGAACAAGGTCCCCAAGTGACCCACAGGATCGAAAGTGCAAATACACTCCACTTCAAATGAAGATGAGTGACAGACAGGCCTTGACCACTGGGGCCATGGAAACTGCGTGATGAAGACGTTCTTAATCACACAGTTGCTATAGCAGCCAACTAGGTCTGATTAACTCTTTGGTCTCTTTTATTGGAACAAACATAGGCTGTAATTGTGACCCCCAAACTGTATCCCAATATGCAGTTTGGGGTCAGAAGGCACGTTTAAAACAGCCAGAGTTGGAATGCTTCAGGTCAAGTGACTGAGCCAAGACATCTTTTTTTTTTCCTCAAAAGGTGCTAAAATATCCCTGCATATCTAATAATTCCAGAACCAGATTACATATCAGTTAGCTGCAGATCTTGGTCTATTTTTTCTGTGTACATGATCTGGAATTTACCACCCTCTCTTGACTTATACACTAGCATTACTCCCACCCCACCGTGTGCCATAAAAAATAAATAGATATGTTTAAGTTACAGACAAGCAATTAAAGAAAGAAAGAAAGAAAAATGTAACACGTACCACAGGGGTAACACTGAGCCAGTTTCCCTCTTGAAGATGTCAGAAATTTGGGTGAGGTTTACTTTTTCCACCACAGGAGAAAATTTTCCTTTGTGTAGACACGGGGGTGGGGGGTGGGGGGGGACCTCTTTGTCAAGGTCAAAGCCAGGAAGCACAGTTCTGTGGAAAACGTGACTTCCTCTGGGAGGTGACAAGAGATGCTTGGGGAGGAGGCTCAGCTGGTGCTCGTTTTGGTCGGAGACACTGAGTCAGAAAGGAACAGAAAGAATGCCAGTGTTCTGAGGTGGGAATAGTACAAATCCATGCCACTTGGCCCAAAGCTGGAACACTGGCTGTTGCTTTTGTTTTGTTTTTGCTGGTGTTTAATGTCTCCAAACAACATTGTGAAGGCCCAGGCTAAGTTACCATGGACAACAAAAATATTAATTTTCATTTAAGAACCAAATACAAAGAAAGAAGTTATTCTGCAATTCTTCTTCATTACTCATCTGCAAGTTCCAGCCAGGCTAAAAAGTTGTCCTCAAATCACCAGCACCCCTCCCCCCCAAAATCACCCCAAGTGTTTTAGCTGGGATTTTAACTGAAGAGCCAGGCTTGCATGGAAGCCCTACCCGGAACTGGGGATAAATGTTATCTGTGGCTGTGTTAATTTTTTCTGCTGTTATTCATATAGCAAAGCTTAACTCTGAGAGATAAAGTAGAAATGAACTAACACACCCCCACTTATATATATTTAACCACTGTCTCTATGGCAAAGAATATAAGCCTATATATACCTGGGGGAAGGCTAACTCTGTAAGGCAAGGGGTCGCAAACTGGTGGCCTCAGGTTCAACCAAATATTGTATCTGGCTCACTTGGTGGTTTTAGACATTTTAAATTTATGTCTTAAATTAAAAACCAGTGAGCGTTAGTATTTTAATTTGAAATGCTGATTCTTGGCCCCACCCTTCTTTCCCAGCCTGGAGCTTAGGCGAGCTGCCTCCTTTAAGGTAGGGACAGTCCCCACACCCTCCCCCCTCTTATTTGTCTCCCTGCCTTTAGGCTACTGAGTTTGTGACTCCTGACCGGAAACAGCACATACCTAAAACCACATTTCCTCACCCAAAACTCTCTCCCACCCTTGAGGTGTGTTCACCCGTCTCCCTCCCATCTCTTCCTTTCACATACACCTTAAGTCTTCCTCCTCCAAATCCTCAGAGAATATTTGCATCCACTCAAACTGTCCTCTCCTTCATTTTGCAAAAAGCATATTCTCCCAGCCCACAAGCATTCCAGAAGGCTCTGAGCTGGGCAGTGGGAGTTACTGAAGTGTCTGGATGCAAAAGAGCTGAGTCATCTTCCTCAACAACAACAAAAAAAAGCAAACGGTTTCTTTGGGCACTGGCTAAACAACTCTTTTTACTTTTTGGCAGAGCCATCTTACATGAGAATTTTGGCATATATGACTCTCCAGCACCAAATATACACCAAAAGTGTATACATGTCAAATAGAGGCCATGACAGTAGCCATAATGAAATGCAGAACTGAGCTGAATTTAAAGGCCTTGGGCAGCCACTGTACTCGGTTAACAGCCGTATAATTGCATCTGTACACAGTACATGTTTCAGATCACTAACTATTGATCAAAATTGATCGAAATCTCTTAAGTTTTTGTTGCCACATATTGAGAACAACTGTTCAGCATGGCATTTAAATAAAACATTAATATTTTTTTAAAAATTTACAAACACAATGCCCATTAATTTAATAATAATAATAAAAAAACTTTAAAAGTTTGAGGATGGATGAAGCTTTGGGTAATTAACACAAAAAAAGGAAAAAACCCTACAAGAAAGATATTTATATAAGCTATTTATATTTATGATCCTAACCAGATTTATACTTTAAAATATTATCAAAAGTTAAAAAAAAAAAAAGGATTCTTTAGCTAGAAATTTCTAGCTTAGCTAGAAATAGTTGGAAATTTGCCTCTCCCCTGTTCTAACTTAATGACTACAGAGGCAGCAACAGGCTGAGTATAGAAATCATGTGTGTATTGTACACACAGACACATATACACACAGAGAAACACACAGACAGACACAGATACACAGACACCTACACACATACATATATATACACAGAGAGACACACACAGAGAGACACACACACACACACACATGCATATGCACACATGCACATTCTTCCCTTGGCATTGGCTTTTTAAAGTAATTAAAATCAAGCCCACTGTGCGGTTTCAAACTTTGCAAGAGGCTGACAGAGCAACCCTTTCATCCAATGCTGTACCTTATAACCAAATATTGGCCTCAAAAAACTAGGAATGATCTCTGGGATATCAAGAGGAATGGTCCCCAAAACAACTCAATGAGATAGCTTTCTCTTTCAGTCGGAGTTGCCGAGGAAAAATGAGAAGTCCCTACAATCTATTCCCCTGGATTGCCACTGGGTGCCCCAGAGAAAGGGGGTTTGCAGAGTTCCCTCCACATAGCTAAGAAATTAAACAATGACCCTATTCATGTGACTATTTTTGTCTTCCAACCTTCACTTTAAGGAGTCTAAGGGAGCACAGATCTTTGTTGTTTAAAAAAAAAAAAAATTCCCTAAGTGTATTACTGAGATTGGCCACACTTCCCACCAGGAGAGAGGAAGCTGAAGTTTTCTAAACTTGAACTGCTATTGGAAGTTGTCTGGAAGGCAGGAGGATAGGAAGCACTGGAGAATGGGCTCCTCCCACCAGCAAGGGCACCCAGGCCAAGAAGTTTATGGCTGAGAAGAGCAAAGCACTGTATGGCTTGCTCCCTCCTTTCTCCTTCAGCTCCTCCCTCCTTTCTCCTTCAGCTCCTATGGCCTATCTTCTGCCCACAACTGGGGACTGACAGGTCTCCAAGCACACACCTCAAGTTACTATTTTACAAGTCATAAGCAGAATCGAGAACTGGCCTTCAAGACGATGTAAAGCTGCCCAGGTAATCAAGAACCTTCCAACTACTAAACCCTAGCCCATACTAGGCAGCATGCCAAGCATTCTCTCTCTTCAAAGGTCCTTATACTCTGAGATAAGCCTACAGGGCCTTTGCTCAGAAACTTTGAAACCTAAGCAGGTTGGGTCTAGCTGACGGCGAGCCCTAGACAGGATCTTTTTCAAGACTCGTGTTCTACACTTTTGCCAGACCTGTCTTAATTAAGGATCTTTTCCCTCTGTATTCTGCCTGGCTCAAGCGAACAGGTATTGAGTGTCAAGAGCAAATCCCCACCTATGACCTAGAGGAGTGCTGATGGTGGCTGGCTGCTTTTCTGAGCCCTGGTCTTCTTTATAACTGTGTGGAAGCTCTTTTGAAGAGCCCTTGGTTCCAACAAACACAGAACAAGAAAATGACTAGACATAAAGTGCCACTTGCTCTTAAAGTCTCTAAACTGCTCTTGGCCACTTCTTAGCATGGGTCACATAATTCATGACAACTCCATTAATCTTATTCAACAAATCTGTGATGGCACCACTAAAATATACATGCATGCTCATGGAAATAGCTAAATTAGGACTCTGGGATGCTAACAGCTGGACTAGAATTTCAATTCCAGTTGTGGATAGGGATTCTTTAAAAACAAAACTAAAACAAATAAACAAATAAAAAAGCTAGGGGTCAAAGATATAGCTTCGTGGTAGAGGGCCCACCTAGCATAGGGGTCCACTTATTCAAGCCCCAGCATTGAAACACACATACAACACCCTTCTAAAACTAGGGGCCAATTGAGAGCCTAGTATCCACCAAATAAGTATATCAAAAACGTTTGCTTCTAATAATTTGAGGGCAGAGAGATCTGTGTATGAGACCACCCAGGATACTCTAATTGGTCTGCAGAAGATGCCACTGCTATCTTAGGCCATGGAGCCTAGGACAGAACATTTGTGCCACCAAATCCTGTGACATCCTTCAAAATTTCCGACACCTCGAACAGCTCATCTTGAATTTAGCTGCTGTCCGCACTCTCATCCCGTGGGAAAGGAGCATTTAGTCAGGTGGAGTGTAATCAGGGTTCAGGGTTCATCTTCAGGGAAGCCCTGGGTGCGTTGACTCCGGGGTGCAGGGCACCTGGCAAGGTAGCGGGGACCACCGTAGACCCGGAGAAGTTGGGGCAATCTTCGCCAGGTGGACAGCAACCGTGCTGCCGCAAGGTCCCGGGCGTGCCGGTCGAAAGGTGCCAGGAGGTCAACTGGAGCGGCCTCGCGCAGCACCTTGGGCAGGGGGCCAACCTCGGCCGCTGCCCCAGCAGGGCCTAGGACACAATGGAAGAGGTCTCTGCGTCGCAGCAGACAGTCCCTAAGGAACTTCACCAACTTCTCCAAGCACTCACTCAGGTGTGCCTCATCCCAGCTAGGTGTTGGGCCGCCCTCGTTCAGAAGCACCTCCAGCACTGCTGTTTTGAGCACATAGGAGGACAGGATGCGTCCCCAGTGTGTAGCAGCCATCGGGTCCAGTCCGCGGGCACCCAAGTCTCGAAGAGCCTTAAGCAGCTGCAGGCACTTGAGGTAGCAAGCACCTGGAGGCGCCCGTTCCTGAAGCCAGCCCAGCAATTTCTGCTCCTGACGTGCTGTGTTCACACCCCACAGTGCCTCAGCGCGCAGACCACCCGGGAGTTCTGACAGGGCCCCGCTAGGCGAGGGTGGTGGCGGCGGTGCCACAAGGAAGACGCCATCACCCAGGTGGACAGCAGGGATGAGGCGCACGGCCATGGAAAGACGGCAGCAGCCGTAGTCCGTGCGGCAAGGGAGGATGTGGAGGGTGGGAGGCTGCTCCAGACCACCTGGGGTCAGGCTAACCCGACAGCGACCCTCCAAGCTGTAGCGCACAGTGGCCAAGGAGCGCTGGAGGTGCGCCTGGAACCAGCGCAGCACCAGGGTAGCTGAGAGGTGGCGACGGCCCTGCACATCCACACAGAAGCCTTCAGCGAAGGGCTTGCAGTCGCGATGCCACTGGCCCGTCGAGGTCCCCGATGGCGAGGGCGGTGCCTTGAGGGCGCACACGAAGCAGCTCCGGAAGGCTGGGGTCAGCGTGGGTTCGGTCCCCAGGCTCCGCGGCTCCAGCGCCACCTGCGGCGGGAGTCGCAGTGGCACCAACACGTCGAAGCTGTCGGGTCGGCGGATTTTATGCTGTTCGTAGGCGCTGCCCACCTGGATAAAGTCTCCCCGGAAGGCCAAAGCCAGCGCTCCCCCGGTGATGGGACCCGGAGACCCTCGGGCCCGGCCAGCTTGCACCAGTTCCCCCACGATCCGGCTCACATGCGCTTTGCTGTGACCCAGCACATGTGGCGACAGGCGCACCTCGTGCTCATAGTAACTCTCCAGTAAGATGCTCAGGCCCGGCTCTTGCAAGGATCTGGCTGAGACGTTGGCATGGCCACAAGGGCGGGAAGAACCTGGCAAGAGGCGCTGGCGGATGGCGTGGCGACATCGTAGGAGGATGTAGCCGAGGAGAAGAAGGACGGCCACCTTGAGCAGCGGGAAGCCGCTGTCTGCGCCGTCGGGGGGCTCGACCTGGGCATCCTCGCTGCTGCGTAGGGCATGGTAGAGGCACACCAGCGCCGTGCACAGCCCGGTCACCAAGGGCCAGAAGACCCGCAGGTTGAGCGTGTACCGCACGGACATGCCGGGAGCCCGGGCGGCCCAGGGCGCGAGCCCGGGTGGTGTCCCCTGCCCAGCATGCGCGCAGCGTCCCGGAGGCCCCGAGGCCCCCGTGTCCTTGGCCTTGGAGGAGGCTCCCCGCTCGTAGCGCCGGGGCCAGCAGCCCCGCTGCTCTGCCTCCACTCTCAGCTCAAGTTCCTCTTCCAGGCGCCGCCTGCGCAGCTCTCTCCGGCCCCTGACCGCGCCCTGTGCCTGTCCCGCTCAGTCCCAGCCTCGCTGCCCTCGGCTGGCTTCTGCCCCGGACTCCTACCCTACCCTGGGCGGCCCTCCTGGCTCCGCCACAGCTGCGCACCGAGGTGATCGGCTGGGTTCCTCGGGCCGCGGGATTTTCTTCTTTCGGAGGGGAAGGCCGCGCCGGGCAGCGGGGAGGAAATGCCGGAGTCTGGAGCCTCGCGGGGAGGGCGGCCCCTTCCCAGCCTCCGCCCGGTTCGACGCCGGGTGGCCAGAGGGACTTCGGGACTTGCGGGAGACTGCACTTCCGAGGGCTACTCCCGGGCCCCCTCCTGGAAGGCAGAACAGGGAAGGCCTGGTTCCGGGGCGGTGGCTGCATCTGATCCCGCACTTACTGGGAAGTCGCTGGAGGAAGGCTTGCAGCCCCACCGCCCGGCCCTCCCTTCGCCCGGCCCCACCCCCAACGAGTCCCGCTGGCGGCGTGGCACGCTCGGGCGGAAGTGGCCCCTAGCTGTCTGCGGCTGGGCTGTGCTGTCTTGTAAACCTACTAGAGTACCTACTAAGCACTAGGAGCCTAAGGGCTGGAAATGCAGTTGACAGAGTGGAGGTTCTCCTGTCTGCCGTTTAAGCTCACAGCTTGGAAAAATGGGACTATGAACCGAGAAGGGTGGCAGTGACTGCCTCTGATCCCTGTACACCAGAGGCTGGAGTCATGAGTTCAAGGCCAGTCTGGGCTACATAGACTGTCTCAAAAACAAAGATCCCACCAGCAGATGTTGTGAAGGGAAGCTGAATGAAGGAGTACAGGTTTGATCCTCCAAAGGATGATCCCCCAGAGTCAAGCCCAAGCCATAGGGCGTCTGAGGGGGGTAGTGCTGGATCTGAGGCCTGGGAGAGTGGTGCAAGGAGATAATGATAGTTTTTACAGGGCAGGAGACAGGCTTGATGCCCAGCCTCACCACCTGAGTTTGATTCTGGAACCTACGTAGTGGAGGGAGAGAAGTGTTCCACAAGTTGCCCTCTGACCTCCTCGTGTATGCAAGCGCACACACACACACATTTTTTTAAAAAAGAAAATGTGTTTTGTTTTGCAAAGGACTTGTGCCAGCATTAGTCTCGTGGTACATATTCACGCTGCACTTTAATGCTAATACATACTGGTAAGACATTAGTGCTAATATCTATTGCTAATAAGTAATATTTTCTCTGTTTTTTTTTTCTGACACTAGAGCCCAGTCAGGTTCCAAAGATCACCCAAGGTCACACAGCCTTTGCAGAGCTTCCACCTGGAAGAGTCAGAGGGCAGGGTGGCCAGGGAAGAGGCCCACGGTCCCTTCTCATCCTCTGGGGGAATCAGAGGGCAGGGAAGAGGCCCACGGTCCCTTCTCATCCTCTGGGGGAATCAGAGGGCAGGGAAGAGGCCCACGATCCCTTCTCATCCTCTGGGCATTTTTTTCTTTTCTGAGTCCTTCGTGGGGACTCTGCTGCAAACTGGAAAGCCTGTGCTTTTTCACAACGTGATGGTCCCAGAAACACTCTGAATGTATTTGAATAGTCGTCTGTATTTGTTCACGCCTACTACACCTTGTTGCTGTATAAGGGGAGCAAGGGTAAATGAGTTAGTTAGAGCATAGGAGAGCCCAGCCATGGAACCAGGACAGAGGGTCCTCCCATCATTAGTCCAGGAGAGCCTGACGGAACTAGTCTGGCTAAGCAGAAGTGTGTGTGAGTGTGTGTGTGTGTGTGTGTGTGTTCACTCACATCTATATGTAAAAGCCGTAAGTCAACCTTAGGTGTTATTCCTCAGTTCCACCTTGGTTTTTGAGACAGGGTCTCTTACTGGACCTGAGGTTGCTGACTCAGTGGCCCAGTAGCTCGAGGGATCTGCTTGTTTCCATCTCCCCAGTGCTGGAATTTCACATGAGTGCCATCCTGTGCTGCCCTCCGTACCTGCGTCCTCACGGAGGTTCTGTGGATGGAACTAGGGTCTTCATGCTTGTGAGGCAAATGCTATATTGATTGAACTACCTCCCTGGCCCCCGCATTTATCTTTAGATCCCATGTATGCTGTTGCCAGAGTCCAGAGGATTCTTAGGGAGCTGCTGGACCTCAGTCTAGGCTGGAATCCTGAAGAAGTAGGTTCTAACATCAGTGAAGGGATACTCAGCTGCAGAATGGATGAACTTGCCAGCAAGGGTGGGGACAAGTAGGCAAAAAGCAAAAGCTTGCCTCTTCTATGTCCTTCTACTCGAGGGGCCACGGAAACCTGAGGCCCAGATTTAGGGTGACTAGTCCCACTTCAAATGACCCAATCAAGAAAATCCCTCACAAGGGTGTTCCCTTTGTGTTTCAGTTGATACCAGATGCAGCCAAGTTGACAACCAAGATTTGCCACCACACATCCACCCCTTGACACACAGTCACATTGCCTTATATGATGCTTAATTTCCAAATAAAAACAATAACTAGGTCATAATTCTGCCCAACATGATATAACTAGCTACATACAATGCATTATACATTTTAGAATAGATGGCAATGTCCCTTGAGGAATGCTTAGTCTTTTAGTGTTTCATGACTTAAACATGATAATAATCACTGATATTACCTCAACCTATGTTATATTACATTAGAGAAATGGAAGAAAGCACAAATATCTGTATTTGTTAGTGTATATGTTCATATGCACAAACACATTCTTAACAAAATAGGACAGAAACATTCGGGTCTGCAACTGGTCATGTGTTCTTAGCTGATATTTAGAACTACCTCCCTCGCCATTCTGTATTTCCTCCACTCTCAGTAAGCACTTCATCAGGTCTTGGCTCTTTTCCTGGAGGAGTGACCATACCTTCATTCCTGGGGAATGGTATCACATCAGTTGATCTCTGCTGTTGGTAGATCTGGCACTCAGCAGCAACTGTAGCCAGGTCAGGCTTTGTGAGTGGAAGTCTGTTTTGCTGAGCCTATCTATAACCTGTGTCTTTGCCACCATGGCCACTTTGTTCATGGGTCTATTGGGCAGTGACAGGGATGCAAAGAGGCTGCCTGTCCCAGAATGTGTGTTAGATAAGAAATTACAGACTAGCTAACAAATTAAAGGGACAGAAATACAGCCAGACATGTTTTGAGGGAAAACGTGTTGCATCAAGCTAATGGTAGAGTCAAAGGTAAAGCTTCAGGTTAAGTTGCATCTAGGTCCAATAATTCCATATGTACCTGTTTTCCTTCTGCCTCTTAGCTCTGTTTTCTCCTAACAGACTGGGTTCTGACTGGTCACCTCTATATGCCAAGGGCTAGCCTAGCGGCACATTTTTCTGGGTTTGAAGGAAAAGAGAGTCTTGCTTTCCCAATAGATGTAACCAATGCTATGCCTTGGGGTACTTTCAGAAAGTTACTTCACACTTTTCACGTGTGAAAAGTGACCAAGTAAGAAAAGGGACTAACGGTCCTCCCCTGGGTTGTGCTCCCACCTCCAGATTCTATATTCAAGCCTAGGCCCCTAAGATGACCATGTGGAGACAGGGCTTTGAGGAGTTCACTACGTTTAAATGAGGTTGTGATGATGGGCCCTTAATCTGATAGAATCTGCGATGAGACATTGATACCTGGCTGCACACAACTCACAAGGGAAGACAGGCCATAAAGATACAGAGAGAGGTGTCATCTCTGAGCTCGAAAAGCAGCCCTCCTCGGAAACTTAACCCCAGCAGACCTCCATCCTTCACTCCCAGCCCCAGCCCCAGCCCCAGGTGTAGGTAAGTCCCATTGTTTAAGTTGCTCAGCCTGTGGTATTTGCAGTCAGCTCACAATGACTAATACTCTTGGCACCCTGCCTGAGGAACAGGACACACGGACACTGTGGCAAGAGTGCTCCCCTAGATCAAGTCACAGCGCTGACAGAAGAGGGGTAGGAAGAACAGAGGCACCCCATTTATGTCTTAGTTTTACGTTTTACTCTGGTCTTCTTGTCTTTAGAGTAGGGAGGGTCGCAACACTAACTAGGTGATTAATTTTTCCCTATTAGATATGGTGGTATATTATCTCCTAGCACCCAAACAATGGCGGCACTGTAGATCAGAGCTCAGCAAACACTTTTTGTAAGGACCCACCCTGTGGACAGTTTCAGATAGTGAGCCAGACTTCCACAGCTGCTCGGGTCTCCTCAGCAGCTGCAGCGTAGCTCTCTGCTCATTTCCTGAGCCTCTAGAATGAAGCAGTACAGGGGAGTAGCCTGAAAATGAAGCTACTGGGCATGGTGACCCCTATCTGTAATCCTGGTACTTGGGAAGTTCAGGCAGGAGGATCATAAGCTTAGGGCCAGTCTGGGTTCCATAGTGTAATCCCGTCTCAAAATATCAGAATAACCAAACTTTTTTCTTTATAGTTCTAGAGGCTTCCGTAGCAAAGCCACAGGGCCAGGCTCCTCTTCCCCCTAAAGCCCCAGAGTGGTAACACTGAAGCGTCAGCCATCTCTTTCCTCTGAGTTTGTTGGCATCTCTGTCTCCAAATCTCTCTCTCCTTTGTTTTTTTTGTTTTTTGTTTTTTGGTTTTTTTTAATATGTCAGTTGTAAGCTGGGTATGGTGGCTCACATCTGTAACTTCAGCACTTGGGAAAGAAGCCAAGGCAAGGGGATCCTATGAATTTGACTGGGCTACACAGTAGATATCAGACCAGCCTGGGCTGAAGAGTGAGAGCTCTTGTTTATCTCAAGAAACAAACTAACAACAAAGATCAGCCATGCCAGATGTGGTAGCATAGACTTGTGATCCCAGCTATTTGGATGGCAGAAGCAAGAGAAGCTCAAGTTCAAGGCCTGCCTGAGTTACAGAAAATTCAAGGCCAGCACAGATAATTTAGGGAGAACTTGTCTCATAAATTTGAAAACTACAGAGAGGGCTCAGGTTGTAGCTCAGAGGCAGAGCATTTGCCTAGCCTGTGTGAAGGCCTAGGTACAATACCCAGGACCAAGAGTGTGGGGAGAAGACGTCAGTCATCGGGTTTAAAGCCTACCTTAGTCTAGTGTGATGTCATCTCACAGTTTACTTGAGTGAAGACTTCATTTTTAAACGAAGTCCGATACATGGATAGCAGAGCCAAAATGTTTCCGTGTTTGGGGGACACCTGACCTAAACCACTGTAGCAACTTCAGAAACCACGTCAGTGCATGGACGGAGTTGACTGACCTACTCATTTACAGATGCTGAAGCCTACATTTCTAAACATTGAAGTAGATACCATTTGATTTTTTTTCCCCCAAGTAGTTAAGATCATAAACCAGGTGTGGTAGTATGCACCTATAATCCTAGCTCTCAGGAGGCTGAGATAGGGGTACCATGAGTTCAAGTCCAGCCTAGACTATGGAGCAAGACCCTGTTTCTAGAAAACCAACTAGTTACTTGGTGCTAATAAATAAATCTCAGCTTGAGAGGTCTCATGTAGATTTGCTGCCCTTGACCTTGGGCTTGGGAGCAAAGTGTTAACTATTTGTACAGAGCATTACATAGCTAGGATAACTTAAAGATTTCTTCTTCCTTCTCCTCTTCCTTTTTTTTTTTTTTTTGAGACAGGGTCTCTCTTTATGTATTCCTGACTGTCCTGAAACTTGCTATGTAGACCAGGCTGGCCTCAGACTCATAAAGACCTGTCTGCCTTGGCCTCCCAAGTGCTGGGACTAAAGCTGTGTACCATCAAGAATATTTGGGTTTGTTTCTCTCTGATCACAGCCTTGAAGGTTCTGTGGTCACTGGGCTCTGTTCATGGGCCATAGCAAAGTGGGAGGAGTTAAGGAATACCATGGTGGCCGGAGTGGGAGGTGGGGTGTGTGTGTGTGCTTTGTCTCATGGTGGTCAGGATACGAAGCAGAGACCAGGTATCCCCTTTTCAATCATACCCCAGTGGCCTACATTCTTCCAGCTAGATACCACTTCCCAAAGTCTCTAGAACCTCCTAGAATAGTGAGACCAACTTGGCACCATGACATATGAGCCAGTGGAGGACATTTCATGTTCAAACAGCAAAGGCATGTAGATTTCCTGATCTGTTGAGCTGGCAGGTTTGAGTGGAGAACATGTCCAAATTTAGGTCTAAAAATGAACGTCTAATTTGCTCAAGGCAAAATGACAAGGGCAAGAAGAACCAGAGTGCTGGGTAGTCAGTGCTCAGTCACCGCACAGTACTGTGTGCTGGGATCAAAAATCGTCATTTCTAAGACTTGTTACAGCCTCAACTAGAGCCCTCTC
>NW_022196904.1:107449374-107463901 GCF_008632895.1 Mastomys coucha
AGGCAGGCAGATTTCTGAGTTCGAAGCCAGCGTGGTCTACAGAGTGAGTTCCAGGACAGCCAGGGCTATACAGAGAAATCCTGTCTCGAAAGCTTTTCTACAACCTTATTGAATCACACAGGCTTTCTTCTGAAACGTGACACACTTCTTTGTTGTTCAGAATAAACCCCCTAGAACCCAGCCTCTATAGTCTACAAGACCCTGCAGAAAGTCACACACTCCTATTTCTCTCCTGTGCTCTTGCCTCTCCTCCCCACAGCTCCCTGTGGCACTTTAGTCACATACCTGCCTTTAGGTTCCCCACCTGTCTTAGTCGGTTTTTCTGTTGCTGTGATCAAACACTGACCAAGAACAACTTCCAAGTCACGTGTCATCATTGAGGGAAGTCAGGGCTGGAACTCAAGACAGGAACCTGGAGGCAGGAGCTGAAGAAGTGACCGTAGGGGAGTGTTGCTTCCTGGCTTGCTCTTCCTGGCTTGTTTGGCCTGTTTTCTTATACACCCCAGGATCGCTTGCCCAAGGGTGGAACCATCCACAGGAGATTGGACCTCCCATACCAATCATTAATCAACAAAATGCCCACAGGCCAATCTGATGGAGGCTCTCTGAGTCATTGTTCTATAGCTGTGAAGAGACACCATGACCAAGGCAAGTCTTATAAAAGAAAGTGTTTAGTTGCTATGGTTCCAGAAGTTAGTTCATTATCATCATGATGGGGAGCCTGGTGGCAATGCAGGCAGACATGGTTGGTGCTGGTGAAGTAGTTGAAAACTACGTCCTGATCCAGGGCAGCAAAGAGAGAGAGACTCCCTGGGCCTGGCATGGGCTTCTGAAACCCCACAGTTCATCCCCAGGGACACACATCCTCCAATAAGGCCACACCTCCTAATCCTTCTAATCCTTTCAGAGAGTCCCACTCCCTGATAACTAAGAATCCAGATATATGAGCCAGTGGGGGCCATTGCTATTGAAACCACCACAGAGGCAATTCCTAAGTTAAGGTTTCCTCTTCCCAGATGACTCTAGCTGTGTCAAGTTGACAAGAAGCAACCAGTACAACATCCTTGTTCCTTCTCTAGGCTGTTCCTTCCTATGCCCTTGCCTATACCCTATACCTATTCCCTTTGACCAAGGTCTTGTCCCTGACTCATAGCTCCCACCCTCCCTTTTTCCACATCCTGGCAGAAACCCCTTCCTTAACTCTGCCCAATGAGCCTAAGCCAGCAGTCTCCACCACTCTGTGCTCACACCCCACTTTATTTTTCTTCTAAACATTATCTACCTCCTGCTGCATGGCACAGTGGCTCTCAATAGCCTTGGATTCAACCAGTTGTGTGTTGAAAACATTGTTTAAAAATTTCTTCTGGGAACAGGGAGATAGGTGAAGCATTTGCCTCGAAATCATGGAAAATGGAACTCAAATCTCCACGAAGCCATAAAAGCCAGGAGCAGCAGCATCCATCTCAGTTCAGGCTTCCTACAGTAGGAGGAAAGAGTACTGATGCCTGATGCTGTCCTCTGACCTCTACACACATACTCTGGCAGGACATATGTGCGTGCACTCATGCGCATGCACATACACACAGAGAACACACAGAGAGAAAGAGAGGCAGAGACAGAAACAGAGAGACAGAGAGATTAATGAGTCCTTGAACACATGCAGACTTCTACATTGCAGATCGCTCCCTACAGAGGACTGTGGAGTAAGAATTCACACAGCCTTGACATTGTGTGAGGCACTTATCTATCACAAGTCATCTAGAAATGATTTCAAGTCAGGGGTTATACGTATATCCTCTACCTTTTGGGTTTTAGTATCCAAAACAAATCTCCACCCCCAATACTGAGGGATGGGGAGTATGTGCCACCTCCCTGGGTTCTCAGGGATGTGATGTGGAGTATGTATTGGCCATTCTGTGATTTAGCCTTTTGTCCTTGTTTAGGGTTCTACAGAAGCAGACCTGTGTCTGTTTTCTTGTTCACTAATGTACGCCTGGCTTCCAGAGCAGTGTCCAAGACATGGTAATCCCTGATAACTATGGTTGGGCATTTGCTTAATGGCAGGTTACATTCTGCAAGGAGCTTTGCGTTGCAATCTCGTTGTTTCGAGAACATCATAGACTATACTTGCACACACTAAGGGTGTCATCATCTGTGGGACCACCGGGGTCCATTCTGGAACAAAGCACACCGCTCTTGGCTGGCTTTGCTGAGTGTTTCAGTTTTCCCATGACTGCTGTCAAATCCCCACACACCGGACGGCTTAAAACCACCCAGGTGTGTCTGTTCAGTGCTGTGGTCTGGGCGAGGAAAAGCCACACGGGCTGAGGTTGCCTCGCTTGGTCTCCAGCTGGCAGTGCTGTCTGGGGAGGCTGTGGAACCTTGGCACGGGAGGCATGGCTGCCAGACGTGAGTTGCAGGTGTGTGTGAGGGGGGCAGGGGTGTGGGAGGTTACACCTTTGAGAGTTATGCCCTGTCCCCACCCCCCACCAGAGCTCTCTGCTTCTGGATCCACCTGGATGTGAACAAGTCTAGCCCCGTACCTCCTTTACCATGTTGGACTGTGCCCTCTAAGCCACAAGCCAACATAAGTTCTTCCTTCCTATGTGGGTTACTTTTCTGTTGCTATGACAAAACACCAGGACAAAAGCAACTTGTAGAGGGAAGGATTTATTAGGAATTATGGCCCCAGAGTGATAAGAGTCTGTCACCATCACAGCAGAGAGGCGTGGAAGCAGGCAGGTATAGAGGGCACAAGTACTCACTGATAAGGGGAAACAAGGAGTGTTAATCACCCAGAGCTGTCTTCTCAGTGGAGGAAATGTACACCTCGTTTCCACCCAGAAGTACGGGAGCAGATGTTAATAACCTCATGACCTTTCCTATCTGGAGCCAGACCTCACCCCAATCCCCGGAATGTTTATCCCAGACTCTCCCTCCATGGACTTTTATCTTTAGCTTTGACTCTCAGCCAATAGAAGGCATCCTTCGGGGACATGTCACATGTACTTTACAGTCTGGTGACATCTACACTATCTCCAGATCCTGGGCCCTTAAGCTATAAAGTCCATCTTCATAGCAGATGTCAGTTGTACTTGGCAAAGAGTTTTGATGTGGTCACACCTGAAGCTGTATTGTACACATAGGATTGGGATAATAGTTACCAGAAAATGTTTTTCCAAAATTGTACTGGGTTTAAAGATGTCTAAAATGAAGGTGGCAGACTTCAGAAGTTTGAACCAGCGCCTGACTAAGACACACTGAACCGGTTTCCTTCTTACCTCATTCAGACCATCCCTGCCGGCTGCAGTGCTTCTAGGGATCTCCACAGGGACACGCGCTGCCGTAGGAACAGCTGAAAGCTCACATCGCCAACCATAAGCAGGAGGCAGAGAGAGCACACTGGGAAGGCACAGGGCATTAGAAACACCAAAATCTGCACCCAGTGACATACTTCTTCCAGCAAGGCCACACCCCCTAAACCTATCTTAAAAGCATCGTCAACTGGGGAGCCAGTATTCGGCTGCCTGAGAATACGGAGGACACCCACTCAAACCACCACACGTGCCACGGTCCCTTGAGTCACAAGAAAGCAATGGCTGTGCTTCCAGCTCCAAGGAACAGAATTTAAGGTGTCAGAGGGCTGGGCCCCCTTCCAAGGAGAGGGTCCTTCCTGCCTCTTCCATGTCTTGATGTTCTAGCACTCTAGGGTTGTAGATGCAACACTCCAATCCTTGTCTACGTCCACACATGGACTTCTCTGGGATTCTGTCTCCTTTTCTGCTTCTTATAAGAACTCCTGGATTTGTTTGTTTGTTTGTTGTTTTATCAGCTTTTTTTCTACCTGGGTAATCCTCTGGACTTCATCAAGAGATGTTTAATTTATGAATCTTAACTCAAAGGTCTTTAATTATATCTGCAAAGGTCCTTTTTTCCAAATAAGGTAATTCTCGGGGGTGGGCACATCGTTTTAGGAAGTGTGATGGTCAATCTTCATTGTCAACTTGTCTGGGTGTATAATTCCCAAGAAGGCCTAACTCTGGGCCTGTCTGGGAACTCCCAGAGAGGTTCAACTGAAGAGAGAAGACCCACCCTGAATGTGGGCAGCACCACTCTGTGGGCTTGCCTCCTAGACTGAAAAACAACAACAACAACAACAACAACAACAACAACAACAAAAACCACGTGGAAGAAAGCCAAACCAGTGGCAGCAGCCACCTCTGTCTGCGACCAAATCCACGCCCATGTGAACAAGCAGCCTTCAGCCACATGCCTTCCTGTCATGATTGGCTGACCTCTCCAACAGGGAACCTAAGCCAAGCCTTCCTCCTTTAAGTTGCTCTGGGGGAGTTGTCTGGTCACAATGAGACAAAGTGACACTTACAGGGATACCCATACTTGCCCAGCTGGGCTGAGTGGCAGGCAGGTCCTGCTGCTATTCTGTTCTCAGCACCTGTTTCCTCAGAGCATTTTCTCCTAAGGGCTCAAGCCTCAGAGCTGGGAGCATCTGCTGTCCATCCATTGCCTCCTTCACCACCCACGTCTGTGGGTTCTTCAGTGTGCCAGGAAGCAGAAGAGAACTTGAAGGAAAATGAGACATTCTCAGGTTACAGAATAAAAAGGTCCCCAAAGAGGAGGTGACTTCAGAAAAGAACCAGTTCCTTAGACTTCAGATAATCTTTCCATTAAAAATAAATCACCACTGATGCTCAATACATGATGTCAGGCACACTTGGACCTTAATGGTCCAGCAGGGCTATGCACACATCTTTCTGATGTAGAGATGTGTCCTGACAGCAGAAAGAGGAAAGAGAAAGAAGTGGCTGCTTTTACATAGGAGGGCCAGGGGATTCGACCAGAAGTCAGCGTGATGGGCAGTCTGGCAGATCTGTGCCAGGTATCTCCTTGGGATGTCCAGTGCTGAATGAGCATCATCTCCTGAAATGCTCTGAGATGGTGCAGTGAGGCCGGTACCATTTCCCCATCTAGGGAAAGTGAGGTTGAGAGAGGGTAGCAGACTTGTCCCAGGCCACAAACCAGGCACTCACGATTATGGAGTCCTCTGGGCTCTATGCCCTGGTACATAGTTTGAGAGGACAGTAGCAGAGCATCTTGGGAAGGCAGGGATTGGTTCATCTGCGTCACTATGGGATGAGGCTCTTGAAGGCAGAATCTTTGCGTGTTCTCTCAGTACTCCTATGGCTTTTGCTATACTTGTTACTTGAGAGGTTTACTGAATGAATGCATGAATGAGCAGGAATGTGAGCAGCAGAGAGCCACAAATGCCAGCCCAGGTGAATGAGGCAAATATGGGAACACTGTGGTCAGCGAGCATGTGACATTCAAGGACGAGGATGCCCGAACTGTTGTGCAGAAGGCTGCAGTGTTTAAACAAATGCTGTGGCTCCATTCACCAGCCATTCATTCTAGCCTTCTTCCAGAAGTCTTTCTCGTATACCCACATCTGTGCTGTTGGAACATCAGCTCTGCTGGTGTTGCAGGTTTCAGGGAATGGGTCTTTCTGAAGCCCCCACCTGCAGCACTCCTGACTCTGTAAGCAGCAACCTGGTGGGACCTGAACCATAATTTCTTGGAACCCAGCTCTGCTGTGTGGCTTTGGGATCTTTTGAAATTTTCACTTAGCATCGTCTGTACAATTCCCTGATTCTCAAACTATATGTGACAAGAGATGCGCTACTGGCTTGTTTTGTTTTGTTTTGTTTTGTTTTGTGATTTTAAGTTATCTCTAGGGCTGGGGATGTGGCTCGGCCAAAAAGCTTGACTAGCTTACCTGAGGCACTGGGTTTGATCTCTAGCACCACAAAGACCTGGCAGAGTGCTGTACACCTGTAATCCCATCACTCAAGAAATGGAGGCAGGAAGGTCAGAAATTCAAGGTCATCCTTGGTTACATAGAGAGTTCAAGGCTAGCCTGGAATACATGAGACCCTATTTCCAAAACAAATTTGTAGTTCTATCACTCATATCACACTCAAATCATCAAACACATCCTCCTGTCCCCACAGAGAGATGAACCAATTGGGGACATCTGTATGGCTGTCCCAGCGATGGTGAGTTAATACAGATGTTTTAAGACTCACTAGCCTGCTCCAGAGAAGCCAGTGAAAACAGGACCTGACATATAACACTACCAACAATGGTCTATAAATGGATGAGCAGCCAAGTAGCTTGTCTTAGGGTTTTATTGTTGCAAAGAGACACCATGACTAGGGTGACTGTTATAAAGGAAAGCATTTAATTAGAGCTAGCTTCCAGTTCAGAGCTCTAGCTCATTATTACCGGCAGCAAGCATGGTGGCAAGCAGGCAGACATGGTGCTACAGAGGTAGCTGAGAGTTCTACATCTGAATCAGCAGGCAGCTGGAAGAGAGAAACACGGGGCCTGGCTTGAGCATTTGAAACTTCAAAGTCCATGCCCAGGGTGTGCTCCTTCCAACAAAGCAGTACTTCCTAATAGTACCACTCCCTCTGAGACCTTGGGGGCCACTTTCATCCAAACCCAATCTTCTCTCTTAATGTGTCTGAAGGGAACAGGGGAGTCCCTGGGTGAGCAGGATTGAGAAATATAAGCTTCAAACACCCAAAACTCTGGAACAGGTAAAGGCCTTCCAGCCACAGAAACCATGTAAGTCATAAGAGGCTGAACTGGTGACGGGAGGCTGAAAATGGCTGGCCCCAGCTGACCGGCTGACGGGAGGGCACAGAGCTACTATGAGGCTTTCAGCTTCTGGGCTTCAACTTCTGGTAAAAGGAACAGCTGTCATCTAATTCCCTCTGGGACCTGAGGTCATAGCATGAGTCTCTTCCCAGCAGCTCAGATTTAGGAAGGGGGAGGAGCAGGGGCAGCATGGGATGCAAAGGCCTTTCCTGTTCCCCAGGAAGCAGACCACAGTCCACACTCACCTGCAAATGTCTCCTTGGAAAGTGAGCCCAAGAAAGCTTTGCAGCAAACTGACCCAGCTCCCTGCTGTCCAAAGAGGCTCATAGTTCCTCCCACCTCCTGCCAGCCATAGGATAGATTGTTCCCATAGGGTGCTTGGTGAAGTTAGAGTCCCAGCAACTCAGGGACCATCCGTTGGCACCTCATGAAGGAAGTTGTTTGGCTTGGGACAGGAGCGGGTGGCACTGAGTCTTGTTGACTGTGCAAGTGAGTAGCGTGAGTGACTGCTGGAGATACTCTGTCTGAGAAACAAAGAATGTAGCTAGGAATGGGTGCAAATGGGGCCAGATGGATCTGGAGCGACCTCTGAGCTACTCTGGTACCAAACATCCCTTGGCACATCTACCTTCTGAGTTGACCTTGGAGGATGAACTGATAACAGCCAGGTGGAGAGGGGACAACCCTCCAGTGTAGAGTCCTGAGGAAGCTGGTTTGGCTTTCAGTGGGTCTGAAGTGTGGAGAGAACATTGAGAAGATGAGACTGGAGAGCTAGTAGTGAGCAAGGTCACAAGCCTCAAGTGTTACCATGCCTGGTTAGGATGTCCTCAATGCAGCTGACAGAAGACACTGGATTGTCTAACAGAGATAGTAAAAACATGTTCTCTCCATAACTGGAAGTAGGGATGCAAGAGCTTGTTTCCCACCCCACCTCCCTGGCCTCGAAGTGGTTCACCTGTGGTTCCTTCTACCTCTCTGCTCTGCCATGTACAGTGTTGCTCTCCTCCTGATCAAAGATGACCACCATGCCTCAGGGTGCCTCACATATCCAAATATTGTAACAACCATCAGAAGGCATACCTAGGAGGTTAACCAGATGGCTCAGAGAGGCCACTGAGCCCAATGACCTGAGATTAAGTTCTGAGATCCACATCTTAGAAGAAGAGAACCCATTCCCTCTCTGTGAGCAACCAGCTATCTCCACCTGCCTGCCCTCAGGCACCTAGCTACCAAAGCTAAGCCTTACTTTGCTTTGACAAAGCAGCACATCACCGCAAGTTACCTATCCTCCCTGTGTGCATATATCCCTTAATAGAAAAGGCCAGTGACTCCTCAACCCATTCTCATTTTCCCTTCCACCCTCTTCCAAATAAACCTCCCATGTAAGACCTTTCTTATCATGTGATTCTGTGGCTTCTGTCCCTTAGATGACCACACTCACCATGTCCACTGGCTCCCACATTTGCACAGTGGCACACAATAACCACCCACTACACACTAAATAAATAATACCCTTTTATTTTTAAGAGAGAAAGAGAGAAGGAAAGAAAACATACCTAGGAGCTGGGATACGGCTCAGTGGATAACAGCAGTTGCTATACAAACAGGAGGGCCTGAGTTGATCCCTAGCACCTCACATAGGCCTGCAATATCACCACTGTGTTGGGTAGAGATAGGACGTTTGTGGGGCTTGCTGGCCACCAGCCTACCTCCAGATTCAGTGAGAGGAGACTGTGACTCAAGGGAAAAAGGTAAAGGAGTGATTGAGTCTCCCCTGGAATGGGCCAAGAGTCACCTTGTTGGTGGTGTTGCTCTTATATTAGTCAGGGGCAGAGCAGAGGGCAGTCCTTTGTTTGCCCTAGCTTGATTCCTGGCTTAGTGCCTAAAGCTGTGTGTGTGTGTGAGATATATATATATATATATATATATATATATATATATATATATATATATATATATATAAATCCAGGGAGCTCAGCAAGGGAAGAGGGAGACAGAGACTTGTTCTGCCATGTCATGCAGTACAGATGAAGGAAGATGCCCACAGACCTGTCCTCTATCCCATGGCACAGGTGAGCCACAGACACACAGAGCCCCACCTACCACCACTCAGTAAAGCATGGGAAGACAAAATCAGAGACCCGAGGACCATCCTGCCACCAGTGCACAGCACAGGCATGCCATAAACACCAGCTTGCCACTGCATAGTGGAGACTATTAACCCAAGGGTCCACCAGCTGTATGACCAAGCTGCAGCGCGAGCCGTCAATGTGCAAGTATGTGGTAGACAGGCTGGAGAGAAAGAGAAGTGGAGCGGCTTGAACATTAAGGAGAGAGATGGAACTGGAGACTCGAGGGTGGAGAGGAGGAGGCTGCTGTGAGTGGCCAGCCCTGCCACTTGGCGCCATGATGAGGTTCCAGCCCAAGCTGCCGCTGAGGGCCAAGTCTGGGTCCATGGTTATGTAATGGTCCGTGTCGGTGTCAGAGGCTCTTATAACCACTAGAGCACATGGGACATCTCTGGTCAGGGCAGCCGCTGGGGATCACATGGATGTCCAGGGGCTGTGCAGAAATGGCCCCGCCCCTACCTGGCTTTGGAGAGCTGGCCCCACCTCTCATGGGTAGCAGAACTCAGGAGAGCAGGCCCTGCACCTAACCAGGTAGCACAGTGGAGCTGGCCCTGGTGGCAGGCAAGTGGGTGAGCGGGCCAGGAGGGCATGAATGTGGGAGAGCTGACTCCAGCAGTTGGGAAAGCCACCCACAAGGTTATGAGTGCAAGAGAGGTAGTCTGTCCCTGACCAGCTGCAGCACTTGGGAGACCAGGCCTGGTACCTTGCCTGTACAGCACAGCAGAGCTGACCTTGGTGGTAGGGCCCAGGTCAGCTGGCCCAAGGGCAGAAGCAGGGAGTGCTGGCCCCGACACTCATCTGCCATCGGGTGGTATGGGTGCAGGGATGATGCTCTCTGCCTTCTACTTCACTACCTGCAGCAGTCGGGAGAGCTGGCCCTGGGGTCACGAGAGCTGGTGAGCTGGCCCTGCTCGTTATCAGATGTAGCAATAGGAAGAGTGGGTCCTGCACTCCTGGGCAACACAGTAGAGCTGGCCCTGGTGCAAGGGTCACAGGTGAGCCAGCCCTGAGCGGGTGAGAGCAGGAGAGCTGTCCTAGTCCCTCACAGGCTGCAGTGCCCCAAGGAGTGGGCCCTAGGCCTTGACTGAGCAGGGCAGTGAAGCTGGCTCCAGAGCCATAAGAGGAACAGGTGAGCAGCCCTGAGGGCAGGAGAGCAGGAGAGCTGACCCTGCCTCCTGCCCATGGTGCTATTGGCTGGTCTAGCCAGAGCAGTGCTGGAGAGCTTGCCCTGGTGGTGCAGATAAGGGAAAGCCAGAAGGATGACCAGCTCAGCTACCACCCAGGTCCAGATCTAGGGCTCTGAATTGGTGCACCCCAAAATCTATATCATCTGCAAACAGTTGGGATGTGTGAAAGGGCCAGACTAGCTGATCTAAAGCTTCAGGATCACCATGACACAGGGCAACAACAGGAAAGTAAGGAGTCCTGGTGAAGATCCAATGTTGATGGTGTTACAAAAGCCAGCGAGCTCCAACCAGACCAATGATTCCTTGCAGTGAACATCTGCAAGTGACGATGTGTGGACAGAGGGATATAGCATGGGGCAAATACTACATACTACATATATATGTAGTGACATACTACAGTTCCTGTGAGATGTTTTTCTATATGGGGTGTGTGTGTGTGTGTGTGTGTGTGTGTGTGCGTGTGTGTTATTTGTAAGGGGATGTTGCAAGAGTGAAGGACAGATGTGAGGGGACAGGGAGATGAGTAGGACTGGGGTACATGATGTGAAACTCATGAAGAATCAATAAAAAGTTTTTCAAAATTACAAAAAAAGAAACATGATGATTTAAAACAAGAGTAACTAAGTAAGATACTCAGGGTCCTCCCATAACCTCCATGTGCATGAATGTGTACTCTCTCCCCATACACACATGGAAAATAACAAAAACAAGAAAGAGAAAAAGAAAACCCAGCACACCTACCAAACCAAACTGGAAGAGGGCCTGTCTTTCCTTCTGGGGCCTGTTGATAAACAGGAAATTCTTTCAGCCATTTCATGAATTAGTCACACGGTCACAAGGGACAGCATAGGAGGCTAGGGAGTGTAGTAATCCCTGTAGATGTCATGAATCCTGCTAAAATGTATTTTATCATTATGAGAAACAGTCTAAATATTGAAGGGTAACTGCCAGACATGCTACAGCAGGACACCAACAGAATCCACTCACGGCTCGGTCCCGTGTTAATTATAACTCACATACTTACTGATAAGTGCTTGCATTTACAAATAGATTATGAGAGTTCTTGGTTTAAAATTTTTCTTTGTGACAGTCTTGCTATGTAGCCTAGTTGATGTCAAACTTCAATCTTTCAATCCTCCTGCCTCAGCCTCTAGAGTGTGAGACTACATTATTTTTAAGAGTAAGAATTGTCTTTTTGTTTTGTTTTTTCACTTAGAGATAGAGTTTTGTGTAGCCCAGACTAGCCTAGAACTTCTGGTCCTCCTGACTCTACATGATAAGTGCTGGGATTATTGATGTAAAATCACTGTAGGCTTAGATTTTTTAAAACCTACTTTAATAAGGGTTTGTAAATGCTTCAACCTCCCTTCTATTCCACCACTCACCAGAGGTAGTGAAAAAGAAAGGTTATTAGGAAACAGGGCTTGTGGACCTGTTTAGAAATGGTTCTTTGGGGCGATTCTAATCTTAGTTGTTAGCAATCCAGCCCTCTAACAAAACACCAACATGAATTAGCAGCAGCAGTCCAGCCCACTCTGCAATCACCACTCACGAATCAGCAGTTGGCCAGAGTCCATGGAAGTGTCAAGAAGCCACCAGAATATCACCAGAAGGTCTTTGGCAAGTTACTCTCTACGAAGTGACAACAATTGAAGATCAGCAACACGATGCAAAGCAAACCAGTGCAGAGTCAGTGAAGACTGGGGAGGCAGAGCAAGGCAAACCAATGCCACAGCCTCCTCCCATTGTCTGTGGGGTCATATTTACATTCTTTCTAAATATCACATGTTCTTTCATGTGTCTGCTTCAGCCAAACATCCTCTCACTTGTGTCTGCCCCAGCAAAACATCACATATCATAACTGAGTTTCCAAAGAAAGCAGAAATTTCCACTTCACACCACCATATCCATCAATTTCTCTATCCTCTCCCTCCTTCTATTCTTTCCTCTTGTAGTATGTATGTATGTATGTATCTTCTGTCTATTTATCTATCTATCTATCTATCTATCTATCTATCTATCTATCTATCTACCACCTACCTACTTACCTACTCACTCTGTAGCCCAAGATAGCCTAGGACTTTGTGAACCTGCTCAGCTTTCCACCTGCTGCAATTCCAAATGTGAGTTCTCTCACCCAGCTCTCATGCTTGCTGATCAGTAAGTGCCAGTAAAAAGAAGACTGAAAGAATGGGTAAGTCTTATCTCAGAAGTCCAGAAGAGTACCCTGGATCAATAGGAGCCTTTCCCTAGAGACTTCATTCCTTGATCTGCATTTTAGAGGCCACAGCTGTGAGTTATGCAACCAACATCAGTTAAAGGAAAGCTTTGGTCTGGGTAAGATGAAGAGCCAAGAGAGACCTAATGAGTCTCTGATATAATTGGGTACCAATAAAGTGTCACTTTATGAATCAAGGCCGTGAGAACTACAGTGCAAACATCACACAATTATAGACAAACTCATTTGCTCCATCTCATTGACTTTGAATCATTTTATAGACACCCAGGTCCCACTGACATTGTCTGATGATGTCATGGTGAGAATCTGGCCAGAAGTCCAACAGGGCCAAAGAAACTCAGAAAGGAGCGGGACTGAGAACCTCAAAGACATTGTGCACAAAGTCTGCAAAGCAAGCATGTCAGATACAAGTCCCCTGGCTGTCTGCAGCATTGTGGAGAGAGATGGAAGCCACCCTGAGCAGCTCCACAGTTCCACATGATGGATGCGGGACTTGTTCAGCCCTCCCATGCAGGACGATCTTACAAAACAGTGTCTGTCTTCATCTCTACTTTGCACATGGGAAGGCTGAGGCACAGGCAGGCTATGTTCGCTGCCTGGGATCCTATAGCCTGCAGTGATAGAGCTGGAATTTGAACCTATGCCTCCCTCATCACCCTGCACATTGCTTCTGGCTTGATGTTTCCCAGATTCTCCACTTTGTGTTTTGATGACTTCTTTTTCATAGTCCGGTGCAAAATAAAGCATAAAAAGAGAAATTTCATAAGGTTCCTGTGACGGTTTGTATATGCTTGGCACTATTAAGAGGTGTAACCTTGTTGGAGTAGGTGTGTCACTGTGGGTGTGGGCTTTAAGACCCTCAGCTTAGCAGCCTTCAGAACAAGATGCTGAACTCTCAGCTCCTCCGGCCCCATGTCTGCCTAGTTGCTGCCATGCTCCCATCTTGACAATAATGGACTGAACCTCTGAACCTGTAAGCCAGCTCCAATTAAATGGTGTCTTTTATAAGAGCTGTCATGGTCATGGTGTCTGCTCACAGCAGTAAAACTCTAAGTCAGTTCCATTTACGGTGGAATCTTATCTCAGAGGACAGAGGCATTTCAAATCCAGCACTTAGCAAAAGAAAACTGCATTAAGTTCAAATTGTCTTCTCTCTGTGGGCAGAAAAGTCTGCATGACATGCTCATCAGAATCACTGTCCAGCTGACTTGCGCGTGTGTTCCATTACATATCAATTTCACTTCTAAATTCCATGGACATGTGGTAGACTGCAGTGAGAGGCAGGCTGCAGTGTTGGAGGTGACTCTGATGAATGAATGGTGCACAGAGGGAAGGACAGAAGATGAAAGATAAAACGGACTAAAGAAGATGCAATGCTGGGCTCCCGGTGGCTCATACACAGGGCCGAGCCGACAGCCTGGCTCTCTGTTTCTCTGCATGTTCGGGAGATTTTTAAATGTAATGTTGAGAGGGAAATAATACACTTAAGATTTTCCTTAGAAGCTGCTGACATTCATTCTCTCATTGGCTATGGCAGTCAGATTCTCCGGTATCGAAACCAAATTCTCACTGTTTGAGCATTGGATGGTACCAAGGGACCAAGCCACTCTGGAAGTGGTGGAGCTTTAAGATCTTGAGGATAGATTATGCCTCCCCTCTAGAATGGACCCTGTGATTTATCTTAAGCACAAACACAAACATAGAGAATAGAGGAGAATGGGGTAAAAAAGAGAGAGGGGCAGGGGATGAGGGAGAGAATGAATAACAGGGTCACACCCCCCCCCATTCTGAGAATCTGAGCAGTGAATGCCTCACAGTGAGGACAACCAGAGCTGGAGTCCACTGACTTCCTAATCCAACATCAGTGGTCTGTTAGCTGGTGGTAGAACCAGAGGGGCGGGGGGCCTTGACTTACTGTTCCTGTTGCTGGGATAAAATACCATGACAGAAGCAACTTAATGAGGGGTTTATACTGACTCACAATTCTGGGAGTCAGTATAATTCTTCATGGAGGAACTCAAGACAGTCAGGAACTGAGGCAGATGGTCACATGGCATCCTCACGGGAGACCATCGTTCTTGGCATGGTGCCACTTACAGTAGAGGTGGGTCTTCCCACCCAGTCTAGAAACTGCCCCACATACACACCCACAGGCCAAACTAACCTAGACAGACCCTCACAGGCTCCTCTTCCAGGTCAGCCGGGTTCACTATCAATATTAATTATTACAGGCCCTGCAGAACAACTTCAGGCTATAGAATAGCCTGAAGTTCTAACCCTGGCCTTCCCCCCCA
>NW_022196904.1:107463936-107543821 GCF_008632895.1 Mastomys coucha
CCCCCCCCCCCCCCCGTCCCTTCTTCCCCTCCATCCCTCCTGCTCTTCTCCTTTCTGTCCACAAAATAAGAAGTTTAGAGCTTCCACATGCTCCCACTGTGATGTGTAGCTGCAGGCCCACCATGAGCCAAAAGAAACATTTTTCTGTTTGTAAGCTGAGTGTATCACTTTGTTACAGTAAAGGAAAGCAGACCCACATGTGACTAGTACTTAATGATTTCCAGTTTCCTTCACTGTGTCCCTAGAAACAACTTTCTACTGAGATCCATGAGAGAAATGGGATAGTGTGTCCCAACTTTGGGAACAAGTCAGTCAAGTGCATAGGTTCCTGAGAGGTCCCATGACTATGATTTCTAGGTGTGTTGGATAGTTTTATGTCAAGTTGACACTAGCTAAAATCATCTGAAAAGAAGGAATTACAGTCAAGAAAATGCCACCATGAGATCAGCCGCAGGCAAGCCTGTAGGGCATTTCCTTAATTAGTGATTGATGGGAGAGGGCCCAGCCCATTGTGGGCGATGCTATCCCTGGGCTGCAGTCCTGGGTTTTATAAGAAAGCAGGCTGAGCAAGGCATGAGGAGCAAAACAGTAAGCACCCCCTCTATGGCTTCTGCATCAGCTCCCGCCTCCAGGTTCCTGACTTGTTTGAGCTCCTGCCCTGACTTCCTTCAGTGATGAAAAATGATCTGGAAGTGTAAGTCAAATAAACCCTTTCACAACCAATAGAAACCCTAACCAAAACACTAGGGAATTTTTTCAAGGGCACCTTGCTAGCGTAGAGCCTTCCTCTGCCCTGTCCACACCCTGAGTAACCTGGGCTGGGTGCACAGCTCTTAACTTGCTCCCACACATGTGGGTTTTTTTTCTCCCGAAAGTTTGAATCTGTTACAGTTTCAAATGGTTTCCCTGGAGCAACTGTTTACCCTGTTACAAACAGATCCGATTTCTTCATCCTCCAGTACCAACTTCCGTCACTCCTGAAGGCCCTGGCCCTTCTCTCTCACCTCCCACTGCCTGCTTATGCTATAGGGTTAGTGGAAATAAGATACCCACTGCTGACAGCCACGATGCCAGACTTGCTCATAGCCATGTTGGCTGCCTGGAGACTGAGAACCTTGTCTGTCATTTTCAGCTCCAGCCCTCAGCCTGGAAAATGCCAAGCCGTCTTTGTGCACCATCCACTTGAGCACAGAGGCCCTGCAGGTTTCCTCCTTTGTGGAGGGCACACTGTGAGGAAGAAGAGGTGAATTTGGGCTGTCTTTTTATAGTCCTCTGCAAAGGTCAGGCTTTGTTTTCTAGCTGGAAAAGGCCCGCACCATACTGTGTGCATAAAAGGGATGGATTATCAGCCTGCCTTCCCGTCCAGCCTGTGCTGAGCACATAATCTACCTCTTTTTCTTGGGCAAAATCACCTAAGGTTCAGTTTGATGAATTTTATTTCTGACTCTGCATGAAGGGTTGTTGCAATACCAGTATCCTTTGGATAGCAGTGTTAGCCATCTTCCCATGATAATCACAAGATATCGGGGACTGTCAGCTTACAAAGTCAAAAAGTAAATTCGAGCTCACTGTTTTTGAGTTTCAGACTGTGGCCAGTTGGTCCTCATTTCTTTCAAGCTTGTGGTGAGGCTGCACATCCAGGTAGGGGGCAGGAGAGCAGAAATGATCGTCTGGTGCAGGGTGGGGGTTGGCGGGAGTCAGAACATTGGTGAGGGAGGGAAGAGGAGGAGGCATGGTGTGTGTGTGTGTGTGTGTGTGTGTGTGTGTGTGTGTTGTCTTCTCTAAGGATACACCTCTAGACACAGATAGGCCTCCAGCTATGCTCCACCCCTTGAAGGTCCTGCTGTGCCTGGAAAGCAAGGCTTAGAGTATTTGAGGAGTTTTATCCAAACCAGAAAAGACCAGGAAGGACACCTACTAACCAGTCATCTTGGATGCCCAGCCTGTGTAAGGCATGATATGAAATGGGTGTTTGACCTACATGAGTAAGCCATAGTAGCATGTAAACTGGCTTCAGTGACCCACAGCCATGTGGGGGAACAGAGAAGGACAGCCTATGTGCCCAGAGTTCCCTGAGCAGGATGAGCAGGACATCCCTGCCCCTGGAGGAGTTTTGCTTACTGACAGGCTGGCTGGCAGGTGATCCCTTCAGTATTGTGGTTGGACACTCTGACTGACTATCTGCAGTGTGTCGTCCTCTGTTTTAGATGCTTAGAACACACTCAGTTAACAAAGACCTCACCATCATTCAGATGATGTTTCCAGTCTAGGAAATTATACATGGACCATAAAATCTATTGTCCAAACTCAGATTTGATGGAGGGAAAGTGGTTACAACGATAATTGAGTTAGGACAACAGACACAGACCACAACTGCCCCATACAAACCATAGTGAGTAGATGTATAGACATGTATAGACATGTGTGAACATGTAATATCCCAGGATGCAAGTGAACGTTGATTTTGTTGCTTTTGATTACTGTGATTAAAAAAAAAAAAAAACTGACAAAAACAACCTACAGAAGGTTTCTTTTGGCTCATGCTTGTGGAGACTCCATAGCCAGGTTTGGTGGGCTCTGTCTGTGGTAAGAGAGATGAGATGCAGTTTCCCATAGCATGTTGGGTAGGGAGCAGAAAGCAAAGCCAGAACTGGGGGCAGGTACAGCTGCCAAAGGCCCAGGCATCTCCATAGCCTTCAGACACAACCATCAAGCTGGGGACAGAAAGCATAGCCCTCAGAGGACACTTCGGATTTAGGGGTGTTGGAACTCCACCCCCTCAAAGTCACTCCCCTCTCGTTGCCTGTGGCTGGTACAGTGTGAATGACTTCTTTGCCACCTACTCCCTGTCACAGACCTCACAACAGTGGAGCCATCCTGACAGAGCGAGCTACCTGAGACTATGGGCCAACCTTTCTTCTATTTGATGGTTTCAAGTATTGTGTCATAGTGGCATAAAGCCAACACAGGTGACCACCCCATCCATCTTCCTTCTAATCAAGGCCTGATTTGGAGTAATAACCTTTACAGGGAATTTTTCTGGTCTTTTCCTTTGGACACCATCATGGCTCACAAGCACTTAACACAGACAGCAACATCTTTCCTCTTTGTCTGAACACGTAGACGAAAAATACATGTTATGTCCTGGACTCTTGGCCAACACCCATAACTTCCTATGCCCTAATTTCACATTCAGGAACTCTCTAACTCACTCAAAGATTTCCACAATCCTCTGATGCATGAGCGAAATCATTAGAGTATGGAACAATTCTGGAAGGGCATGGGACAGTGCCTTTCTGGGGTGAGGATGACCCTTCAAACCCTTTCTACCTGCCAAGGAAACAAAATTAAAGCTCAGCTTGAGGAGGTAATATTTCAGTTTGAGAGATGAATTCACCCTGTGTGGGGTCTTCAGGCAGGGTGGAAGGTGAACCTGGCTTCTGGTTAGACACTCACACTTTCATTCCTGTGCTTCAGGCTCCATCTGGCACAGGGCAGATGCTAACCAAATGCTTTTGCATTAAAAAAAAAAAGTTTTCCCGTACCCCAAACCAGTCACTTCCCTCCTTGTATGTGCCCTGTGTCTTGATCCCATTCCTGGTCATTCTGCTAAGGCACATAGCTGACTCAGCTTCCCTGTAGGGTCTGTGGTCAGAGTTTCCAGGGACTCAGGACCAACAGAAAGGAGAGGGGAGGAACAGAGGGAGAAAGAAAGAACAGAGAAGGAAAAAGAGCAGGAAAGAGGGTGGAGAAGAAAAGAAACAGGAGAGAGTATATATATATATATATGTATATATATGTATATATACATATATATATACATATATAGAGAGAGAAAGAAAGAGAGAGAGTGAGAATGAGAATAGAGAAGGAAAGGAAAGGAGAGAGAGGAGAGAAGAGAGGAGAGATAAAAAGAGAATGGATACATGATGGATGGATGAATGATAGATAAACAGACAGACACATGGATAGGTGATAGAGGAATAGAGAGGTGATAGGTCTCTGGTTGGTGGGGTGGGGGTGGGAGGGTATGTGTTGCCCTAGCTCCTTCTGCTTCCTGGCCACCAGCATGTGAACTGCTCAGTGCTCCCTCCCCCCAGGATGGACTGACAGTGCTGAAACTGTGAGCCAAAATAAGCCTGCCCTCCCTCAGTGTGCATCTGCTGAGTAACTTGGAAAGAGTGACAAGCAAAGTCATTTACACACAGATCAAACTGTCCCAGAATAAAGGGACCTCCAGGCAATTCCCTTAGCAGAGCTCTTAATTTCCTATTAGACAAAAAGGTCAGATTTCTGTGGTCCTTCTAAATGGTATGGTGAATTCACATTCAAAAAATATTTTATTCCACAACCTTTGGACGAGGTGTACACTTAATTATTCTTTTAATGGCCACATGGCCTTATTTACACACACACACACACACACACACACACACACACACACACACACCACATCAGCAAGTAAGAATGGGAAGCTGAATCTCTTCAACACAATTTTTCATGTTGGGAGAAAGCTATTTGGGAGCTAGGCTCTGAAAATACCAAACAAAAGATTCCCCCCCCACCTCAAGCAGAAAGGGGGATAGGGAGGCAGGCCACTCACCATTGTCTCTGCCTGGTGAAGACATATACCTTGGAATGTGTTTCCAGCTGTTGAGGCACTGAAAAGGCTGGAGAAAAATTGCAAAAGCAGGCCCCTTCTTATCGGAAAACGGGAAGTCGGACAGTGGGGACCTGGCATCAGCCGAGAAAGTGGGCTGCTTCAAGGCAAAGAGTGTCCATGGAGGGCAGCCTACAGCGGTCCTGGGATTAACCCTTACTTCTCAATCTGGCCTGCACTTCTGAGCTCCCATGTGGGGTTTCAAAAGATATTCATCCCCTAGGCCTGACCTGGGAGTCTCTGCTTCAGTAGGCAGAGGAGAGAGTCGTAGAGTTTGCCTGTTGATTCTGATATGCCAGCTTAGTTAATAAACAAAAACAAACAAAAAAAAAACAAAAACAAAAGCCAAGGATGAAGCACGTGAATATTCTGTGTAACCCTGGGGAGACTTTTATAGGTAGATGTGACGGTTAATATTGATTGTCAATAGTTTCTGGAATCACTGAGGAGACAAGGCTCTGGACATGCTTGTTTGGTTGAGGGAGTTTCTAGATTGGGATAGCCTCTGGGCATGCTTATGAGGGAGCCTTCCTGGTTGTCTGGTCCATAGGCTGGAGTCTGGCACTGAGTAAGGAGAGTGAGCAGTGGGCAGCAGTAGGCAGCAGTGGGCAGCAGTGGGCAGCAGTGGGCAGCAGTGGGCAGCAGCTCTGTTCTTGCCAGCAGGTGCAATGGGACCAACCAGCCTCCTCCAGCTCCACTACCAGGCCTTCCTCACCAAGATGGACTATATCGTAAAACTATGAACCAAAACGAGTCCTTTCTCCCCTATGTTGCTTTTGTCAGGATATTTTTATCATCACAGCAAAGAAAGCACCTAAGACAGAACTGAGAGAAATCTCAAACCCAAACCAAAACAGAAACAAACAAACAAAAAAAATCAATAGTGCTTGGAAAGAAAAAGGTTGAGGCACAGATATGGATGGGGCTAGCATAGCAAGCTTGGCCACCCCTGGATTGGGTTTGGGTGTGCTAATGGGCCAGAGGACTGACCCCCAGCCCAGGGGATCCCTCCTTCCCTTCAGACTCCCAGGGGACACCCCATGTGCTCACCAGCTCAGCTCAGGAGGGTCGTTCCTACTTGCAGCTCGTGTGTCCTCCACTTTGAGTCTTTGAGTCCACCTTGTTTACCTTCGAATCATTTACAGATGTGGGCTAAGAGCCCACAACTCCAGGTGCTGGGAGATCAGGAGAAGGCGTGTAGGGATCAGGCCAGATGCTGGCCAGACAGGGGAGATGAGAACTTCAGGTAAGCGATAAAAATGAGGGGATTTACAGAGGCAAGAATGGGGTGGAGGGCAGCTGAGCCCATGTATGGGACAGAGTTAATGTGAGAGTCCGGGCTGTGCTGGAAGAGCAGGAACCAACAGGTACTGCCTGGCGCTGGAAGCTGGCACCTCGCAGGGAAACCCTGGACAGGGAGGAACTGACTGGCTGCTCCCATATTCTCATCTCTCACCCTTTTCTGAAAAAGCAAATGAATCCATCAGGACAAGGACACTGAAGCTATGTGGGCAGCGCCACCTGGAACACCCTCCCACCTGGCAATGCTCAGGTGTGGCATTCGGGGATGCTCTCCTTTTACAGCAGAGATCCAAGGGTGGTGTTGCCAGGGCCAAGTAATCCACCTTGGATTACTTGTGTTCTGCCTCTCTCAGGTGCCTTCGCCCAAGCCGGCTGAGACTGCCTGCAGGCGACCACACTCCCGCCTCGGGCTCCGCTCGGTTCGCGCGCGCCCTCTGGAGGCCACCGGCGTCGTGGGCCGTTCCTCGGAGAGGCGTCCAAGCGTGGTCCTGTGGGGCTATGACAAAGGACCCTTGAGCTGAAGACAGTCCTGGGGAGCACTGAAGAGCTGCTGTAAAAATGAGGCTTTATGTGTTTACTCGTTGATTTCACTTTTCCTGAGTAGGATCGGTCCTGCTCCCTTTCCCCCAAATCAAGGTTCAAGCTGGGTTGTACATATGTTTGCAAGGTCCTGGGGTGAGGCTCAAAAAGAGTGCAATCTCTAACAGAGTTATACTCTTGCACCATAGGGGCTGGACATGTAGTTCCATAGTTCCCACTCCGAAGCATGGCCCCAGCGCTGCAATCAGTAGTCACCAATAAAAATCTCACCTTGAGCTACAAGTTCAGGTGGTTCCCTGAAGCAACAGGGCCAGGCAATAGAGAAACAGATTCACAGACAGCCGGTAGTTAGGCTGTCAATCTCTACTCAGATCCGCACAATCATTCCACCTAAGTCTAGCCTGGTCAACCAAGGAACCGAATGGGAGAGTACGGGCAACTTACAGGTGGCACCACCCAGAAAAGTCTCTCCGGATGTAACCGTTAACCGGGGAAGGTAAACACTACCAAAGAACCTGTGGGGGTCCTGGGAGCGAAGCTTGGCCCGGATGTAGATTCTGACTGGGGTGAGGGAGCAGCCTCAAACTGTATTTGCCACCTGCCGGCATACTGAGAAGTCCAGCTCAGCTGCCGGTGGAAACACGGTGCTTGCAGAGACGAGTCCCTTCATCATCCTGGCATCAGCCCTGGGTTCTGTCCAACTTTAAATCATATTTCCCTGAAAGGTCAGACTGGTAAAGAAAGGGGAGACAAGGGAACGCTGTGGCCATGTGAGGACATGCTGCGATGGACTAATGATGGGAGGGGGAGTTGGAACCTCTCTCGCCTTGTTCTGGAAGCTCTCAGAAGCATCAAGTGCCAGTCCTTCATTTTGAAGGGGAGGATAAACACACAGCAGCTGACTGTAACACCCTTCATGTGGCCGAGACATCTGGCTCAAGAGTGTTGCTATGGGAAGTGCCTTAGCACTGTCTATGCCAGAATCAGAAGATGCTCTAGGAACCTCTGCCCAGCACTGGAGAAATAGAGACCAGAGGACCCTGGGAGTCATATGGCCTTGCCAATCCAGCCAACTCCACCAGCTCAGGTTCACTGAGAGACCAGAGGACCCTGGGAGTCATATGGCCTGACAATCCAGCTGACTCCATCAGCTCCAGGTTCACTGAGAGACCTGTCTCAAACAATAAGGCAGAGAGTGACTGGGAAAGACAGCCATCGGTGACCTTTTGCTTCTCTCCATGCACTGACCCTGACCCACAAACACACAAACCACGCAGCCTCTGTTAATTCCCTGGATTGAAACTTGTTTCCAGATACAGTATGAAACTGTATAATTTTATTTTTATTTCTATGGCAGAAAATCCACACTCTTAAGCTGTCATTAGGTTTAACTATATTCACAAGCTGTACAACAGACACTACCAATTCTAGAAAATTCTTCTGATGCCCGCCCCTCCCCCCAGCAACCCTTATCTACTGGGCGTTTCTTTCCTCCCATCCCCCACTCTAGCCCCAAGCAACCACCAATTTCTCCCCATCCCTGACCAGCCCATTCTTGACATGTCATACAAATGAGATCATAAGTGGCCTTTGGATCTGGCTTCTTTCACTGAACACATTTGAAGTTGTGGGAAAACATGAATGAGACATTGCCACTTTGACCAATTTTTTAATAGACAGTTTAGGTTCTTCATACCAGCCTCCCTCTCCAGGACTCTTCTCATTCTCTTGTACCAAACACCTGTGACCAAACATGCCTTACAGCTCATCCATGCAGCAAAGACTGATTCTTATTTCTTTTGATGGCTGAATAATATTCCATTTTCTGTAGAGGCCATTCAATTCCTCAACTGATGGGCATTTGGGTTGTTAGGAATTATGCTGCCATGGATGTTCATGCATAAACATATGTGAACATGTTTTCCATTTCTGTTGGCTTAACCTTTAGGCATGTTAATTTGACTGTGACTGCTTCCCAAAGCAGTTGGACCACCGACCTTGTGACTGTCGGCACCTGAAGGTTGCAGTTCCTCTGCATCGCCCCTAATGCTCCCTGTTCGGTTGCCCTAACAACTAATGATCATGAACATCTTTTCTTAGCTGATCGTCCATAACATTGTGTCTCCTCTGAAGTAATGGTATTCAGATTCTTTGCCTGCTTTTCAGTTGAGCTGTTTCTTTTTTTTGAGCTGGAAGTGCTCTTTGTATATTCTTTTTTTGGGGAGGGGGATTTGAAACAGGGTCTCTCTACATAATCCAGCTTGTCCTGGAACTCAATCTGTAGACCAGGCTGGCCTTGAATTCAGAGACCCACCTGCCTCTGCCTCCTGAGTGCTAGGATTAAAAGCATGAGCCACTCATGCTATAGAGATGATAAATAAATCATATCAGATAAATAATTATCAGATAAATAATTTTTTTTTTGAGACAGGGTATTTCTGTGTAGGCCTGGCTGTCCTGGAACTCACTCTGTAGACCAGGCTGGCCTTGAACTCAGAAATCCACCTGTCTCTGCCTCCCAGATGCTGAGATTAAAGGTGTGTGCCATGACTACCCGGCCAGATAAATAATTTGCAAATACTTTTCATCTCTTACAGTTATTTTTCAGTGCCTTGATTGTCATGGCATAGGTTTTACTTTTGACAGAGTCTAGTAACAAGTTTCACTGCTTGATTTGTGATAGGTATGGTAGGCTTGCTTTAGATTGTGGTGTTTTATTGCAGTGATAGAAAGCAAACTAAGATACATGTAAATTTATAGTGTATTTTAAGTTAACTTTTATATATGCTGTAAGGGTCAAACTCTTCTTGGTTTTGTTTTGAGAAAATCTATGTAGCCCTTGGCTGGCTGGCTCTTGCCATGCAGACCAGGCTAGCCTCAAACCCACAGAGATCCATCTGCCTCTGCCTCCTGAGTGTTGGGACTGACTAAATGTATACACCACTGTACCTGACTTCAAACTCACTCTTTTTATATGATGGAAACCCAATTGGTACCTTTAAAACCATTAGCAAAACACAGGCAAACGGCCTCTGTTATTCCTTGGTGACATGAATCCCCACTAAATTTCTGCAAAGAGACACACAATGAGTCTCCAGTGAGCAGTTATTTGAATACAAGTTATTTAATACAAGAGTTAGTTCTTCATTCAGTCCCACCTGCTGTCCACTGAGCAGCTATTGTGGGAGACTCAAAGATCTAGATCTCACAAATCGAAATACTCATAAAGGTCACGCAGAGCGTGTCACCCAGGGCCAGGCAGGAGGCAAGGCCATTGGGCTTAATCTCGTGAACTTGGCTGGATAAGCACACACACACACACACACACACACACACACACACACACACCTGTTAGTGAAGCTCTCTCTGGAAGTGGCTATAAGAGCATTTCAGGAACATCAGGTCAGGAGGATTAACCCTCTGATGGAGTCAAAACACTACAATACTAAGGATATGGAAAAAGAGAAGGCTAACACAGCCACTGCGAAGAACATCAGACAGGCCTGTGTGTGACATTTGTGAGGAGCGCAAGGAGGCCAGTGGCTGGAGCAGAGTGAGGCAGATGTGCCCAGAAAGCCAGGTCACCTGGAATCCTCTTTACCGTGGGGACTTTTTGTAAGAGCTGTGGGAGTGAGCCGAGCTGGCTTCCTGCTGCCAGCGTGAAGATGGATTGTGGGAGGACAAGATTATGAAGGAAGCTTCATAATCTCATTTGAGATTATGACTCATTTGGTCAAGAGAGGGAAGCGACTGGTTGGGCCCAGATGGACCATGGAAGGTAGTAGCTGGGTTTTCATGTATTGATACCACATCTTTGACAACTAGAGGGAGGCAACCTTAGCTATCAGGGAAGCCACTCTGGAAGCAGAGTTGGAGAGACAGGGAGGCAAGGGGTCCAACTTGTGGCATTTTGTGAAGATGTTTCAACTTCCAAATGGAGGCATTGGATAGACAGCTGGAAAATGGGAGGCCAAGACAAACAGCCACCATGAGACAACGTGGTATGAGGGGAAGCAGGAGGGCGAGGGTGCATCTGGAGCTTATGGCATTAAGAGACTAGGGGAGGAAAGGGTGAACTAGGGGAGCCTTCAGAGTGGTTTTCAGGTCTTCTGTTCTCATAGTTCACCACCTGCTTGGAAGCATCACCCTCAGTGTGCCATCCGCTTCCCTCCCTTCCACTTCCCTTCCTTTAAATGGGCACCTACTGTGTACTAGGACAACTGATCCTTCACAGGAGAGAAAGAATGGCCACCAATGAGACCGACACAGCAGCAGCCTGAACTCTGCCTTGTGTTAGCTACACCCACCTGTGTTAGAGACCTCTGATAGCAATCCACGCAGAGGAATCTACAGCCATCGTTGACCCTTTCTTCTCATGCTTAACGTCTTGCTATTACTTGGTCACAGAGTTAAAACCACTTTTGTTTTTTCTCTCCGTTCATCTTTATTTATGTGTGTATGCTCTGTCCTAGGTGTGAGGACCCCCTGGAGCTGGAGGAATGGATGATTCTGAGCCTCCTGGTGTAGGTGCAGAGACTGAACTGGGCTTCTCTGGAAGAGAAGCAAATGATCTTAACTGCTGAGCCACCTCTCCAGCCCCCTGTTTTGTTTTCTTGATACAGGGTCTCCCTGTGGACCCTACTTTGGCCCTAAATTTGTAATCCTCCTGTCTCAGCGTCCCAAGTGCTGAATCCACTGAATGGCAGGGAAGAGGTTGCAGCATAGAAACTATCTGGTGTCCACCATCCTGCAAAGCTGGAGTCACTGCAGCAAGGCCCAGCTCCCCTCAGGCTCTGCCGAGGGGATGCTGATGAGCAGGCGCTAGGCTATGGGAACCACTGACCAGTGCAACTAGGCCAAAATTTTTGGTCTACAAAATTCTTTTTTTCCTTGCTGTATTGCTCAGATTGACCTCCAACTCCTGCCCCAGCCTCCCAGGGAAGCTTCAAGGGACATTATGCTGTGAGAGGGGAACTAGTGATTTTTTTTTTTTTATATTGGTTTTTGTATTTGACAGGGTCTTACTATGTAGCTGACTGGCCTGGAGCAGAGTGTATAGACCAGACTGGCCTCCGGCTCATGAAGATCTATCTCCCTCTGCTTCCCATAGCTGGGATTGCAGGCATGTACCACCACACTCTGCTTGATCCTGGGTTGTTTTTTTTTTTTTAATATATTTTGAAAATTTAAAATAATAGTTCACAGAAATGCTAAATTTTAGTCAGTATGGCTTATTTGGAGGTAGCAGACCTTGAAGAAACTATAGTTCAACTGTAAATAGCCCACAGCTCTGTATGTTATTGTGGTTGTGTGCTGAGGATAACCCTGGACTCCTGCAGATCCTCTTGCCCCAACCTCCCCCAGGCTAGGCTTACAGGCCTGCACTGCCACACCCAGCTTCACTCTAATTTTTGATTGGGGTAATGTCATCCTGCCTTCGTCTACGAGGACTGCTATTAAAATACTGTGGGCTCAGGAGCTCGTAAACAACAAAAGCTTGTTTGCAGTTCTGGAGGCTGTGAAGTCCAAGATCAACGTGCCAACAGGTTGGTGTCCAGTGGAACCAACTGTGGGTCTCCCCCAGGCTTCATTTTTATAAGGACACTAACCCCACTCCTGAGGACTTTGCCCCCTTATCTAATCACCTCTCAGCCTCCTCTCCCTTCCACTGTCTCCTCTGGGGTGAGGGACTCACCACCTCCTAATACCATCGGCTCTGGGTGAGGATTTTCAGGAGACACCTTTCCCAAGGTGCTTTGCCATGTAATGACAAAGTCAGAATGCACAGTTCCTCCCTGGATAGACTTCCCAGTCTTGCTTACCCCATCTTATACAGTCTAATGTTTTAAATGACTTTTTTTTTTTTTACCTGCAAACTCAATTTATTTTCCTCACAAAGACTCCTGGAAAGATGGCTCAGGGGTGAGGAGCGAGCACCTGCTGCTCTTGCAGGGGACTTGAGTTTGGTCCCCAGCTCACAGCTGCCTGTCACTCTGGCTCCAGGGATCCAACACTCTTCTGGCCTTCACAGACATCCAAACATATATACACACAGAGAGAGAAATAAAAGTAAAATAAATCCTTAAAAAAAGGATTCTTGTTAACTAATGAATGGTTCATTCTTGATGTCTTAGGCCCAAATTAACTATAAGACCAAGGGAAGACCAGCTGCATGCGTTGTAAGGTGAGCAGAGGTAGTTAACTGCCAGTCTCACAGCACAAGAAAACCAAGGAAACCAGCGCCAAAGAGTTTTATTGACAAACAATGACACAACCCTCAAATACCGCCTCTTGTATTAACAGAACTCACACAGTGATAATTGTACAGTTCCTCCTTCACAAACATCACTTCTTAAGTTACAACCATCTTTTCTAGAATGGATCAATAGACATACTTTAAAACCTTTCTGATAAATATATGGCTGCACTGCATCCGGCCTGGATAATCCTCTTCAACAAGGCATATGCGGGAGCCTGTGGAGAACAAAAGGCTGCAATGTAGCTGACTAGCAGAGTGGTGTCTAACATGGACAGTACCCTGAGCTTGAAAAATAAGCAAACGGGAAGAAGTATGTTCAGTGGTAGAGCGCTTGCCTAGCAAGGCCCTGGATTCAATGCCAGCCCCTAAACAAAGAGCAACAAAACCCCACAAGGTGCATCTATTTTCAGATGTCAGACCTGGACTCACTGGTAGGGCAGGGTTTGGGCTCCTCTGGATAAAACAGGATCTGGGAAATGATTTAATTTGAAACAAAAGCCATACAGAATTCTAGAAGCACCTATGGCCACTGAACCCCTGGGTTGTTTCTTGGGATAGTAACAGAGCAAGACACAGGAGCCTCACCATGGACTGAGGCTGAGCTTGGGTGCTTTCTGTCAAGAACCTGTTTCCCTGACTTCTGACCTTTACTTTCAAATGTCCCTTTCTGGGAACAGAAACCTCTGGCCCCTCAACCTTTAAAATGGCCCCGGAGCACCACAGTAATAGTTGGCCCTACCAGCTCTGCATCATGGTCCAGGCCTGTGTCGTGGTGTTCAAGCTCCTCATCTCGAAACTGCTTGATGACCTAGGAAGAAAAGCAATCGCAAACCGAGGTAAGTCAGCACCCCAGGCCGCCTGTGGCCCATCCTGTTTCCAAGCCAGAGCTGTGTGTTCTAGCATACGGCTAAGGCTGGCATGCTTTTTCTGTAAAGGGTTAGAGTTCTTCACGCTGTCACTCCAGTGGGGCAGACAGCCTTGCAAGAGTGAACCATGGCCGTAGCTCTAATAAGACTTATTTATGGGCTGGTGAGATAGCTCAGCGGTTAAGAGCACTGACTGCTATTATGAAGGTGTTGAGTTCAAATCCCAGCAACCACATGGTGGCTCACAACCATCCATAATGAGATCTGATGCCCTCTTCTGGTGTGTCTGAAGATAGCTACAGTGTACTTACATACAATAATAAATAAATCTTTAAAAAAAAAGAAAGACTTATTTATGAAACAAGCGTCGCCACAGGCTAGCTAATTCAGGTTTTAAAAAAAGTGAGAGCTGTTGCCTGTCTTAGTCACTGCTCTATTACTGGTTAGAAACACCATGACCAAAGCAACTCTTATAAAGGAAAGCATTTGATGGGGGGCTTGCCTACAGTTTCAGAGGTTTAGTTCATTATCAGCATAGCAGGGAGCACGGCAGCACTTTGGTGCTGGAGCAGTAGCTGAGGGCTACGTGCTGACCTGCAGACCAAGAGAGAGCTTTTGCAAACTTAAAGTCCACCCCCAACAACAAGGCTAATCCTAAACCTCCCAATCCTTCCCAAAGAGTGCCACTCCCCAACAGCTAAGCATTCAAATCTATGAAACTATGGGGGCCACTCTTAGTCAAACCACCACATGGCCAAGTACAGTAATGCACACTTACAACCCCAACACCTGGAAGGCAGAGGCAGGAAGGCTAAAAGTCAAGATAAGCCTTTGTCTCAAAAATAAAACAAACAGAATCTAAGTAAATGAACCGCTGTAGGGGAGACTGATGGAGGATGACGACCAGGCAGGAGGATCCGCTGGAGCTGATAGTACAAGACCAGCCTGGGCCTAATAGTTCCTTCTTTCCTATAGAAAATTACCTGAGGAAAATCATTCAACCTGAAGAGTTGATCATTATTTTTTTAAATTTTATTTTTGGGATTATTTCTACAGCATTTCTCCCGTCCCTTTCCTCCCTCCAAATCTTCCTATATACCCCTCTCTGCTCTCCTTCAAGTTCATGGACTCTCTTTTCATTAGTTGCTGTTGCATGTGTCTATGTATTTGTTTATACAAATGTAAATCTAGTCTGTTCTGTCTGTATAATGCGCCCTGTGTGTATGCTTTTAGGGCTGACCTTCTGGCACAGGACAAACGGTGTGCTCTTCCCTGGAGAAGGCCACTCCTCCCATCTCAGCTTTCCTGAATTGCTTATGGCTCTTTGTGGAGGGGTGAGGCCTTTTCTCTGGGGTGAATTTTTCTCTGTCTAGTTAGTGTGTTAGCTGACATCATCCTTGTTCACCTCACGCCGTTGAGTCATTGATGTGCAGAGGCCACACAGACCTGGACTGGGGACAGTTCTGAGCTGTATGACCTGCTTGTGTCTCTTGTAGAAAAGACGTCCCTTCCTCAGTTGTCTAAGCCCCTGTCTCCTTAGTATCTGTCACCTGCCCTTTCTTCTCTCAAGTGCACACAGTCAGTCACCTGCAGCAGCTCCTCATACTTCTCAGGGTCCTCTTCCATCAGCATGCGGATCTGGTTGTTGTAGTGATGGGCAATAGACTCTTCTACCGCCACCGTGCAGGCCATTGCTCCTTCCTTCCCTAGCAAGGCAGTTCCAGCCCCTGCAACCATCAAACAAAGTCAAGCCACACGCTGCTGGTCATTTGTGAGGCATCCTGACATCTGGGTTGGTAACTCTATGGGAGGGCTGTGTTATGCTTCTCAGGGTGTCTAATGGCACCCAATAACCCTCTAGATGTCAGCAGTTATGATGCTGATCATAACCACTGGACATTTAGATATTCCCATGAATCCCTTGAAACAGTCACCCCAAGTTGAGAAGCTGCTGGGGCTCATATCAGATACCAGTCACATAGCTCTTTTTGAATGGATTTTTGTTTTATTTGGTTGTCTTATTTTGTTTGAGGCAAGGTCTCACTTTGAAACCCAAGTTAACCTGGAACTTCCTGTGTAGCCTAGCATAGCCTGACCTATATTCTCCTTCCTCCTGCCTCTGCCAGGATTGAGGTTGCGGGCATGCACTACCACGTGGACCCTCTGCAGAGAGCTGAGAGCACTGTCTGGGTTCTCTGCTGTTCTTCCGTGTGTGTGTGTGTGTGTGTGTGTGTGTGTGTGTGTGTGTGTGTGTATGTATGTATGGTATGGAACTCGATTTGTAGACCAAACTGGCCTCAAACTCAGGTCCACCTGCCTCTGCCTCCCGAGTGCTGGGGTAAAAGGTGGGCACCCCCTCTCTCAGACTCAGCCAGCTCTCAGGTCAGGATTCCCAGGACACAGCATTTGGCTTCCCTCTGTTAGTTATCATACCATCTATTTGTAAAAGTGATGGCTCTATCTTAAAGTAATATAAGCAAAGAAAATTCAATCAACTTCATCAACTTCAATTTAACTTCAGGAAAACACACAGTAAATTTTAAAAGGTTGACTGAGGGCATGACAAGGGTTCCAGAGGCATGAACAGCCCATCACAAGAGCCCAAGCAGCTGCTGGACAGACACATACCCAGGGCAAAGCCTGCCACGTTCCACAAGGGCATCAAAACCGTAGGTCGGACTCTGAATGCAACCATCAACTCGTTGAACTTTTTCAAATGGTTCTTCTCTTGATCCCACATTTTCTGGGGGGAAAAACATAAAGAGTCATCACAGGGACAGGCTGAGCACACAGAGGTGATAAGGAATAAGGAAGGATTCTCAGCCTTTTCTGTGAGGAAACATTAACACCTCAATGGGAGGCATTCTCCTGAAAGGGGGTTGGGGGGGCACGACACTCTTCAAAGGAGAGATGTGCAGGGCCACAAGCAGATAAACAACATCTTACACAGGGGATGAGCTTTGAGGACTGGGATCTGCGTGGGGGGGGGGGATCTAAAAGGACCCAAGCTAAGCTACCCTGTGTCATGGGGCCAATGGCTCTACATGAGCTTGTTTATTCCCTAGCCAAACCCAGGGAGTTGGGGATTACCAGGTTAGTTTGCACACAGGGAAATGAAAACCTAGAGGTCATGTGACCTCCTCAAGGTCACAGAAGTATGTGAGAGAGATGGAAAGGAAACCTAGATCTTTGGGACTATTAACCCCCCTCTCTGGCACTCTGTGCTAGGACACGCCTATGATAACCTCCAGGCACACGAAACATTCTTCTAATGGAGGGATTTTCAGCAATGAAACAATAACACCACAAATACACTCAATTTGCAGACCCAATTGCTTTCTCTCTTACTTTTCCCCTCTCTCCATTCTTTCCTTCTGACCTGGAACTTCCTATGAAGACCAGGCTGTCCTCAAAGTCCCAGAGATCACTCTATCTTCGGCTCCTGAGTGCTGGGATTACAGGCATGCACCACCACACCCAGCCATAGTCAATGTATATTTGTGCTTTTAGATAACTGAGCATATGCTTTGTTCCACAGCGCCTCCCTCTGGAGCACACAGCCAAAAATGATGCCTCACTGCCAGGGCAATAGATCAGTCTGAGACTTAGGGAAGAACCCACCTGAATGACAGGGCCAACACTGGTCCGACCCAGCACGGCCATTTGCCCTGCATAGATGCGGTTTGCTCCATATTCACCAGCGTGATCCACACGAATTATTCGATCCACGGCTGCCCGGTTAATATTGTCTAAGGTCATTCCCGAACTGTGACACCTGATGATGAGGCCTCTTCCATAAGCTGCAATGAAAATGCAAGTGGCCATCTCTCACTATCCACATAGGACACTGGCATTTGTGGAAACAGTGATTAGTGTGCATATGCTGACGTGCACGTGGCAGTCAGAGGACAGCTTGCAGGAGTCAGTTCTCACAGTCCTCCATGTGGAGCCCAGGAATGGAACTTGGGCCCTTACGCTGGACAGCAAGCACCTTTACCCACTGAGTCATATGGCCGGCCTGTTGCCTTTTTGCCAACAGAATGAAAGATGTGTTAGAACAAGCCTGAAGGCTGGACACGTCTATCAGTATGTTCTTTATCACTTGCAATGCTTTCAAACCCAAAACACTTCACCTAAAGACTGGGGTTTCTGGCTTTACTTTAAATGTATGTTGATCTGGAAAGCCTGAAACCTGTCCTCACCAGGCAGCTGACATGACAGCTGCTTCAGGAAAGGGAGGCTCCCCTCCCAAGCTGTATAGCAGAAGCCCCTGGAGTGCACCCAAAGCCATGATGCTCTCCCCAAGTCTCCCTGGGAAGTAGTCGGCGTTGGCTGATCTTCTGAAAAAGCTCAGGGCGCAAAGCCTGGCAACCCACGTTGGGACGTCAGCGTTCTTTTAATACGCCAGCTCCGTGGACAGGTGACTGAGACCCTGCTTGACAAGGTTTGACCTCAGACTAAAACTCTTCTTCAAAATGTAAATTCTTTTCTGGAAACCAAATGGCAAACACTTTCACCATGCTCTCCAAGCCCCAGATGAGAGGATCTTAAATGTTTACCTCCTCCCAAAAGGGTCCTGTAGTAATGTGTGCTCACCCGTATGGAAACGGAAACCCACGGGCCCTCTGGCTTGTCGCTCTAGCTGCATCCTGGGATGGTGTTTAAAGCGTTGCAGGCTCTTTGTTTGCTATGCCTACCATGTCTTTGGAAGAAACTTTTATTCACCTAGGCAAACTTCAACATCCAGAAAATGGGTGGAAAAGTTCACATACATCTTTGGCTCTTTCATCCAGGAGGCTTAAGGTCGTTGGATACAAGGTCACTGGGCAGGCTTGGAGGATCTGGCGTGTGTGCATGCCGTAGTTGGGAACATGGGCTTTGCTGCCAAGTAGGATTTTAAATGCTGTATCTATTTATTATAGTGCTTATTATTTATTAAGCCTGCCCCTGAGCTACCACTGAGCTACAGCAACAGGCTAAGGACAAATAGCACACTGTGTGCAAAGGAACATGGATTCTACAGGAATGGGACTGGCTTTGGTCTACTGTGCATGGCATGTTCTGTCTCACCCATCTCATTGACTCTAACTGAACAGAGTCCAGAGAGCAGACACGGCACCCCAGGCACCTCAGCTCCCCTGCTGAGTGTAAGACACCAACCATTCCAAACTGTCTTCAGACAGTGGGGCTCTATGGTCTGAGGCCCACACGTTATAGGACAGCGATGGGACACAATCAGGGTCCTGTTGTATTTCTGTACCCAAGTTCAAGGGCCTGTGCTTGTGGCCAGCTTGTCTCCTTGCAGAAAGAAGGGTCTGGGGGCAGACTTGATGAGCCAGTTGTACTTCTCAACACAATCGTGTTTGCTTCTGCTCCTACTTTTTTAGCAAAGAAAGTTCAAGGCAACCCAGTACTCCTTTTTAAGAAAGTCTATTAAGGAATAACAAGGAGGCTAGAGAGATGGCTCAGCAGTTAAGAGCACTGCCTGCTCTTCCAAAGGTCCTGAGTTCAATTCCCAGCAACCATATGGTGGCTCACAACCATCTCTAATGGGATCTGATGTCATCTTCTGGTGTGTCTGAAGAGAGTAACAGTGTACTCATATAAAAAAAAATTTTTTTTTTTAAAAGGAGTAACAAGGAGCTGAGCAGGTGGGCCAAGTTCATAGACTGGCTTTTGAGATGTGATGAACAGGATTCTTTGTAACCGAGAACACACTGGAATGTTCACTAAAACCCAACCTCTGCACTCAATGACTGGGAGAGGGTAGTGTTTCTCCTTTTATCTAAGAAATCAGTATAGATATTTCTTAATTCCAGCGCGAGGCGGCAGAGCTCTGTGAGTTGGAGGATATCCTGGTGAACACAGCAAGTTCCAGGTCAACCAGCGCTGGAACCCAAACTAAACCCTACCCAGCAGCAAGGCTATTTTTATTTTATTTTTATATTAGTTTAGTTTAGTTTAGTTTTTAGAAACAGTGTTTCTTTGTATAGCCCTGGCTGTCCTGGAACTCACTCTGTAGAAGAGGCTGGCCTTGAACTCAAAAATCTGCCTGCCTCTGCCTCCCAAGTGTTGGGATTAAAGGTGTATGCCATCACTGCCTGGCTTTTTTTTTTTTTTAAAGGAGACACACACTTAAGTTTTCTTTGTTATTATTATCATGAAGTTAAATGAAACAAAGTAAGCTAAGTTACTTCCTAAATGAAAACAAATGATTCTTATTGTTACCTGTTCACTGGGTTAGCAAGGAGCCTTAAAATTCACATCCCTGAGACCTGACTGCCTTGTTCTGCACTTTAAATAAAGTTGAGTCCCAGAGCTAGAAGCTCTCAAGTGTGCTGTCCCAAGCATGGTACCTGGGAGATTTTAAGTGGCTTATGGACACATAAATAACATCCTAACAGGCTCTTTAAAAGTCTCTTCTGATCCATTTATCATCAAGGAAAACATCTCTATAGCTGGCATGTCTTGAATAATATTCAAACACTTGATGAGCACTCTTCTTTTTCAGAAAGAAAAATAGCCTTGGAATCAAGCCTTGGTATGCACACACAACAATATCTAATGAAGTTTCATATTTTGTTCTCATGGTACTTATGGTGGTGGTGCACGTGTGTGTGTGTGTGTGTGTGTGTGTGTGTGTGCGCGCGTGCGTGCGTGCGTGCGTGCGTGTGTGTGTGTGTGTGTGTGTGTGTGTGTATGATTACTCATCCATTTGAGGGCAGACAATTCTGGCTTATTTATTTACCATAAGGATGTTGTTTTGATGAGATTACTTAATAAGTCGTAGTTATACAAAAACACATCTCAAATCTTCAAATAATATTGCCTTCAGGCAAAAAAGAAATCCAATGCTTGAAGATTTAGTTGTGAGAAAATGACGATTTTCTGGAGCAGCTCAGATCACACATGATTCAGACCTGAATCCAGACCCACCTCTCTCCATTCCAAATTCAAAGCTTACTATATTGTGCAATGCAAACAGTCCCATGACAGGCTTGATAAAAACAGACTCTAGGGCTGGAAAGAGGGCTCAGTAGTTAAGAATGTGTACTGCACTTGCAAAGGACTTGAGTTGGGGTTCCCAGCACCAGTCCCATATACAGGGACTCACAAACTGCCTGTTATTCTAGCTGCAGATTCAAACCCCAATTCTGACCTCTCTGGCATTTAATTATTGTGCGGGTGTGCACGCGCGCGCGAACACACACACAGACACACAGACACAGATACACACACTCTTTCTCCCTCTCCCTCTCCCATTTAAAAAAAAATCAATCCAGTAGATAATGAGCGGGACCCGAAAATCTACATTTATAACGGATTGATGCTGTCGTTGGAAGGTTATTTTGCTTGAGAAAGCCCTGAGTGAAGACTGGAGGGACACTACAGGACACTCAAGTTCCACACCTGTACTGATGTCACGTAACAGGCTAGTAATCACTTGTTTCCCGGTAGGGCATCCTGCAGAACTTCACCCATTCCTGTCAATCAACTTGACGTACTACAAACCCCACCCCCATGTCGCGCGCTTGTGACGTATAGACGTCTTCCCCATGACATCAGTGACCTCCACTGCTAATAGTCACCGGCGAGGAACCCCGTGCCGAACCGCGATCCTGAGCGGCCGGTACCTGAGAAGGGCCTCCCGACACCAGTGCGCAGGCGTCCCACGGAAGCAGCCGCTATCGCTCCCGCGGCGCTCATAGCTGGTGACAATGAAGCCACGGTCCAAACGCCCCGCCAATCGTGCTCTCGACTCAGGGTGATGACGCATGATACCAAGGACCGAGTCAGTGGAAACGCCCCTAGGCCGTGGATTGCACCCGATTGGTTGGAAATGACCGATGCACGTACTCTATTGGGTATACTCCCTGTCGATCATTGGGACGTCGTGAAGGCGCCCAGTCCGCTCTAAGGTTTGGTGCCGAGTTAACCTAGAGCGGCCGCTTAGTTTAGCGCTTCTCACTGCCCTGGGAAGGAGACTCGCAGGTCACTGTTGTTTCCTCCACGTTACGGAGATTATTTTTCTCTATTAAGGGCCTATTTACACCTAAAAATCAGTAGCAACTAACCTGGTAAAACGTGCCAGTTTTTTGGTGTAATTGTGGGTTTCACAGTTTGTTTCCCGGTATTTCCCGTTAAATTGAGATTTGTTTCATTGTTCTTCACACTTTACTGGATTATTCATGGCCTAGTGCACATTAGTGATGAAGATAGCTGTGTGTTGTGGAAAGGAAAATCTAGCAACATACATTAAACATTTTAAAGTGCACATCCATTAATATAACAGCTAGGATCTAGTCAATAGAAATAAAATTTCAGTTTAGTATATAAGGGGGGGGGGTTTCATACCTGCAAGGATAATCAGTGTCTATTATAGAACCACTAGAGACTGTGGCTTTAGGAAAGCTTCAGTTTGCGCCCTTGGGGTTTTATGTATTTCGTTCATAGCTACTGTAAAATAATTGAAGCTATTAAGCCGTTCTATATAACTATAGTGTTCAAATTAGTATATTACAGTAACTTAAAATTAAGATGAGCCCAAGTACTGGGCCTTCGTGGCAGTGAGAGCACTTTTGACAATCCTGTGGAATACTCGACCTAAATCTGGGTCTTAACATGTTCAAAACCGTTCCCAGGTATTTCACTTCTAGATCTGTCCTAAAGAGAGAAAAGAATGTTGAGGCGTATGTCCTAGTTATTACTGGAAATTTTTGGAAGTAAAATATTAAAAACTGGAGCTAGAAAGACAGCTCAGAAGTTGTCAGTTTCCTGCTGTTGCAGAGGACCTGAGTTTGGTTCCCAGAAGCCACATTAGGAAGCTAACAACTGCCTATAACTCCAGCTCCAAAGGATCCAGCACTCTCCTCTGGACTCTGCACCTATGTCACACAGACAAATACATGTTTTTTAAAAGGTTACCATCAAAAGGATGCTAAGCCAGGCAGTGGTGGCACACACCTTTAATCCCAGATCTTGGGAGGCAGAGGCAGGTGGATTTCTGAGTTCAAGGCCAGCCTGGTCTACAGAGTGAGTTCCAGGACAGCCAGGGCTACACAGAGAAGTCCTGTCTCAAAAAAAAAAAAAAAAAAAAAAAAAAAAAAAAAAAAAAAAAAGGAAAAAAGGAAAAAAAATGCTAAAAACTATGACTCATGAGCACAGGTAGCAGCTCCCTGAAATGTATGTAATGATCTTGAGTTCATATCTGATTACATCACTCAGGCTTGCCTCAAACTGGTGATACGTCTTTGGCCTCTGGAGCTTCTGTGTGTCAGAACAATGAACATTGAAAAAACTTTGGATAAAACAATAGAACATTTAAGTGGAAAAGATGAGACTATTATATTCTTTCTTCCATCTATGCTTGCTCTTTCTTCTTCCCCTCTCTTCTCTCCCCTCCCCCTCCCCCTGGTTATAAGACAAGAATCTCACCCTGTATCCAGGTGTCTTTCAACTTCCTGTGTCATCCAAGCTGGATGCTTATGTGTGCTTATGAATGATTTTGATTTTTCTCTGTAGTGTTCAATGGTCTCATACTTTCTATGGTAAATACTTTTATAATTTCAAAAGAACAAAGAGTATATGATTCCCTAATCAAGTTCTGAAATATAAAAGCAAATTTGTCTTAGTTTTGTATTTTAAGTGTAAGGGAAGTGTTTCTGAAGGTGAAGGTATTTGTTCACAGTCAAACAGCAAAGGGTACATCCCATGTTTCAAGCACTTCTCATGCTCTGGAAAGGTTTCTGGTAAAGCCTCACTCTATGGGGTAAAGATGTGTTCAGAAGTTCTCACAGGGTCAGATCTTGTACCACCCAGGGGGAAAATGAATTCTTCTGTTCCCAAATACTTAGCAGAGTGGCTAGCTGCCATTGGATTTTTGACTGCAAGGTCTGATTTGCCAACTTAACAGTTAATGCAAGCTAGAGACCTGTCTAACTGGATTCTCCTTCTTTACTGGGATGAGAACATTCTGTGGCTGCAAGAACCTGCAAGTCTGCTCTGCGAGGGAGAGAGAAGGGGGAGGGGGAGGAGGGAGGGAGGGGAGGAGGGAGAGAGAGGGGGGAGAGAGGGAGAGAGAATAGAAGAGAAAGGAAGGGAAAAGAGAAGAAAGGAAAAAGAAAAACAAGACAAGAGCCTATAGCAGAAGGGAAATGAAAATATTTGTAGAGGCTTTTAAAGTTCAATTTCCTGGTGTCCCTATGGGGGAAGAATGACGATACTCACTTCAAGTACCCATCAGTGGTTTCATAGTTACCTGAAATGTGTGTTACCACTGTGGAAGGCTAGATGGCCATTAAAAAAGGGAGCTACTTGCAGAGAACATCAAGATGTTATTAAAGAGAAATTCAGAAATTTGTATTCACAATACACACCCAACACATATATAGCTACTTTCAATATTTATTATATATTTATAGAATAATAAATACAACAATGGCTTTCAATGGTAGCAAGATATAAAATGCTTAAGATATCTTTATCTTTGAAGTTCAAAACATACAAACATGCTTGTCTTTGGCTTCTGAATAGCCAAGAGGAGACAAGACTCATCTAACACATCCATCAATGTCAAAATGCTACTTCCTCTAACTGCAGTGAGAAAGAGCAACAGAGTATTGCAGAGTATTGCAGTTCTCTTCATCACTTGATCGGTGATGAGTTCTGTGGGTTCAAGGACAACCATTCTTTAAAACTTTCAAGACACTGTATCAGTAGTTTAACACATACCTGTTAGAGAGCTGCACTTTAAAACTATACAGACATTGTCTGGTTATTCAAAGTTATCAAAATATTCAAGTAAGAGGTGCGCACATTAGCAGCACTAACTAAAACTAACATACCAACTGGCATATTTTGTTATCTGTTTTATAATAAATATATTGTTATTTTATCCACCATTCCTACAAACACGGGAATGCAGATAATCCCCAGGGCACAGTGAGGACAATATTACATGAAGGCACTAGGCAAAAAATGCCAACAACCAGGATTTGTAAAGTGAAGATGGAATGAACTTTGGTTTACTCAAAACTCCTGCTGTTAGGCTTAAAAACTCATAGATCTTCAAACACAAGAAAATGTTAGGAAGCACACATTCCCACAGGAACAAAAATATCCCAGGTTAACAGCCTCATGGAAGACGAAAGAAATGATTGTGTTGAGCTTGATGATATGAGTTCTGCCTCCAGATGTACATATGAAAACATACATACACACACACACACACACACACACACACACACACACACACACACACCTGACAAAGCACCCTTTATACACATAGACATGCAAACCACGACGAGTTTGCTTTGCTTCCAGAGGGAGAAGCCAATCATTTTTGAGGAACAAGGTAGTGGTCAGAGCAGGGAAATCCTTCTTGGCTGCTTTCTAAGACATTAATTGAAATTTAAAGGTTAGGAGCCAGTGAGAAACAGTAAAGACTCCACCTGTCCATCACAGGACTGCAGCACACTGACAAAGACCTTAAAGTGAAAGCAGATCAAATTAGACACCACTAAAAGGGTCACCCCATAAGGGAGGCTTATGATGAGGTATTTATTAAATACGGCTTTTACTAGACTGGAGATCTCAAGAGATACTCTGTCAGTGTAATGTTTTATAAAAACAAAGGTACACACACGCAAAGTTTTAAAAACTCAGGCAAACAAAACCTAGCCCTTTGAAATGTGTACTTAAGTAATCAGAACCCAACCTATGTTTGTATTACGGGGCGTTCTTATGAACAGGCTGGGCTGTGGACCTGTATCTGAAATCACACTTATAACCACTGATCCTTAATCCCAGCTCCAATACCAAAAAGCATGTTGCAGCCTGGCTCTGAAATGCTCCTCGTCCTTCAGGGATGAAAAGCTCCTTGCAAGGAAGAGGAACAGCATTTGGAAAATGGAGAGGAACCGCCTGAGCACCTTGCCAGGTTACACCCCTCTTCAGTTCTGTCACCAAACCTTAGAACGTGGGGCCGGGTGGAGACTAAAGGCTGGTGGCTAACAAGGCTGGAGAAAAGTCCTCAGAAAGCCGAGAACCTGAGACTGCCACCTGCCCCAGTCCCCTCCTCAAGGGGGTGGTACTGACTGCCATGGGCAGGAATTCAAGTGTGACCACGGTCCACAGCAGGGATGGACTTCCTTTCTGCCACTATGATGCCTCTCTATCAGCTGTTCTAAGCCTTAGCATCTGAAGATTCCTGCTCATTTGAAAAAAAGATGACAGGTTTAATTTGAAGTCACCAGTGGCATTTGGGAGGGTATTCACTCAGCCTGGAAAGGCTTCCAAAGAAATCTCAGTTTTACTCTAAAAAACAACACACACAAACCTTTTTAAAAAATATACAAAAGTCTAAAACAAAAACAAAAAATAAATAAATAAAAGTCTCCCCTCTCTGATCTTGAGAGGCTGAACAGCTCAAGAAGTTAGTATTTTGGTGTAGTCCGCAGCAAGCTCCCTGGGGGTCAGGCTGGGGGTCAGCCTGCTTGACTAAGTCACCAAAAGTCATTTCCACTCAAACCCCAGGTGGACTCTGTAGGTCATCAGAGCTGTGTGCTGAGAAGTTGCAGGCAGCATCTTCATGCTGAAGCAGGCTGGCTCCGAACATCCCTTTGAGCTTCTGTTAGTTTCTGGATAAGATAACGCTTGTCACGACTCTCCTAAAAAGACAAACAGGTTCAAAGAGCATCTCATATGTTGAGGACTGTACAAAGCTATTTCGAGCTAGTGAGTCTCTGCTCTGACTCAGGGTTAAGGGGTTCCAGTCATTAGATTACCAGTCTAGCCTGTCTCCCTCACTGAAGTCCCAACCATAGCCCCTTGTCCACACAATAGATGGAGATCTAGAAATGTACAGGGGGCTAAGGATGTGGCTCAGTGTCTGGCATGCACACAGCCCTGAGTTCTATCCCCAGCATTGCATAAATTAAATGTAGTGGTCCATGCCTGAAACCCCAACCCTTAGGAGGTGAATGTATGAAGATCAGAAGTTCCAGGTCATCTTGACAACATACTGTGTTTGAGGACAGCCTGGGCTATAAAGACCTAGTTTCAGATAGACAAACAACTTAACCCAAACATTCATTAAACTCAAACCTCCATTCAGATCTGCCAGGCAATGTAATGACTTCTTGCTAGTGTTAAAGAATTATCCTGCCTCAACCCTCATCCTTCACAGCCCCCCATCCACACACACACACAAACACACACACACACACACACACACACACACACACACAATCTCTTGTCTCCCCAAAGTGCCTGGCTAATTCCCATACTGGGCCCTCCCATCCCTAATCAGGACCTCGAATAACTGGCTATTGCCATAATTCACATCTCCCTTTTCACGTCACTGCCTTCAGCAGGCCCTCCCCAGCCGCTGGCTGCAGTAGCCATGGTCCTTCGTGAGAACAACAAATGCTCTTAACCACTGAGCCATCTCTCCCACTCTCTGGTCCACCATTTTCTGAGACAGTTTCTTAACTAGACCTGCAACTTGCTGGGAGTTTAGGCCTGCTGGCCAGTCAGCCCAGAGAGCCACCTGCTTTTGCTTCCCCAATGCTGGGGCTACAGAGTGCAGGCTCTGATGCCTGGTTTTTTACATGGATGCTGAGGTTGACCCCGGGTCCTCATGCCTGTGCAGCAGCAGCACTTCTCACTGAACTATCTCCCTATTCCAAAGTTAGCTTCTCTAGCTCTCTAGTACTTTGTCTTCTCGTGTACTGCTGGATGGACCAAGTGAGTGACGGAAACTAGGGAGGGCTGATAATTTATTTTTCCCCCTTTCTTTATTTGAAACGAGGTTTTGCTATCAAGCCAAGGCTGGTGTAGAACTTACTATGTAGACCGTCAGATATATGTGGAACTTGCAAGCTTCCTGCCTCAGCCTCCTGGGTGTGAGGGTGACAGGCCTGTGCCACCATGCCTTGAGTCTTGGTTTAATGCCCCCGAGTCATGTGTGACCCTTTAGCCTGTGCTTCCTTACCAGGGACAGCTGCTCTCGGAGCTGTACAACCACCCGCTTGTGTGCTCCAGCCAGGGCAATGAAGTAGAACATGACGAGGCTGCAAAGCAAGACAGACAGGTCACCTGTGTCACCAGAAGGTCACTAAAAATCATCTAGCACTCACAGGGAAGTTTGTATCATTGAAAGCTAACAAAAGCCACTTGGCCTCACATGGGAGCCAGTATCAGCTAAGGTCACTAAAACCCATCCAACCCTCACTAGGGAGTCAGGGCACCCACAGGCCACTAGAAACCAACACAGAACATTTCATCTGAACTATGTTTTCTTTTGCTAGGAAAAATAACTAAGCAAGCAATTCCTCATATCTCCAAAGCAAACAGCCTGAGAAACAGCTGGAGCCAGGAGGCTCTGACTTATAAGTCTTTAACTTTCTGAGCTAATTATAAAATTACCGATGCTCCCCTGACACGCAGAATGATGAAGTGAGATGAGGTACAGTCCAGAAAGTCAGCTCAGGGTATCAGTAACTGACTATGACTGATCACTGGACAAGTGCTCTGGCCTCAGTTTCCTCATCTATGAGATGGGTACAGGAAAACCCGGCATCAACAAGTTTAGAACCAAAAGACATTAACAGGTTCCTATCTGCAACTCTGGGTCTCAGATGGGGACAAATTACCTTCATGGAGAGTTCCAAGTGGGACAGAGGGCGAGCCCCCACCTCATTTCTGCTTAATGTCCCCAGGCAGCGCTGATAAAATGAGGACCAAATCACCAGGACATCTAGAGATTCCCTAAGTCCCTCCAAGAAACAGCATCCAAGGAAGGCAAAGGCAGAGCAGATGCTAACCCCCAGGGGCAGAGCAGATGCTAACCCCCAGGGGCAGAGCAGATGCTAACCCCCAGGGGCAGAGCAGATGCTAACCCCCAGGGGCAGAGCAGATGCTAACCCCCAGGGGCAGAGCAGATGCTAACCCCCAGGGGCAGAGCAGATGCTAACCCCCAGGGGCAGAGCAGATGCTAACCCCCAGGGGCAGAGCAGATGCTAACCCCCAGGGGCAGAAGATGCTAACCACCAGGGGCAGAGCAGATGCTAACCCCCAGGGGCAGAGCAGATGCTAACCCCCAGGGGCAGAGCAGATGCTAACCCCCAGGGGCAGAGCAGATGCTAACCACCAGGGGCAGAGCAGATGCTAACCCCCAGAGGCAGAGCAGATGCTAACCACCAGGAGCACTAGGCAAACTATTAACCCCACTGCTGCCACTGCTGCAGGAACACAGCTCAGGACGTCCAGGTCAGCCAGCTGAGCACCCCTAATTCATTTTATTAATCTCAGCAAGGAATAGGATTCCACTTTTCATGAGGGTTTTTTTTTTTTTTTTTTGGTCCTTTTTTTTTCTTTTCTTTTTAAACCTGCTTCCTATAGTGGGCTTTTACTGGACTCACGATATCATAGGATAAAAGTCATTTTTAAGTCAAGGTGTGGAAGGCAGAAGGCACAGTTAGTTGCAATTAAATATGGCTTAGATATGGCCGAGCCAGAGGTCCATGCAAGCTGCTCTCTGGTGTTTCTCTGTTGTTCACTGATCCATTCTTTTTTTTTTTTCTCCATTAAGTGTGAGATTTAGGCAAACCATCAGTAACAGGAATAGGAATAGGCCATGTTTATTTGTTTTTTACAAGCAGGACCATGGGGCTCCGTTTCCATGTGTGAACTGAGTCTAGTCAACATCCCCGTAGTATGTGACACGCTGGGCGTCCCTAAAGGCCCATGTGCGGAAAGTGTGGCTCCCAGCAGGTGGTGCTGTTAGGAGATGGGGGTGTCGCAGGAGGAAGGCAGGCCACAGGCTGTGACCTGCAAGGGGATATTGAAAGGAATTCCTCTTTGCTCCCCAGCAGACAAACAGTGAATAGGAATCCTGTACCACATGCTTCTACCATGCAGGCCCAAAAGCAATAGGGCCAAGTGACCATGGAATGGAGCCTCTGATACCCTAAGCCAGGATAAACCTTCCTGTCTTATAAACTGATCCTCTAGTATTTTGTCACAGTAGCAGAAAGCATTTTTGTTAGGACCTAGGTAAAATGTTCAGGCCTAGAAACAGTTACCTGGCTAGCCTACCATTAAAAGGAAACTTTCTAATGCCAAGATTGATTACGTATTCTGTTATGTTCTGTACCCTTAGAAACCAATCATAATAGAAGTCAATAGAACTGTTTTGTACAGTTACTCACAATAAGGTTAGATCCAAACTAACCAGCCAACAGCACTTCCTGCACCTACGTATAAGCTTTGATAAATTGCCCCTGGGATGGACCCCAACTGAAGAGAGACACCTGCACCAATATAAGAAACTATTGGAATAAGACTTCCACTTTGAGTAAAGTAGAGTTTAAGTTCCCAAGATCTCCCTGGAAACTGGCATCCTACTTGGCAGAAAGAGACATACATGTACCTGGGTAACTGACATCCTGGTTGTCAAGTTAAGACATGAATGTTAGACAAGTCCCATCATGGTAGACAACTTAAAAATGGATGTCAGACAAGGTAAGTCCCCTGCCACAGTTGCATACCCTAACCAGTGGAGCAGTGTAAGTATACAACAAAAAAATGGTCCTAAGAAAATTCCCTATCCCTAAATCCTGATTGGTGGAATAACTTGGCATAGATGCTTGTGGATTTTGGGTTTAAAAACCCTGTAGGATCTTAACTCAGGATCACAGTTCAGTTCTCAAATCTAGACCATGCTCCTGGTCAATCAGTCCTGGAGCAAATGCTCAATAAACTATCCCTGTCTGACTGAGATCGGCGTCTGTGTGGTTTGTGAGGCAACTCCCGGACCCAACAATTCTAACACACAAACTCCATTTCCCAAGTGAGGGGAGATATATATCTCAATGAGAAATACTGGCCTGGTCTGGCTGTCACTCACCAGATGATCATGAAGAAAGGCACTGCAAATGCTTCTGATGTAATGCCATGGATCAGGGTCTGCAGCGAGCTGGGGAAGGTGCTTACAGTCTGGGGAATCACCTCCCAGGTGGTGTTGAAGTTGGTAAATGGGCCGCAGGCTTTTGAGGAAGGGATGCTGCCAGGACAGAGAGGGAAGAGGCTCAGTCCAGGCTGAGAGGTCTGCCTCTGCACGGCCAGCATATTTATTTACAATCTCCTACAGGGGACTTCCCCAGTCCAGAAGTCTCTGGGATATTATGTTTGAAAATGCTGACCCTGAAACTGCATCAAGTCTCTAGATTTAACTTTCGGTTTACAGGACACCAGAAAAGTAAGCTTGATGTCCTGGAACATAAATGATTAGACATATATGTATCCTCCAGTCTCTTAATTCAAAGGCAGAGAAAATGGCCTACACTCCCCAGAGAAACAAAGACAACTAAAAAGATATGACGGCTGAGCACAATGTGGGAAGTGGGAAAGACTGTGACTTTAAAATAAACCTGGGAAGGAAGACTGTGCTGGGGTAACTGAGAAATCTGAAACTGACAGAAATAAATGAGCAATCTGTTTCCTCCTTCCCTTCTCCCTCCCTTCTCTCTCTCTGTCTCTCTGTCTCTCTCTCCCTCCCTGTGTGTGTGTGTGTACATGTGCATATACACATGAGTGTATAAGAGTGCTTGCCTGGAGCCAGAGCGAGCAGGGCCAGAGCCAAGAGGTGCCAGAGAGCAGCCACACACATGATGGCTCACGGCCATTTGTACAGCTACAGTGTACTCATACACATAAAATAAGTAAAATAAATCTTAAAAAAAAAAAAAGAGTGCTTGCCTGGAGGCAGAGGTCAGCATCAGTACCTTCCTTCTTTTTTAAAGCAAGGCTTCTCAGTTATCACTTGACCTGGGGCTTGCCCTTTACAGCAGTCTGGCTGGCCAGTGAGTGTGGCATCTGCCTGTTTCCAACCCCTCACCTGTCTCTATCCGCTCCCCAGCACTGGGAGTAAAAAGTAGCAATATCAAACAAAACAAAGGGGGTAAAAAGGTACATATGGAGAAGCCAGCAGGAACATACTGATCTCTGAGGGCAGAACACTCTAGAAAAGCTCTGAAGAATGTTACAAGTTCTCGAACATAATGAGATACGAGTCACAAAACCAAGGACCATTTTAGAAAATGAAGAAATACTTACCGAGCCATGCTGATTGTCAGAGGTATGATCGCTAAGCACAGCCCAATCAGCAACACCAGTAGGAAGAAGAAGTTAGAATTGGATGCTCTGAACTGCCGGGGGGAGGGTCTGCAGGTGTACAGAAGACTCAGCTACAGAACCGAAGAGAAGGGAAGAAATACCAGTCCTGAGTAGGGTCTCAGAGGGAACACATTCACAATGCAGACAGTACAACTGGGGCGTGTCTACCCCTGCGGGGGTACAGTGTCACGCAGATCAAAACCAATCCCCAGCCCAGGTTCCAGTTTGGAAGAAACTTCTTGTTGATGGCATAATAGGGAGAATGGACCAAAAACTCTGTTCTCTCTGATGAACAGAGAGAATAATCCAGAAGGAATGTTGAAAGCCAACAGTAGGGACTCCTCAAAGTAGATCTGTAAGATCTAATGTACGCAGTACTTTAAAGTGATCTGTGAGACAGCATGCAGCATTTTAAAAGAATGAAGCCAGTTAAATCTCACACAGTGGAAGAGAATTGATAAGCCTCAAGATCCTGTATAGCATAAACTTATTAAAGTTTTATTATTTTATTATTCGTAGGGTTTAAAGTGGATCTTTGATGATTCTTGCCAACTAGGGAGATATTTTGCTTGAACATTTTGCATACATATAACCTTTCCTATGTGTTAGAAATAAATATTTACACAGAGGGGAAAAGGCTCAAAGGAAATATCAAGTAGAAAATGGGAGAAAGAAGAAGAAAAGCATACATTTCCAATTTTTTTAAAACTGCATTTCTGCAGAAGACATGAAACTTGTCTGAGTTCCACAGGAACCAGAGCAACTTGTGAGTTTAGTTCTGGGGACAGCCAGCCAGCAGGGCAGGCCTGGAGCCAGTGACTGCTGCACACACCTGCCCTTCCTTACAGCACACATGGGATCTCACTAGCCAGCCAGTTTATTCTCCTGTGAGGGTGTCCATACTCCAGCCTCCTCTGATAGCGTCAGCTACTTGATGTTCCCAAATGAAGACGGGAGAACACTGGCCTAAGGCTAAAGGCTCCCAGGATCAAGGCTGGCCCAGTGCAAGGTCCTTCTCAGCCGTGGTGAGCTACACCTAACTCTAACACTCAGGGAAAAACAGCCACACGGTGTGACCAAGAGCCAACTAACCCCTGAGCCTTGGCATTCTCCTTCCTAAAACATCAGTGGCTATTCCAGGGCTTGGGGGTGAGGGGAACCAGAGCACCAGGGGACAAACCACAGGAAGTGGGGGCATGGGCTCATAGCATTATTTTCCCATTATTGTTACCATCATCATTGTGAATTCTATTATTTCCATTTTTGAATGGCTAGGGCTAGGTAATTAGAAAATGTTAGGCTTGGGGTGGGCATGATACTTGCCTAACATGCTTAAAGTTCAAGCCCCAGCAGACACACACACATACATATACACACATACATACACATATATACACATACACACTCATACACAAGTACACACATATACACACACAAGCTTTAAAAAGATCTCCATCTTCATTTAAAAGAAAATAATGAGAATGGCTTGCTTTTATAATAATGAACTAACTAGTGAGTCCAGGCAAGCCAGTCACCTGCAGGGCTACTTGACTCATTAACACTTGGTTCTACCTCGATCCCTGGGGACTGTGAGCTGTGCCTGGGCCTCCATAAGTCACTGAGCTCTGAAAACCTATGGACTGACTCCAAAATTATAAAACAGACATCAACAAATCCTTGGCTAACTGTCACTGAAATACACCACTGTTATTTGATTGACAGCTCAGACTCACTCTGTCAGTCAACCATCTATAAAAACTACATTTAAGCCTTAGGAACAAAGCAATTCTTAAATGTGCTTGAGAAGTTTGTTCTAAAACAAAGCAAAACCAAACCAACCTGTAACCTTAGCACTTGGGAGGTGGAAGCAGGAAGATCAGGAATGAGACCAGTCAAAGATATAGAGAAAGACTGTGTCTCCAAAAAAAAAAGTGAAAATTTATTTGAAGTACCTTTCCAGAATATATTCATATTAAGGAAGCCCTGGGTTGGGAGACTTAAGATGTTTCTCAGGGTGTATAGAATGGCCTTCAAACACGTGCGTGTCCTAGATGGCATATCTTTGGCCTGGCATGCTGGTGGCATGATGGGTTCCTGTCCACAGCACTGCCAAAAACGAAGCTATAGAAAGATTGGTGCAGAGTGTGACCCTACCCCTTTTCTCACCTCTTTCACATAAAAGATGATAACGAATTTCAAGGTGGCGATGGCAGGGAGGAGTGGGGAGAAGAAGGCTCCAATCCAGCAGATGGTCTGCCCGTACACGATGCCCAGGACATTGTCTGGGATGGCGAATTCCTGCTGGCCCCAGCACTGGATCAGTTTTGAGGAGGCACAGTAGGTGACCAGGAGCCTGGAAACAAAATAGACACATTCTTACCAGACTCTACAAGAGCCCCGAGGCTACAGAACCACACCCACCAACCAAGGCCATTTCCTCTGCAAGTTTGGGTGAATGAGTGTGTACATGCTTGTGCACGCAGGTGTGTGAATGCATGCAAAGGGCAGGGATTGACATCAGGTGTCTCCCTGATTTTTTGAGACAGGATCTCTCACTGAGCAGGGAACTTACTGATGGGGCTGAAGTGTGTGGCCCAGGGATCAACTCTCCAATGCTGGGGTTACAAGCATAAGCTGCCATTCCAGGCTTTAGATCTGATCTGGAGATCTGATTTCAGGTCCTCATGTTTGTATGGCCCGTGCTGTACTGACTGAGTCATTTCCTTGACCCAATATTTCTTTACTTTAAAAAAATGTTAATTTCGCCGGGCAATGGTGGCACACACCTTTAATCCCAGCACTTGGGAGGCAGAGGCAGGCGGATTTCTGAGTTTGAGGCCAGCCTGGTCTACAGAGTAAGTTCCAGGACAGCCAAGACTACTCAGAGAAACCCTGTCTCAAAAACAAACAAACCAAAAAAATGTTAATTTCATGTATGTACGTACATATTTGAGGGTTTTTTTTTTTTTCATTTTGAGATAGGCTTTCTCTGTGTTAATAGCTCTGACTGTCCTGGAACTCTAGAGAGTAGGCTAGCCTTGAACTTACAGAGATGTGCCCTCCTCTGTCTGCCTCCAGAGTGCTGGAGGACTAAAGGCATGCATCACCACAACATCTCTGTACGAATGTACAGATGTGCAATAGCACAGTGTAGAGGTTAGAGGACAACTTGTGGACGTCATTTTCTCCTTCCACCATGTGGTCCCAGTGAGCAACCTCAGATGATGAGGGTATGTGACCAGTGTCTTTACCCTCAGAGGCATCTTGCTGGCCCTCAAATTTCTTTTTCTAATATCTAACTTTAGGGTTCTCTGGACTTCTAGCCCACATCTGAAAGATCTGCTTAAGAAGCCCAGGCTGGTCTGGAATTCAGGATATTCCTGCCTCATGAACACTGGAACGACAGGCCTGCATCATCACACCCTGGATACCTTGATGGTGGGTGGTGGTGGTGCACGCCTTTAATCCCAGCACTTGGGAAGCAGAGGCAGGCGGATTTCTGAGTTCGAGGCCAGCCTGGTCTACAGAGTGAGTTCCAGGACAGCCAGGGCTACACAGAGAAACCCTGTCTCAAAAAAACAAAAAAAAAAAACAAAAAAAAAAAACAAACCAAAACAAAACAAAAGACAGAGTTTCATTTCAGACTCCTGGAGGGACACAATGACAACAGCAGGAAAGGTTGCAATAGTGATGGTCACTTTCTGTTGAGCTCTGTGTTCTGGGGTATTCTCCCTGTGGTGTCTTGTTTATTCTCATGAAAAGGCTGAGAGGTGGCCCCCCTATCATCCTTCCTGTCTCAGCTGAGAAACTCAGTCTCTTGCTACTCAGAGGAAACAACTTGTTCATGGTCACATGACAGAAGGTAGTGTGAACCCCGATTCAGAAGCTGCACCTAGTGTGTCTGCCCTGGCAGGGCGTTGGCTGCATCAAGCACAGGAGGCCTTGTGGGAAGGGGCACCATCTGCACCCCAGGTGCCAAAGGCTACCACCTAAAGATGTGTGGTGCCTGATGCTGCTACTGTGTCAACAGCCTAGAGCCATTTGAGTCACCAGATGTCAGTGGTTTCCTGGTGACGGTGGCATCACCCAGCACTTGTGGAGAACAGGAGTGGGGTCAAGAGCTTCCAGTCATAGAGTGAGGGTCTGCAGGGACTGCCACACTTACTTCCTAGGGAAATCCACAAACAGTGTCACGGCCAGGATGATGATGAAGTCAAAGATCATCAGCTTGTACATTTCCTGTCCCACCTGAGTCTCCCAGCACTGAAACCGAGACATGGAGACACACTAAAAGACCCACTCCCAGCATAAGAAGCCAGCCTTCTGTATCCTCACTCATCCCCACATCCCTCTTCCTGAAGCCCCTGCACAGACTTCAGTAGCCAAGCCCTCGACTATGCCGGGCATGAGGCCAGATCTGCCTCGCAGCTGGGAGCCCAGGCCATGGCTCACCGGGTAGAGTTTCTGGTTATAGCCACAGAGTTCACACGTGCTGTCACCACAGGATGTGATCTTGGAGCCCAGCGTGAACACTAGCACACAGATGGTGGCCAGCCGCATAAACACACACCTGCAGGGAAGAGGGGAGGGAAAGAGAGGCATCAGAGCCAGCCTCCCTCTGGACCTGACACTGAGGAACACAGGCACCTTCCTTGCAAACAAACCTCAACGTAGATAGAGATTCTGCTGGGGATGATGAAGGAAAGCTCTGGAAGTGGGTGGTGGGGACTGGCTTAAGGCTAATAAGTTGTACACTGTAAATGGGTCAAATAGTAACTTTACGGTTTTTATATATATGTGTGTGTGTGTGTATGTATATATAAACATACATAATAAGTTATAAAATAGTCATTTATTATTTATGTGTATTTTTATGTGTTTGTGTGGATATGTGCACATGCATGCAAGTGCTCATGAAGGTCAAAAGGGGACACTGAATCCCTTAGAACCGAGACTACACGCTGTTATGAATCACCTGATGTGGGTGCTAGAACCTAAACTCAGGTCCTCTGCAAGAGCTCCTAACTGCTGAGCCATCGCTCTAGCCCCTACAAGCTCTATGGCAGGAAAAATCAAGGCACGGTGGTACACAGAACTCAGCCTGAGACGCAAAGTGAGACCCTGTTTTAGAGAGAGAGAGAGAGAGAGAGAGAGAGAGAGAGAGAGAGAGAGAGAGAGAGAGAGAGGGAGAGAGGAGGCCTATCCAGTAATTAAGCTCAGCATGTGGACCTATGTGGATTCTAATTTGAACAAGTCCCCAGCTTGAGCAGTCCTACAGTGTGGAAGGGCTTGAGCAGCTACAGCATGGAAGGGTTTGAGCAGTCCTATAGTGGCAGGGAGGGAACCACATGAGAGAAGGAGACACAAGAGTGTGGAGGAAGTCCATATGATTGAAGGGCATTATACATGTGTGAAAATATCACAATGAGCTTATTATTTTGTCCAGATAAGTGATAATAATAAAACTCTCTCACATCAGTCTGTGTGGGGTGTGTGTGTGTGTGTGTGTGTGTGTGTGTCAGTGTCTGTGTCTCTCTCCCTGTATTTTGGAAATACAGAACACAAAGGTTTTATTGTGTGTTTGCTTACTTTAAAAAAGATATAAACAGTCTGGAGTGGTGACTCAGGCCTGTAAATCCTAGCTCTTAGGTGGCTGAGGCAGAGGTGGCTGGAGGATCCAGAGCTGGGGCCATGAAGGTCACAGTGAAGATCGCTGACAGCCATTCTATTACACAGCCACAGTTCACTCAGCCACAGAGAAAGCTATCAAGGATAAAAGACAAATCCCTCAGCCTTGTCTCTGTCCCAGCTTGTTTTACGTCATATTGACACAAGCTAAAGTCACCTAAGACATGGGAGCCTCAATTAAGAAAATGCCTCCATGAGACTGGGGTGTAAACGCATTTTCCTTCTTGTTTTCTTTCCCTTTTTTTTTTTTTTTTTTTTTTTGGTGGTGAAGGGGAGAGGGTTTCCAGGCAGGGTTTCTCTATGTAGCCCTGGCTGGCCTTGAACTCAGAGCTCTGCAGGCCTCCACCTCCTTAGTGTTGAGATTAAAGGTGTCAGCCACCACCACTTGTTGACATTTCTTAATTAGTGATTGATGGGGAGGGCCCAGCCTATTGTGGGTGGTGCCACCCCTGGGCTGGTGGTCCTTTGTTCTATGAGAAATCAGGCTGAGCAAGCCATGGGGCACAAGCCAGTAAGCAGCATCCCATGGCCCATGTACCAGCTCCTGCTTCTGGGTTCCTGTTCTGTTTGGTTCCTGTCCTGACTTCCTTCATTGATGAACAATGATGAGACTGTGTAATCCATCATCAAAGTGTAAGCCAAAGAAAGCCTTTTCTCCCCAAGCTGGCATTTCACTGCAGCAATAGAAACCCCACCTGAGGCAGTCTCAAAAGGTGGGGGAGAAAGCTCGATTTCACATATTTGAGGAGTAGGGAAAAAATTATCCTATTCAAGCATAAGTACTCACTCAGTCATTTTTACTCATTGGTGTGAACTCTCTCAACTCTGCCTAATACTGTTAATTCTGCCATCTTTAGAACAGAATGTCCTTGTTAAGGACCCATCCTGTGTGTTCAGTTAATACAGAATCAAAGGTACAACACTGACAAGAGACTCTGAAGTCTAAGGCCGTTCCCTGCATATCCAAACATTAATTTATTCATGGGCTCATCAAAGGGAGGATGATTGTCAGCATAGCAGGAAAATATGCCGCAATCTATTAGCAATGTCTGCCGTGAGCTAGCGATGATCTACCTGGCATGTGTGCAGTCAGGCATTACCTAAGAATCGTCAAGCGGATCTCAAAGCCTGGCGAGTAATCCTCGTAGTGGATGATCTTGGCAAAGATGATTGGGGTAATGAAATTGGCCAGGGTAATCACAATGGACGGGAGGTACAATATTAGCAGGTTCTCCCCAAAAACCATCTTGTCAATTTCCTGGAAAGATAACACAATGCACCAGTCAGCAACAATGCAGTGGGCCAGCAACGCTGAAGACTTGAGCTGAAGAGAACTCAACGATGCGTGCTGAGCAAACAGACAAAGCCTATTTGACTGTACATGTGACTACATGTGTGACTGGGAAACACAAACTTTAGATGCTTGGATCCTCCCTTAGAGGCACATATGCAGAGACCTAGCCATGAGGGAAGACTAATGAATGCTACTGGACATATTAGTGAAGGAATTTCTGTGCATGCTGTGTAAGCGGCCAATGCAAGGTACTTTCAAGAATGTTGCAATGATCGATTTGTAATGGCCATTCCCTCCTTCCTTTACGGTAGCACATCACTCAGCCATATATGTAGCTTGAAAGGCAAGTTTCTTAGCTTTCCTGGAAGCCAGGCACAACTGTAAATTCTAGCTGAGGTTGTAGAGCAGGAGTTTAAAATCAAACTCCACATCTCATCCTTGAAGAGACAGGTCTGTCCCAGCCCCACCACTTTCCCTTTGGCTAGAATGGGGATATAATAGCAGTGAAGCATCTTGCACCATACAGAAAACAGCTACAGCCTATGAATGAATGCCAAAGCCACACACTGAATGGTCTCTATAGTATATGGGTATTTAATGCCTAATCATTTACAGCTACTAGACCAATTTAGACTATCTTTTTGTTTTTTGAGATAGGATTTCTCTGTGGAGCCCTGACTCTCCTGGAACCCACTCTATAGAGTAGGTTGGCCTCGAACTCACAGATCTGCCTCCCAAGTGCTGGGATTAAAGGCATGAGCCACCATTGCCCAGCTTAGACTTTTTTATTAAATACCTAAAAAAAGACTTACTAGGAAGTTCTGTCTATGTCTCCTAAGAGCTGGACTTACAGGTAAGCACAAGCACGCTCATTCCAACATGGGTTTTTATATCACTGTGGGTGGAGAGAGGCCTCAGGACTTGAGAGTGTGTACTGCTCTTGAAGTGTGCCTGGATTCAGTTTCGAGCATCCATAGCCACCTGGATCTCTAACTTCAGGGGACCTACCACTACCTTCTGATCTCCCTAGGCACATGCACCCATGTGCACAAATCTTACCAGAGCAAAGGATCAGCCGACTCTCGTGTTACACTTACTTTTTTCATGTGTTCCTGTGAGAAGGTAGTTGCTAGGTAGATTGCATAAAAGCATGCCGCTAGCACAGCCAGCACAATGCAGTTCAAAAACAGCCTCAAAGAGTAAATGCGGATGGTTTCCTCTGAGGTCCTTTCTGCTATTTTCTGTCGTATTCTCTCTTCTTCCAGATCTGCCTGAGGACCGAAGAAAACTCATTTGTGAGTACTGGGGGCAGGGGGGGTGTGGAACCTAACTCTCCACATTTCTCTTACATATTCATGTTGAAGAAGATACCTTCCCAGGCTAAGCCCTGACAGTTTTTAATGTCTAAAGCTTATGGCAATGATTCTCAACCTTCCTAATGATGTGACCCTTTAATAAATTTCCTCTTGTGATGACCCCCAATCATAAATTATTGTCATTGCTACTTTGTAACTGTAATTTTGCTACTGTTATGAATTGCAATGTAAATATCTGTGTTTTCTGGTAGTCTTAGGTGACCTCTGTGAAAGGGTCATTTGACCCCCTAAAGGGGTCATGACACACAGGTTGAGAACCACCAGCTTACGGTAAGGTAGAATCCCCTGCTCAAGACTGTATTTGGCTTTGTAATAAGTGTGTAAACTGAATCAGCATTTATAATGGTGTATGTATATGTGCATATGCAGACTGTGCAGTGTTTCTTTACATAAGATATATGTGGTTACCATTATTTTAATTTTGTTTATTAACTTCTCACTTACTTATCTGAAGTTCTGAGGATTGAACCCAGGGTCTTGCATATGTCAGGCCAAGATTCTACCATCTACCTACATCTCTAATCCTTAACAAAAGTTTTTGCTTTTGAGATAGACTTATTAAGTTGCCCAGAACAGCCTCAGATTTTAGCTCTTCTGCCTCAACCTTTCAAGCAACTAGGATTATGGGTGTGTTCTACTATGCTTGTTTTTAATCTAGCCTGGAGGACTCTGCATTTAACAGAATTTAATCCATTCATACTTAGTGTGGTATTAATAATAAATAGATATAACCCTACCCACTTCCTTCATTAAGCTTTATATTCCCACCCCAACCCGTTTCTGATGAACTTGACCAACATGCTTATTCATATTCATTTCTCTATCTCTATTAATGTGGAAGTTTCCCTGTTATTTTTCACCTTCTTTCTAATCCATTATTATCACAGCATTCTCTTCATGTTTCGAATATAAACAATGTTTATGACAACCATGACCAGGAAGGGTATTAGTAACATAGTAGGGGTGGAGGTAAGAAATCATCTGCTCTGGCCCCATGTGTGTCCCACCTCCCTTCCCAGTCCCAAGTTACTAGCACCCATGCTTGGGTTAAAGGTGATCAGCCCAATAGGCTGTTTACTGTAAAGAGCTCTTAAAAACTGTCATAGGGAGGCCTACTGAGACAGCCTGGGTCCAGCAATCTCATGAAACCTGCAAGCAGCCTTCCCAGATCCAACACAGCCAGTGAGGTCCCTCCCCAGGGCAAGCCAGCAGCACTCACTCGGAGCTCATACCGCAAGCTGCTGTGCTTCAGCTCAGCCATGCTGCGGTTGGTGATGCAGAAGTCCCAGCCAGCGAAGATCTTGTTACAGTAACTCTGAAAGTGTTCCTCACTCCGAATCAGGTTAATCTTGAACCCTTCCACCGACCTGACCCCGAAATAAAAGCATCTGAGAACAGCAGCAAGAATAGGCTGCTGAATTGGTCGCACTTAAGATCTACAAAGGTGGACAGAAGTCCATTGCTGGCCCACTGTGACACAGTCAAGTTTGTTCTGAATCCATATGGCAGCTGAGCAGGTATCTCATTGATGAAAACCATTGTCTTTTATCCAGTTAATAACTTCTTCTTTTATGTGTATGGGCGTTTTGCCTACCTGGTTGCCATGTGTACCATGTGTACATCTAATACCTGTGGAGGCCAGAAGAGGGCATCAGATCACCTAGAACTGGAGTTGTAGACACTTGTGAGTCACCATGTGGGTACTGAGAATCAAGCCAACCCCAGTCCTCTGGAAGAGCAGCCTGGGCACATTTACCATGGAGCCATCTCTTCAGTACCCCAACTCATTAACTTCTTTTTTTCAAAAATAATTTCTCTCTCTCTCTCTTTTTTTTTTTTTCTTTCTTTTTTTGGTTTTTTGAGACAGGGTTTCTCTGTATAGCCTTGGCTGTCCTGGAACTCACTCTGTAGACCAGGCTGGCCTCAAACTCAGAAATCCGCCTGCCTCTGCCTCCCAGGTGCTGGGATTAAAGGTGGGCGCCACCATTGCTCGGCCGAAAATAATTTCTTTATATTTATTTATTTTACCTTATGTATTTTATTTTTTGCTACAATGCTAAAAAATGAACCCAAAGCCTCTCTGAGGCCGGTCAATCTACAAGCTACCAGCTTCCCTCCCCTTATAAAATCTTATTTTGAAACATTTGTTGAGGTGTCCCAGTTGACTCTCAAACTTGTGATCCCCCTGCCTCAGCCTCTTGAGTTGTTAACAAGTGTGTATTAGCATGTATGATGCATGGCCCAAAGCTTTAATTCAGTAGACTATTGTGGTATTCACAAATACAGCTTCTATTGTGTTCTGGCGATTATGCAGTGACACAATTATGAACAATAGTTAGAGTCTCTCTTGGGGATTGCTCTCTTGGGAGTTGCTCTGTCATGGAGCCACTACGGAGAGGCTTTGGTGTTTTATGACCTGACAGACAAATTTCACACTGTGGCAAATACCTGAGAGAGACAGCTGAAAGCAGGAAAGGTTTATGTGTTTCACTATTCCAGAAATTTCTATCCGGGTTGGCTGGTTCCACTGCTGGGCCTAACGTGATGGTAGGGCAGGTAGAAGAAGCGGAGGGAGAGAGAGGGAGAGATAGAGAGAAGGGGAGAGGGAGAAAGAGAGACAGGGAGGGGGAGGGAGAAGGAGAAAGGGAGGCAGAGAGGAGGGTGAGAAAGGGAGGGGGAGACAAGGAGAGAGGGAGAGAGGGAAGTACCTCATGGTGTTTAGGAAGCAGAGAAAGAGGGAAGGGATGTAAACAAAGTATTTCACCTGCTTCCTCCAACCAGGCCCAGCTCCTAATAGCCCATTGATCTGTGAACTCCATCTATGAGATCAGCACCTCCTGACACATCCACCTCTAAACAGCACCATCATCTGGGGACCAACCTACCACACCTGAGCCTTTCCAGGGAATTTCACATCCAAACTCCATAACCCTTTCCAAGGGCTGGCCATATACCCATAGGGCTCCAACACCATCTCCTGGCCCTGACCACAATGGAAGGGTCAGGCTTAGGTATCTGTGTGGACAGAGCCAACAACACATTCACAGAGTTCTGTGCCTGTGACCCCTGCACAGACTTAGCTGCAGGCTGACAGAAACTGATGTGAGACTTCCCACCACTGCAAGGTCCCTGCTATCCCACAAACACTCAGAGAGGAGGAGGCCCTTGCTTTTGATACTGTTCCTAAGCTATGGCTGTGTCCTTCTCAGAGCAGTCTCTCCCCTTTCTTGGCTCTCTGTACACTCAATTCCCCAATGGTCCAATTAACCAGAATTGGTTTTCTGCCATTTGCAAGCCAAGAGAGACCTAGTTAATACAACTTTCCCAGCCAGGGCAAAGCCTGTCAGGAAGAGGGATTTGGAAGAGACTTAGCACACTGAACTGCAGGCTGCTGCTCCAGATGCCAGATCCTGACTTCTGCTTCCTCTAGGGCTTGGCCACAGCACACTCAATCTCTTCCCCCAAAGCCCGGCTGTGGGCTCTGCTCAACTCTCAGGCCGACTTTCAGAATCCATAGAATAGTAAGAGACTGCAGCCATACAGAGTTCCATCAAGCTGAGGTGCCCCCAGAGGCTTATGTGGGTGAGAGAGAGAGGTTATGGAACCTTTAGGATGTGAGACTCGCTTGCAGAGGTAGGTCCCAGGGCTGGTCTCCTCCTGGTGGCAGAAGTATTCTCTGCTTTCTGGCCCACCATCATATGGACAAGTTTCTGTCTCGGGCTCTTACAGCCATGTTTTCCCCACTGTGAGGAACTGAAACTCCCTGCAACTATAAGCCCAAATAAATCTTTCTGTAAGGCATAATGTTTTTGTGCACTGTGTAAAAATTATCCTTGTGTTTATTCAAATGCTGATTTCTCTGCCCTGATATCATGTTTCAATCTGGACATGGCACTATAATGCTTGTGTCAAAAATCTCCTGCGTTAGGTGTGGGTAAACAATGCTTACTGTTTATTCTCTGCTTTGTGGATAAAAGCTGACCAGCCAGGGCTGGAGAGATGGCTCAGCGGGTAAGAGCAATGACTGCTCTTCCGAAGGTCCTGAGTTCAAATCCCAGAAACCACATGGTGGCTCACAACCACCCGTAATGAGATCTGACCCCTCTTCTGGTGCGTCTGAGGGCAGCTACGGCAAATTACACAACCGATCAAGCAGGGCCAGAGCGAGTGGGGCCAGCAGAGGTCCTGAGTTCAATTCCCAACAGCCACACACATGATAGCTTACGGCCATCTATACAGCTACAGTGTACTCATACACATAAAATAAATAAAATAAATCTTTAAAAAAAAAAAGCTGACCAGCCAATGGCTATGCAAAAGAGAGAGAGAGAGATAGAGAGAGGGCTTCTGCCACCCAGGGGAAGGGGTGGGGGCGGGGGAGAAGAAGAAGAGGAGGAGGAGGAGGAAAAGGGGGAGGAAGAGAACTGAGATTGAGCCCCAGGGAAGGACAAAAGGAGTTCGTGAGAGCTAGGCAGGAGCATGGAAGGCCTACATGCACATATTACAGGGATTCCAGCTGGGAGAAGATTACTTTAAGGGATAAAGATGAATCAATTGACTACCCAGGTATTGAGGTGAAGCTTGAAAAGAAATCTTGGTCTCTCTGTGTGGTTATTGGGGAACTAGCTAGGTTAAAGAAAAAACAGCCTCCACATTAATTTACTACAAACATTTCCATTAAAATTAACATTTACATCTTTCCTCCCCGAGCTCTCTGTGCCAGGTATCTATCTGGTCATAGCAGCAAGGACATCACTGCACAAATGGAACCAAAGGTACACTTACCTTTTCACTATCCAAAGAAGGCTCAGGGCCAGGTAGGCGATCGTGCTTATCAAGTAAGCCAGGGGCAGATCATATGTGAAGTTCTGGAATTTTACACCATCAATGGTGTAGTGTCCATAAAAAAGGCTGGTCTCCTCCAAGAACCCCTGAACAAAGCAAGAGCATGGGGTCAGGTGGGTCAGCTCAGGCAGGCAACCAAAAGGGGCATCCCTGCACCCAAGGAACCCAGACGGAAGTGTTCTTTTTCATCCTGGAATCCTTCCACACCAGAAAGAGACCCAAGATATATAGGATGCTCAGTTAGTGTTTGTGGAATGAGGTACTGCTAAAACCTGAGCATCAAAAATAACTGCTAAATGCTGGAGAGATGTACACTCTTGCAGAGGACCCAAGTTTGGTTTCCAGTACCCACAGCAGAGGGTTCCCAACCCCCTGGAACTCCAGCTCTGGGAGACTTGATGCCCTCTGCTGGACTCCAAGAGAACTGCCTCATGTGCACATACTCCCGACACAGACGCATCCATATACACATAACAAAAATTAAATACATGGAGCTGGAGAGATGGCTCAGTGGTTAAGAGCACTGACTGCTCTTCCGAAGGTTCTGGGTTCAAATCCCAGCAACCACATGGTAGCTCACAACCATCTGTAATGAGATCTGATGCCCTCTTCTGGGGTGTCTAAAGACACTACAGTGTACTTACATATAATAAATAAATAAATCTTTAAAAAAAATTAAATACTTTTTAAAAAAAAGTTAGCTGGGGGCTGGTGAGATGGCTCAGCGGTTAGGAGAACTGACTGCTCTTCCGAAAGTCCTGAGTTCAAATCCTAGCAACCACAGGGTGGCTCACAACCACCCGTAATGAGATCTGACACTCTCTTCTACTGTGTCTGAAGGCAGCTACTGTGTACTTACATATAATAATAAATAAATCTTTGGGCTGGGAGCAAGCAGGGCCAGAGTGAGCAGGGGGCCAGAGCAAGCAGAGGTACTAAGTTTAATTCCCAGCAACTACATGATAGCTCACAACCATCTGTCCAGCTACAGTGTACTCATAAACATAAAATAATAAAATATTTAAGCCGGGCAGTGGTGGTGCATGCCTTTAATCCCAGCACTTTTGAAGCAGAGGCAGGCAGATTTCTGAGTTTGAGGCCAGCCTGGTCTACAGAGTGAGTTCCAGGACAGCCAGGGCTACATAGAGAAACCCTGTCTCGAAACAAAACAAAACAAAAAAAAATCTTTTAAAAAAAAAGTTAGCTGGTAAATCATACTTAACTGAAATGAAAAATAAAATCTATGAACCACAGTTGAAATAAACATGGACTGGAGCTGTAGTTCAGTGGATAGAGTGTTACAGAGCTCATATGCTCAAGGTCATGAATTTGACCCCAACTTAAACCAGGGATGGGGACACACACCTGTAACCCTAACACTCTTGATATCGAAGCTGATTGATTGGAAGGTCAAAAATCATCCTTTGAGACACATAACTAGTGGAGGCCAGCCTGGGCTATGTGAGACATTATCTCAAAATAACAAAGCAAACAAAGAAACAAAAGAACTAAAGAAAAATAGATAAATGGAGAGGCATCCTGTGCTTTTGCTTTCAGTAACAAAGACTTCAGGCAAGCCACCAAGTTGTTCTCCTTTGCAGAGCTTCCATTTTCTCATGCACATATCTGACATTTGACTGTGCATCCAACACCCAAGTTGTTTTGAAGAAAACATTGACTTTGGAAATATAAAAGCACCTCCTGCCTCCCATCTCATTAAATGGAATGGGCAGATTCCAGGCTTTCTACCTGTCTATTCAGAAAAGCAGCAAGTCCTCCGGCGTGGCATTTTAACACTAGCATCTTCCAGGAAGATGGCTTATCTGTGAGCTGAATGCATTCTATCTGAAATGCCTGGAGTGAGAAGCATCTGCGATCTCAGACCTTTTCAGAATTGAGATTTTCCCCATAGAGTTCACCAGCTGAATGTCCATCAGACAATCCCACATGTGCCCCAATATGGCTTTGGGGTTTCAGAGCAGAGATGCCAACTGCAAAGCGTTATAATTCAGGCCAACACAAAGGTAGCAGAGACCAGGAAAGGCAGCCAGGGGTACTTCCTGAACTCTAGTGGGAGGTCTACGTGAGCACAGGACTTGCTGAAGAACTGACTGCCACCGGCTTCCTCTGCTCACTGTCAATGCTGACACTGCTCTCACTATGTAGCCTAGGCTGGCCTGACAATCCTTCTGTCTCTCCACCTGCACCACAGAGCCCCATTCAGGATTCCAAAGTCTGAATCACAGGGCTGTCAGTGTACAGGCCCACAAAGGATTGAGTTAAACACTTACCGTGCCAGACAGCAGGTCTATGATGTAACTGTAGAAGTAAATGAGCCCAGAGCTACTTATTGGATACAGTGTGCACTGAATATCTGCAGGAAACAAAAACAAGGATAAGTGTTATAGATTCTTTGTATCAGTAACTGCCCTGTTGCAGTTTGTGAACATAAGCAGTGGCTACATACTCAGATGGGCCTGCTTGTACAGGCTGTCTGTCATTTCCTGTGTCTGATACATCCCCCTTCCTCTTCCATTATTGGCATTTCCTTTTTACTTCCCACTCTCCTTTAGCATTGTTCCTTTACTAAACAGCTTAGAGCTACCTCTATTTTTGTATGTTTAGTGGGTGTTTGTTTCACCCATTTATTAATTGTGTGCTTTATTTATTGTGTTTGTTTGGTTTTTTAATTGTTTGTGTGTGTGTGTGTGTGTGTGTGTGTGTGTGTGTGTGTGTAACATGTTCATGCAGCTGCCCGCAGAGAGCACTGAGATCCCTGGGAACTGAAGTTATAGGCAGTCGTGGGCTACCTGATATGGATGCTATGAACCACACCTGGAGCCTTGGCAAAGGCAGTACATGCTCTTAGCTGCTGGGCCAGCTCTCCATCCCCTCGTTTCACTTTTTGGAGACAAGGTCTCACTATCTAGCTCAGACTAGCCCCCCAGCTCAGTAAGCAGGATTACAAGGTATGTACCTCCCAGTACAGTTAGTGTTTAATATTATATTTTAATATTTGTCTTATTTTTAATTATATGTATGGGAGGGCACAAGCATGCACGTGCTCACCGAGGCCAGAACAGGTCATCATATCCCTGCAGCTGGAGTTACAGGTTACGGAGCTGGGAACCAAATCTGAGCCCTCTCAGCTGCTCCAATATTCATTGTTCTTTAAAGAGGCTAAGTATTCAGTAAAGTATTTTAATGGAGGAATAAACATCTCAATATTTTAATGGTCACCCCAGCTCAACACAGAAAGAAACTGAGGCCCAGGAAGGGTAACTGATCAGCACATCTGGCCTGGAAACCCTAATGTTGATTTGAAACCCTATGTTTCACATAGTTGGCAGGAAATATCTCTCTAAAAGGTGGATGGAAACATGAGAAAACAGGAGAGCAATCTCGGCAGAAATCAGGCCTCACACAAAGTCTGAAGCGCCGGGTTATCTGAATTTTAAGTGACTGAAGATGGAAATGAAGAGAAGCTGGTGTGTATAAAGTCTCTGAAGTGGTTCTCCAGGGTTCTTCTGGGTAAGGAGTCACTGGACAGGACGGTATGGGGATTTCTGAAGACCTTCAGAAGATCTGGGACCTAGCTAGCTCCTCCATTGAGCCTAGGTTTTCAGTGAATGTCTGTGAAGTAGAGAAAACCTTCCCCATCTGGGCTAATAGGATCCCCAGGAGATCTACGTTTTGTTGAGAATACAAAAGCCTAGTCCAGCACCTACTGTAGGGTCTGGCACAAGATCACTGTGGAATTGCCATCAACTTCAAGCATGTTCTTTTCATAGATAACAATCTCAAAATGGCCTCATGTTAGATTAGGGATAGATTCTTTTAGGTTTGCTAAATATCCCACCCTGTATTGCTCCTCCCACAGGAGGGACTGGGTGTGTCCTGGCTTGGCCAATGAGATGTGGAAGAACTATGTTTATCTGTCTTCTCCAAAGAGTAGCATCAGGAATCAGCTCACATTTGCTGTGGCTCATTTCAGCTGCATCATGGTGACAATCATGATGCCCCAACAGCTCGGGCTCCTGAGTGAAGATTTCCCTAGCCCATGATGGATCTGGACTATGAGTGAGAAGTGAGTATTTACAGCCACGGCCACTGAGGATAATGGGACCGTTTGTTTCTGCAGCATAACCAGATCCATCCCCACTGACAGTTGCCTAAGGCTCAGAACCAAGACGCACAGCAAAGGAAGCCTTGCGGCTGGGGCAGCCCTTCGACTCACCCATGTCTTTGAACGGAATGAGCACGAAAGTGCTGTTGGTAATCTTGTACTTGGTGAGTATGATCGGGAGCAAAACCAACATGAAGATGATCAGGAATATCACCAGATTCAGCACCACCAGGAACCGTAGGAAGGAGAAGTAGGACTGGATCCCTGTGCCAAACTTCCCTGGAAAAGAAGCAACATGGCTGTTGGTGACCAGCCACACGTGGTAGACTGAGGTGGGAGGAGTCGCACTGTTCAGTTCACAACTGCCTGTCACTATAGCTCCAGGGTATCCAACTTCCTCCTCAGGCACCAGCACCTATATGCACATACCCTACAAACACGTCATTAAAATTTTTTAATATTTTTTTAAAACCCTCATTTTTCTAAATGTTGCTAACATGAAGAAATACAATTATGACTGGGACTGTAGCTCAGAGGTGGAGCACTTACCTAGCATGTGCGAAGTCCTGGGTTCAATCCCCAGGACCCTGTAAAGGTGGGGGGACATAACCAGCATTATACAGACCTTGTCACATTAACAACAAACCTTGTTACATTCACATACTGATTCTAATAATTTGTCTTTTTATTTCCTATGTATATATAATCTGGACAAATGATATTATATAATTCTTTCCCTTTCTCTGTCATTCCTGAGGTGTAGTTAGCTAAGATGTCCGGGGTAATGCTGAAGAGACTGTGGTAGCACATTTCCTCACTCTCCATCTCTCAGGCTCCATGGCATTTCATTTACTAGGACACTTGCTGTAGGTTTTTCATACATTTTAAAAAGCAGAAGCTCTGTCTAGCTCACAACTGCAAAGAATGAGGACTGGGGCTCTTGGTCCCTTCTCTGCCGGGGCAATTGAGGTGACTTTGGGGACAGGAATGGAACAGAAGAGCAGCCTCTTAGCAGAGAAGGACTGAATCCCTGGTCTGCAGTGAGGTCCTTGTTGCTGGCACCAACACCATGCTCTGTCAAACACTTGGCCATGTCACCAGAGGCAATGGCTTTGATTTGCACCCCTTTTCCTTCTGCCACAGGGACATCCAGTCAGCCAAGAAATCCCAGTAGAACAAATGAGAAAAGCAAAGCCCCAGTTCCCCAGGGAGAAGAAAGCCTCTAAGGTGACAGCAAAAAAGAAATCTCTGGGAGTGTCCCACCCAACCAGAGAGGAAGCTGGGCGTAGCATACTGACCACTCTCCCTGTTACTGAGGTCTGGTACATGACAGGCAACTCAAGGAGGAATGAATCTGGGGGCTCACAGTTTGAGGGGACACAGTCCATCATGGAGCAGAAGGCACAGCAGCAGGAGTGCTGAGGGGGCTGGTCACCCGGTGTCCATGGTCGGAAAGCAGAGGAACCAAATCTGAAGACTTGGAAGTGGGACTTGGCTAAGAAATCTCAAGCCCCCTCCCCAACCCCTGTAGTGATCCACTTCCTCCAGTTAGACACCATGTTGAGGCCAGCTGAAGACCAAGAGTTCAAACAGGAGTCTGTGGGGGCACATTTCACACTCAACACACACTTGGCCTGTGAAGCATGACTGCCTGAGTTCAAAGCCTGGCCCTGCCTTATCCTATCTGAGCGCACTTGGGCAAGTGTCTTGACCTCCATATGGCAAGGAAATGGTAAAGTGTCCACATGAAAGGGTTTTGTGAGGTTTTGTAGTGGCACACACTTTTAATGGTGGCAAGCACTGGTAGGCAGATCTCTGAGTTCAAGGCCAGTCTATTCTACATAGAAAGAGGCAAAGAGGTGGGGATGAGGTCTTGGGAGGACCAGCAGGTCTCTGTGAGTTCAAGGCCAGCTTGGTATACATAGAGAAAAACAAAAGGGTAGGACTATCGTAGGAGAACTAACAGAGTGAGGTGCCAAAGGCGACACTCGGTTTCACTGCTGATGCTCAGTAAAGATTTGTTCATATTTTGCTTAAGACCACACTAAGCTTCCATCTCAGGAGGAAGTGTGTGTGTGAGTGTATGTGTGTGAGTGTGTGTGTGTGTGTGTGTGTGTGTGTGTGTGTAGAAGTTCTAGATGAGCCTGGAAGACCCCTGAGAAATGTTTACAGTCTCCATATAAAACAACAATTTACAAAGGAGAATAAACTTTCAACAGTATATTCAAAGATTTTATTTTAATTATGTGTATGTGTGAGGGAGGATGTGCAGATGCCTGGGGAGGCCAGAACAGGGTGTTGGAGTCCCTGGAGCTACACAGTGTGGGTGCTAGAAACAGAACTTGGGTCTTCTTCAAGAGCAGTTCTGTAGCCTACCAACTGAGCTATGCCCACCCTCCCCTGCCAGAAGAACAGAAGGTACCCAGTATTTGGGGCATACCTGCGTGCGTAGGGAGGAACAGGATTTCAATGTATAGCCCTGGCTCACCTGAAACTCACAGTTTCAGCTGTCCCTGCCTGGATTGCATTTATGCCTACCACACCTAGCACTATATTTTTAGAGGAAGCAATAAGGAAGATGTTCTTTCTACCACACATCCTGCCATGTTCCTCAGACTTTGCTGAGGGTAACTACTTTAGCTGCTATAAGGCACTGATCATAAATTGTTTTGTTTTACCATAGAAAATAAGGAATGGAAGAGGCATGGCTTGTCCCCAGCTCTGCTGTGTGACCTTTCTAGATGACAAAGGCACAGGTCCTATTTAGGAGAAGTAGGTTAAGCTCATACTTGAAACCATCTATCTTTTTTTTTTTTTTTTGGTTTTTTGAGACAGGGTTTCTCTGACTGGCTGTCCTGGAACTCACTTAGTAGACCAGGCTGGCCTGGAACTTAGAGATCCACCTGCCTCTGCCTCCCAAGTGCCAGGATTAAAGGCATGCGCCACTACTACTCGGCCTGAAACCATTTGTCTTGACCATCAGCTTGACTGGATCTAGACTCACCCAGGAGGCACCTCTGGACATGTCTGTCAGGGAATTTACAGGGAGGTTTGACTAAGGTGGAAAACCCTCCTGAATGTGGGGATCACCATCCCATGGACTAGGGAGCCAGACTGAATGGAAAGGAGCCCATGAGCTGAGCACTCGCATCCATCGCTTCTGTGTCCCTGACTACAGATGCCTCAACCCCTCACCGCTGCCATGCCTTGCCCTGCTGCGGCAGACTATATTCTGAAACTGGGCCAGAATAAACTTCCTTCCTTAGTTTGTTTCTGTCAGGTATTTTGTCACAAGAACAGTCACTAATATTTATCCTGGAAGGAAATCTTCAGCAGGCCAAGCAGGTAATCCAAAGCCCCCACCCACTCCCCCACCCCACCTCCACACCTCAGCTGCCCGAGGGAAGGCTGCAAGTGGGTGGGCACAGACCCGGGAGCTGCTTGGGCACAGGAAGGCGACAGCAAAGGGGCTCTACCTTCAATGCTACGGATGTCTTTGCGCCACAGCTCCAGGTGGGTTGTCATCTCTCGAGCTTTCTCTAGGAACCTCTTCCAGGACTTGCTGCTGTACCGTTTCCACTGGTCCCACTCTGATAAATACTTCATCTGGGTTTCCTGAATGTCCCTGCATTAAAGACAAACAAGCAAATGGTCAGGAGCAGAACCGTGACAAAGCAGCATCCAGTCCAAGCTCCGCAACACCCTGGATGGGAGCCCGCGGTCATAACTTTGGAATACCATTCAGCCATTAAAAGGGATGCAGCAGCGATACACACTCCAGTGTGAGTGACCCTTGAAAGCATACACAAAGTGGTGGGAAAAAAGCCAGATATGAAGGTCACATTGCATGAATTGGTAAATCCAGAGACAGTAGGTTAGCAGCTGCTGGAGCTGAAGGGGGGAGGGATGGAGTGCTTTTGTAATGGGTGGAGTTTCTAGTTGTGGTGATAAAACATTTCCGGAAATAGTTGGTGGTGCTGACTACATAGCACTGCCAATGGGTACTGTGTGTTCAGTTCAATGACCCTACAGTGCTATTCCTGACCTCTTGCCCCACCCTGCCGGCTGACCAAATTCTATTTTACCTCCAGAACGCCCCTTCTTTTGATAACATACCTTCTCTAATCAACATCTGTCTCTCTTAATATGCTACAAATGGTTGGTTGGTTGGTTGGTTGGTTGCTTTTTGAGACCAACCACCATGTAGCTCTGACTGGCCCGGAACTTGCTATGCTGGCTTTAAAGTCGCAGAGATTCATCCACCTGCCTCCGTCTCCCAAGTGCTGAGATCAAAGGTGTGTACCACCACACCTAGCCTGACACCACCAGCCCTTTGAAAATATATAATATTTGTTTCTGTGGTCCTCTGTTCCAGAAACATAGAACACAGACAGCTGGTTTCATGACAATCCTAGCCTGACTATTTCTGCTTTGCTCTGCATAACGTCTTAAGTTCAGTAACTGGTACTTAATCCGTTCTTAATATCCACCACTAATCAAAAAGAAATATTCATAAAATATGTACATTAAATATATACTGCTATATTCATAAATTGAGACAGACAGGTGAGTAGATACAGATAGTGATAAATGAGTGGATAGAATACACAGTGGGATAAATGAAGATAGATACAGATAAATTGATGGATGTATACAAATATAGATACAGTCATAGATGGATGGATATAGATAAATGGATGGATACTGACTAGTGGATGAATAGATGAACAGAGAGATGATGGATGGATATGATGTGCACACTTGTAATCTTAACATTTGGGAGGCTGAGACAGGTAAGTTCAAGGTTAGCCTAGGTTTCACAGAGACAGACATCTTGACAAAAAAAGAGAAGAGGCCTGGAGTGAGAACTCAGAGAGTATGGTGTATGATGTGCAGCCTGGGGACCAAATTAGGACCCCTAGGACCTGCCTGTAACCCCAGAGCTGGGGTTGATGGAGACAAGTAGGTCTCGTGGATCTGCTGGCCAGTCAGAATAGCCAACTGCTAAACTCCAGGTTCAGTGAGAGGGCCTGTCCCCCACAAAAAATAAAGTGAAATGACAAATGAAGAAACTGAATGTCCACTTCTGTTCCCTACATGGGAGCATGCATGCATGCGCGCACACACACACACACACATTATTCTCTTCTCTCCCTCCTTCTCTTCGTGTGTGTGTGTGTGTGTGTGTGTGTGTGTCTGGCTCATTGAATGGCTACAACACCCCTCACTGAACTGAACCTGGGACTGTTTATTCAAGCAGGGGCGAATGACTTCTTGAAGGTCACAGCAGCTTAGGAATGCTCACTACAGAATAAACTCTGGGTTCCACGTATGACACACCACACAGACCATACAACCACACACACCACACACACACATACCCCTCTCCCAGATCATAACATGGCCACTTCTAGGTGGCTACTGAACCAACCTTAGTCTCCGCTTCTCAGAGATGTTCAGTGCATACTTGCGGATGGACTGGCTGCTGAGGTTTTCTGTGATTCCTCCATCCAGCTGGGAACTGAAAGAGTCTGTCGGCTTCAGCAGAGTGCCACTCTGCTTGTCCCGAGAGAGGATGTTTGTCCTCCTACGTGCCACTGACCGATAGCTTGGCAGCTCTTGAAGGAAGTTCACAGGTGGAGAGAAACAGCTAGAACCCAGAGACAGGTTCTCTGAGTGACAGAAAAAAAGCAGAATTTACTCCAGATGGAAGCCATTGGATCTCTGACTATGAACAAGCCTTGCAGACTGTCACCCATCAGGCTGGTGACAGAATAACTGGACTTTCTTTTCTCTTTTGCTGTGCTGGGAATTGAATACAGGACTTCGCACATGCTAGGCAAGTGCTCCACCTCTGAGCTATATAGCCAGCCCTTTATTTACTTAGAAAGGTTTTAATAAGTTTCCCAGGCTGGCCTTAAATTTAAAATCCTCCTGCCTCCATCTCCTGTGTAGTTGGAATTACAAAGCTGTGCCAACCCAAATTACAAATCTGGGCCATTCTGCTTTGATTGCAGGTATATGAGTGTTCTCCTGTGTGTGAGTGCATGCATGTGTGCAAGCACACACATATGCACAAGGCAGGGTCTCTCACTTGAACCCAGAGCTCACCCATTCTAGCTGACCAGCTTGCTCCAAGAGATGGGATATCTTTGCCTCTTGAGTGTTGAAGTGAGCTGTACAGCAGCATTCATGCGGGCACTTGGGCATTCAAAGCACTTTACCCACTAAGCCATCTCCCCAGCCCTGGCTGTGTGCAGTTCGACATGATTAGGCACAGATTAATGAAATCATTCTATACAAGCTCACTATCGATGTGTCTGCAGAAAACACAGGTCCAATTGCTGAATGAAGCTAGTAATGTGTGTGTGTCTCCAGTAAGTGGGGGAGATGATAAGAGCCATGATTGCCTAAGCGATTACCTCCATACACATCCTAACGCCTATCCTTCCTGTCGGGTGCTTAAATGGCTTAAGTTCACATCCTGACCTGGTCCCTTTTTTGCTGTTTTTGGAAGGGGGGGCCGGGGGAAAGAGTTAACTTCTCAGAGCTTCCATTTCCTGATCCCAAATAGTCATTCCACAAATAGATCTACCACAGGCCCTTTCTGGATCTAGGGATACCATGGGAATTGAGAAAAATGTCCTGCTCTCATGCAGCGTAGACTCTGAGGTGGGCGAGAAGACAGTCAGACAATAAGCTGGTGATAAACTTCTCACAGGAAGTGGTAAGTACAATGTCAAAAAAACACAAAGACACAGTGTGGGTGCTGAAGGGTAAGAGACAGAGGTGAGACTGGGGTCAGGCACTGCTTTTGGCTAAGGGTCAATTCTTTCTTTCCCTTAGCTGAAGCTCAGTGAGAAGGAGGCTATGGGGGCGGGGGGGAAGCAGAGGGAACAGGAAGTGCAAAGATCCTGGGGCAGCTGGGCAAGGGGCACATCTGTAGAGGAGGAGTATGCAGACTTCGGACTGGAGCACTGGTGGGCAGACAGGAGCCTAGAGGTCCACTTGGTTGGTAGATGGTGGAGCCATCCAGCCCTTCTATACCTCTTCCCGCTAAGCCTGAGCTGTGACTTGCTTTAACCAAGGGCGCAAAAGAAAAATACTCTGCCAGCACCAAGTTATAGAAGAGCCCAGAAGCCATTTCTGGGCATTTGGCAGCCAGTTGTGTAAGAACCAGCCAGAGTCAGCAAGATGGCCCATGGGGTAAAGGCACTTGCCACTGAGACTAAGGATCTGAGTTCAAACGTGATGGGAGGCAAGAACCAACTCCTGCACGCTGTCCTCTGACCTCCAACATGCAGCCCAGCACGTGTACATACACATTCATGTACGCACAAAAATAAACGAATGTAATTTAAAGGGTATCTAGTCAGTAGAACCCACGGACAAGAACCAAGCCCCTGCCTTTGTTTCTGCTCACAGAGAATATTCATGTGGGCATTATATGTACGATGTGGAAAAAAACAAGATGCCTGTGTGGCTGGGCTACAGCCAGTGAGATCTTTCAGGCTTCACATGACCCACAGATGGGACCAAACAAGGAGTCACTGAGGACTTGGGGCCAGAGCTGTGTTCTGATTACCCTTTAACTGGTCCCTCTGAGCAGGGTGCTGTAACTCATGCTGTGATCCTAACTACGCAGACTGAGATAGAGGATCTTGAATTTGAAACCATCCTGGGCTACCCAGTGAGTCCCTAAGGGCAGGCCTGGGTACCCCATAAGGACAAGCCTGGGTACCATGGGTAGGGTTAGAGCATCACAGGTGCTCACAGGGGTGCAAGGTTTCAGTGATATGGCACACACATTGTGTTCCCCTAATGATCCAGGAAGTGTGGGAGGGCTTAAGGAGGACAGGGCACCAACATTCCAGGTCTCTCTAGAATGTGCAGATTACCTACCCTCTGCCCCTCCCCACCAGACATGCTCAGACACAAGACAGCAGTTGTCTCACTGTGGATGACGCAGAAGCACGCGCCCCGGCTCTGCCAACCTCCATGAGCAAGCCATGCCACATTCATACATACCACACCCTGAGGATGTGAGGCACTCCAGTGACAGGCAGAGCTGCCTCCAGCTATTAGACTCAATCTAGATGGCAGCAGGGCAAGGGTGCAGCCTTGGGCCACTCCTCCTGCTAGGCAGCAACAAAGAACTGTTATTAACCAGGAACAAAGGTCTTTGAATATGGAGCCTGTTGAATATTCAACAAACTGTAGGGGGTCAGGAACCAGTGCAGTATGGGAACTGAAGCTTGGCCTGGCTTCAGATCTGCACGGTTACCCACCAGCTAGGCCACCCCAGGAAGACATCAATTCTATTCATCTCAGAGGGAGGGCATCAGACACCACAGACCATGGACACCTGTCTCACTGTGAGCTCTCGCTTTGGGCTTGGCTGTTAGAAGTACTGAAAAAGAAGCCTAGCAGTGTATACAAGTAAGGCCAGCAGTCAGAAGGCTGAGGCAGGAGGATTGCTGCAAGGGTGAGACCAGCCTGGGTTACACAACAAGAGAATGACTCAACTTGACTGGATTTAGAATCAGCTAGGAGACAGTCAAGTTGAGAATGAAGACTCACCATCATGGGCTGGCTCAGCAGGTAAAAGAGCTTGCAGTGCAAGCCTGAGGACTTGAGTTTGATCTTGATGGTCTCTGACTGCCACATGTGCTATGGCATGCACGCGCGTGCACACACACACAAGGATTCACCACCACAGGGAGATAAAGGATCTTACCCACTTGCTACTAAGCACTGGGCTGATTGGACCTAACATCCTATCACATTACCCATGTCCTGCCTTCCCCCATGAAATGGGCTGTGGATTTGCAATGGCCTTGTAAATGTTAACATGCCACACAGGTAAAAGGTAATGGCTCAATGTTCCTCCCCTTCCCACCATGCTTTGTACATGCTTTTCTCTTCAGCCACTCCAGGGACTGATCCCATCATTAACTGAGACACATCCAGTGGTGTCCTCATCCCTAGACTCTCCCTCCTTCTGCTTTCATACAGGGCTGTGCTGGTTTCAGAACCTGACATTCACCTGGCCTCTCATTCAGCTACGAAGGTAGAGACAGAAGGCTTCGGGGCCCAGGCTCTTTAACAGGGCAACTGAGGCTCAGAGAGATGACGATTCTCACAAGGCTCCATGTCAAGATAGCCTTGGCTCCAATGTGTTACAAAGGCCGCTGGCTGCACCTTTCTGAGCCTTGGGCAGCTCGTCCTTGGGGAGTGTGAGTGTCAGGTGCTCCTCTGATCTAGTCCTACCATCAGTGTGGCCACTTAGGTAGCAGTACGGGGGCTGCGTACTTGCCATTTACATGTTCTCAACCTCGGGGTGACTGTTGAGGATCAGATTGCAGCACCTAGGCTGTTTACTAGGGCAACAGGGCGAGGGTGACAGGTGACATGGATCAGAGCAGGGAGCTCCCTTTTTCTCTTTCAGAACTGGGACTGAACCCAGGGTCTCAGGCACACCAGTCAAATGCTCTGCCATCAGCTGCAGAGTGGCCTCAAACTCAAAATCCTCTTGCTTCTGCCTCCTCAGTGGCTGGGATGACAGGCCTGTACCACCAGGCTCAGCTCAAAGTTGAGTCTCTGAGTCTAGAGCAGTGTCTTGCCCCTAGAAGGCCCTCTACTTGAAGACTAAATCAATGAACAGATGAATGAATGAATGCATGAATGAATGAATGAATGAATGCAAGGGCATGTGGAAGGCATCCTTGGGTCCTGGCAACTATTTCCACAGGCCATCCTAGAGAAAAATATAAACTCTCACAGGAGATTGGTCAAGCATGATCTAAGTGGCACTAAGGGCCCTGCAGCTTCCTCAGCGTGACTGCCAAAGGCAGCTTCACCCATATTTGGGGCTGAGCTCTCTTGGGCCTTTGCTTCCTACTCTTAGGTTTATGGAACTCTGGGTAAGAAATGACCTTGTAAGTCATGGAGAATCTGTCAGTTACTATGAGGATTACAAGTGTCTTCTTTTCTCACAGGGAACATGTTCCCAAAATGCCAATGGATGGCTGAAACAAAGAACTCTCTTTACCTTACTATACTATACTATACTGTACGTGCGTATGCACACACACACCATTTAAGTATGCATATGTTGCTGGAGATGAACTCAGAGCCTTGGGCATGTTAAGCAAATACTCTCTCACTAAACTCCAATGCCTGCTCTGTCTTTCCCATCAAAACTAAGCACTTACCACACACTGTGGCCTTAGCTTTCGCAGTTGCTTTTTACTTCTATGTGGAGGAGGGGTTGTCTTGCGAATGCATGCAGGTGCCTGAGGAGGCCTGAAGAGGGCTTCCAGTTCTCTGGGGCTGGAGTTAGAGGCAGTCATGAGCTGCCTGATATGGGTGCTGAGGGCTGAACTCCTGTCCTCTGCAAGATCAGTGCTTGCTCTTCGCCACTGAGCCATCGCTCCAGTCAAGCTTTTAGGTTTGACAGCAGAGCCATCATGGATTTCTTAGAGAGGGACACACGACAGCCATTCCCATCTTTAATCAAGGCTGTTTAATGTGTGTTGTCTCTCTCTTCTCTCATGGACCCCATTTCTCTCCACCACTACTGAATCCTCAGGATCTGCACAGGACTTGACCCATGGCAGTGTCTGATAACTGATGAGTGAGTGAGTGAATGAATGAATAAATGAATGAATGAATTGGGAATGGAGAATCTGGTGTTGAGGACACTGTTCAATTATCTACCAAGTTTTTTGTTTGGTTTGTTTGTTTGTTTGTTTGTTTGTTTGTTTTGAGACAGGGTTTCTCTGTGTAGCCCTGGCTGCCCTGGAACTCACTCTGTAGACCTGGCTGACCTCGAACTCAGAAATCTGCCTGCCTCTGCCTCCCAAGTGCTGGGATTAAAGTGCACCAGCACTGCCTGGCACATTATTCTTTTCTATATGGATGATAAATTTTTACAATTGAAAATAAAATTTGAGCCGGGTGGTGGTGGCTCATGCCTTTAATCCCAGCACTTGAGAGGCAGAGGCAGGCGGATTTCTGAGTTCAAGGCCAGCCTGGTCTACAGAGTGAGTTCCAGGACAGCCAGGGCTACACAGAGAAACCCTGTCTCGAAAAACCAAAAATAAATAAATAAATAAATAAAATAAAATTTGTTGTTTTTCAGTGTGTTTCTGTTTGTAGCCCAGGCTAGTTTCAAACTCAAGATCCTTTAGCTTCAGCCTCTCTAGCCCTCAGATTACAGGCGTGAGCCGTCTGTCCCAGGGGGAGGGGAGCTGGCAGTAAACACAGACTGTACTTGATGTTCTTGTTTCAGATTCTTTCCACAGACGTGTTTATGGACTTGCACTTTGATCTGTTAGGAGCACAATTCATTGTTCTCAAACAATCTCACAACAGGGAGACGCTGATTACAGAGCCTGCTTACACTGGTTCCTGGGCACTTGTCTACTCCCTGTGGGTTGATGTCTCTGTTATCCCGGAAGCTAACTAGAGGGAGGAAGACTGATAAATATACACACACTTACAGATTCCAAAGGCTTTTATCGAAAAGTTTCTAGAATTCAGAAACTACTTTAAAAGCTACCACACACAAGGTACCCATCAAGTGATATATGGGGTCATCCAGGTGGCTCAGCAAGTAAGGCACTTGCTGCCAGGTCTGACAACCTCAGTTAAACTATATATTATAGTTATTATATATATATATATATATATATATATATATATATATATATATATAGTTTGTTTGTTTTTGTTGTTTTTCGTTGTTGTTGTTTCCTGAGACAGGGTTTCTTTGTGTAGTCCTGGCAGTCCTGGAACTCACTCTGTAGACCAGGCTGGCCTCGAACTCAGAAATCTGTCTGCCTCTGCCTCCCAAGTGCTGGGATTAGAGGCGTGTGCCACCATTGCCTGGCCCTTCCTTATATTTTGTATGGTTGAAAAATTATATATTTTTAAACTCATGTTTTCAGAGTTCTTTCTCACAGCCTTAAGGGCTGTCCTAAAGGTCACAGCATTTTACCAGAGGCATTAGACACACCCTTACCTCCTAGACTTGAGATGTCTGATTATCATGGAGTCATTAACCTTAAGGACATTCCTCTTTGGAAGAGCATGAAAATATGTATATTAGCAGGGCAGTGGTGATGCACACCTCTAATCCCAGCACTTGGGAGGCAGAGGCAGGCGGATTTCTGAGTTCGAGGCCAGCCTGGTCTACAGAGTGAGTTCCAGGATAGCCAGGGCTACACAGAGAAACCCTACCTCAAAAAAGAAAATATGTATATTATTAAAATATGTATATTATTATACAAATAAGCCTTACACCCACAACAACCATCGATGCCACAGAGGTCCACACCCTGCTGGCTCTGTTTCAGAGGTGGGAACCATCAGGAAGGCTGGGAAGAAAGAAAGAGTCATCCTGGAAAAGGCTATCCAAGGGAAAAACAGCAAATGCAAAGGCCCTGAGGCAGGTGGGGATCGGTAGACCTGAGAAAGAGACTGGTGAGAGTTAATAGGAGGACAGTAGGTGATGGGGGACAGACCAGGCCACACAGGACCTTGAGTATCAGGGAAGACATTCGATTTTGTCTGATAAAGTGGGAGCCATGAAGAGTTTGTGCCAGAGGAATGCTTCTCCAACTGGGGTTAGGCAGAGTCACGGTGGCTACCACTGTCTCTACACGGTACCATGGCTACAGGCCAAGCTGGGCACACTCCCCACAAGGAAGGTGTAATATTGGTTGGTTTTTGCCAACTTGACCTAAACCTAGACATATATGATAAGAGAGAATCTCTTTTACTTTTTAGATTTATTTAGTTCTGTGTATGAGCTTTTTGTTTGTATGCATGCCTGTACACTATGTGGATGCCTGGGACCCTCAGAGATCAAAGAGGGAATCTCCATCAGACTGGCCTGTAGGCAAGTGTATGGGGCATTTTCTTGATTAATGCATGATGTGGGAGGACCTGGCTCATTGTAGGTGAGGCTACCCTGGGCAAGTGATCCTGGTCCTGGGGTGTGTAAGAAAGCAGGCTAAGCAAACCACCTGGGGCAAGCCAGTAAGCAGCAGCCCTTCATGGCCTTTGCTTTGGTTCCTCCCCCGACTTCCCTCCATGAAGGACTATAACCTGGAGGTATAAGCTGAAGTAAACCCCTTCCTTCCCAAGCTGATTTTGCTCTCCGTTCTTCTCATCAACAGAAACCCAAGACAGTAGGAAAAGCTCTGTATCTTGGATCATAAAGCAAGCAAGGTTTGACTGAGCAAAGGCATTTTTCATTTGGTCACATGTCCAAAGCTACCTGTGGCTGGTGCTATAAGGGACACTGTGGAAGAGCCCTCTTCCCTGCAGGGAAGAGTGGAGGAGTCTGTCAGATGCCTGGACAACAGGCTAGGAGGACCAGCCTGAGTCACATCTGCTGGTGTGAGAGCCAGGCCAGGAGCCTGGCTGGGCTGCACCCCACATTTTACAACCGGATGAGCACACGGCCCTGAGGAGCAGGTGACTAACTTGTTAATCAAGGCTACCACTGGGCCAAGTGCCTGGATTACCTAGTTGACAAGCCAGAGGAGAGCCCAATGTGTTGGTTCTGGGCTAGTTCCTATGAGTCGGTGTGCCTAATCATGTGGAAGACATACAAAGCAGAGAGCCCTGCCTCCCTGGCCACCTGCCTGGTGCTGAAGCCCAGCTCCTCCTCCTACCTGTGTGGGCAAGCAAGCGTCCTGACCACCCTGTGCCTTAGTCTTCCCACCTACAGAAGGAACAGCTGTCCTGAAATCAGTCGGCTTCCATATGTAAAGAGTTTAGACAAGAGTCGGAGGAAAAAAAGTCACGTGTCTCAAATCCCTGCTGCCCACATTGAAGGAAATGTCCCCAAGTGACAGTTGCAACTGTGTTCTAACAAAAGCTTATTCACAAAAAACAGGTGGCAGCTGATGTGGTGAGACACGTGTGGCAGCTGGGACTTACTATTCATGTGCCCAGGAGGTATCTTCTTGGTAGGGGCCACACTTGTCCTTAGTGGCCTGTCTTCTCTCTACCAAGATCGCTTCAAAAGATTCAGAAGACAGAGGCTGAGGCAGGAGGACTAAGAATTTGAAGCCAGTCTGGGTGAGGCCCTTTCTCAAATATAAACAAATAGAGCTACAGAGATGGTTCTGCTGGTAAAGTGCTTGCCTTGCAAACACAGGGACCTGAGTTCAATCCCCAGGATCTTCATGGAAAAGCTGGGCATAGTAACATGTATTTATAATCCGAGCACTGGGAAGGTAGGAGCAGGCGGATCCCTGGAGCCAGCCTTTAGCCTGCTTGCTTTGCTACTTGGTGGACTCTAGGCCAGTGAGAGATCCTGTGTAAGAAAAAATTAAAGGGCTGGTGAGATGGCTTAGTGAGTAAGAACACTGACTGCTCTTCCGAAGGTCCTGAGTTCAAATCCCAGCCACCACATGGTGGCTCACAGCTACCTGTAATGAGATCTGATGCTCTCTTCTGGCGCATCTGAAGACAGCTACAGTGTACTTATGTATAATAATAAATAAATCTTTAAATTGAACAGGATGGAACCTGAGAAACATTACCTAAGGTTGACTTCTAACCACCATGTGTATGTGCACCTGCATACACACACACACAGACACACACACACAGACACAGACACACACAGACACAGACACACACAGACACACACACATAGACACACACACACAGACACAGACACACACAGAGACACACACACACACACAAATAAACAAATGAATGAATGAACGAACAAATGAACAAGTAAGTGGTTTCCAGTGTTTCTGAACACATCGTCAGCAGCCTCTAGGAGCAGGCACACAGTGCAGAAGCATATACCACAAGTATGGAAAGCTTTCCCACAGGATCCCCGTGAATCTCACAGTGGCTGGATCACACCAGGTCTTCTCATGCACTATCCTCCTCTGCAGCTAAGATAAAAACTCTGCCCCAAAATGAGCCAGCACATGAACCATGAGGGGAGAACCTCAGGACATGCGCACTCCATACCCCCACCATGGCAGTGGTCTGGCACCATGTGTCCCTCGGATGGACACATGGAAAAGCAACCTTGAGAATTTCTCTGCTCCTGGGTGGCCATCGTGCGCTGCTCTGGTTTTCATGAATAGCTTTGTCATAAAATACAAAAGCCGCTGGCTCTTCAAGGGTTGGTTGACTCTGCACACCAGCCATTGTGGCAGTTCTTGGTGCCTGACAGGCTAAGCTTGGGTGAGGCCCCGGGGCCTGCTCCTGGAGGCAAGCAGGATACAGCACTGCCTAACAGGAAGTCACTGGAAGTCAGAAACGAGTCTGGGGGTCCGCAGTCTCTTTAGTGGGCACCCCCCATTAAGTCTCATCTTTCTTTTTTTTTTTTTTCTTAGTTTTTTGAGACAGGATCTCCTGTAACCCCAGCTAGTCTCAAACTCAATACTTAGCAGAGGTTGGCCTTGAACTTTAATCCTCCAGGTTCCATCCCCCAACTGCTAGGATTACAGGTGTGGACCAGCACATCTATCACTTTCCAATACCAGCACCCTGGGGACTAAGCCTCCAACACAGATCCTCCGGGATAAGCTACCACAGGGGGCTTGTCAAATAATGTCTCTGTGCCTCAGTTTCCCCAGAGGTGAAACAAATAATCCTGTCCTGGTTTGCTTTCTGTTGCTGTGAATAAATGCCACAACCAAAAGCTACTTAAGTAGAAAAGGGCTAGGCTGGCTTCCATTTCCAGGTTAACAAAGTCCACCTTCCAGGCAGTCAGGGCAGGAACTGAAGCAGGCCACGGAGGACCGCTGTCTACTGGCTTCCTCTCTGGCTCACGCTCATGCTGCTTCCTTAGCCCAGGAAGGTTTTATCTAGGCCACATGCTATAGGCACCTGCCTCTGGATGGTGTCCTGGGACCTCTCACATCAATTACCAGTCCATATAATCTCTCTCAGACACGGCCACAGGCCAATCTGATACCCACAGTCTCTCAGCTGAGGTTTCCTTCTTCCCAGGTGTCTCGGGTTGTGTCAAGTTGACAATAAAAAACTACCAGGACAAACCCTGACTTACTTCTCTGAATTTCTGAAAGAACTTGAGAAAGTTACATTACAGATTCCACCGGCAAATGCAGACCCGGGCCTGCAGAGTCTGCACAAACAGGCTCCAGCTTGCCTGAACCTGGGCCACCCTGCTCTTCTAAGATCTCACCAAGGCCTCTTCAAACACACCAGGGGGTGTCCAGCGGACCAGTCCGCTGTCACTGGTGCCTCCGCGCGTCATTCGCTGGGCAGACAGGGGCTGGGTCCTTTAGACCCTCAGGGACCTTAAAGCCAGGTGCAGCAGGATCTTGGTGTTCACCACAGAAAAGACTCAAAAGCAGTCAAGAGTAAAGCAAAGTTATCGAGGCTACTGACTGGAAAGACAGAGTTGAAGGGAGTCCAGTGCAGGTGGAAGAGAACTGCTCTGCTGCCACCTCAGCAGTCACCATGGATACAATTTAGGGGCTTCCAAGTTTAGATGTTAAAGGAAGTCCAGGCTGGCCTGGAGGCTTATCACAGAACTGTGTCCCCAGAGAGTTATGTAGGTTCCCAGTTTTTGGAAGGGTGCACTGGAAGAAACAAAATACAATTATGAAACTAAGAGGTTCTTGCTCTTCCTTGGGTCACAGGATGCTGGACTTAAGAGCTTCATTCAGTAGCCAGAGTTTTTGTTTTGTTTTGTGTTTTTCCTCTCAATAATTCGTTTTCATTTTATGTGTATTGCTGTTTGGCTTGCACACATGTCTGTGTGGGAATGTCGGATCTCCTGTAACTGGAGTTACCAGGAGCGCTGAGCTGACGACATGTGGGTGCTGAACCTCGAACCTCTGTGAACACAGCCAGTGCTCCTAACCACTGAGCCACCTCTCCAGCCCCCAAGTGGCCACATAGTGGGACTTCTCAGAAAGGAGAGGGCAGTGTTGTATACTCGGAGGTCAGCTAGTGAGGGACAGAAATCAGAACCAGGTGTGTGTGTGTGTGTGTGTGTGTGTGTGTGTGTGTGTGTGTGTGGTGGGGGAGGGCCTTTCTCTCCTCGTGTTCCTTGGTCCTTCCTCCCTCCTCCCTCTCCCTTTTTGTTCCAGACAGAGTCTCCATACAGACAAGGTTAGTATTCCTCCTCCCTCTGCCACCTGCTCACTAGCCACGGGTACCTTGCTTGGTTCTTCGCTTATTTTGTTTAAGCTTGGTTTCTAAAATTACATTTCCCTGTTGTGTGTAGGGGGTGTACCAGGAAGCACAGGCGAGTGGAGGGAAGTGAGAGTCTTCCCCTTGGACCATGTGGACCCCAGAGATCAAACCCTGGTCACCCACCAAGCTTGGCTGACAAATACCTTAGCTCTCCTGCCCTCTGCCCTTCTGGTCCCCTCTCTGTAGGTTCCTTCCCTTTGCGGTGCCAGCAAAGGCCCAAACACTTTTTAAATCCCCCTGCCTCGGCTTAGAGTCACTTCAGAGGCCCTGCCCCATTTGGGCTGGTACTGTCTCCCACACACACACCACACACACACAGACAGACTCACACACACACACAGACAGACTCACACACATACACAGACAGACACACACACACACACCACCTCCACCTTTGTGTTATTTCTTTCCCAGCACCTGGGCTCCCTTGGATTTTCTCCCCTTCCTTCTCTTCACTGCATCCTTCCCACAGTGCCTGACCTGGAGCTCAATGCCCTGCCTCTTGCAGGCTGGCTCCCTGGGGATCAGTCTAAGGGCCTGCTGGTTAGAGCTGGCCTGTCTCCTTCCTCCTCCTTCAGGGGGAGTGCCTCAAGTACACAGCCCAGCTTGACTGGGTGGTCCCAGGCCCAAATTCTCTCCTAGGGAGAGGCAGCAGCTTGCAACCAAGTCACAGCCCTACAAAGCTATTTCCCCCTTTTATCCCTCCAGACTTCTCACTTCCTGAAAAAACAAAGCAAGCCGCTTCTAAGCTAGGTCCCCATTGCTGGGCAGAGCTGGGCTCCTCTAGACAGAGGGGCAAAAATAACTGTCCCCAAGAGAACCTGACTGAAAAAGGCTCAAGTGATCTCCAGCCTAGTTCAGAACATTCTACCTTCCTCAGAGGCCTAGAAGAGTCGGGGTGGGGGGTCACCCCACCGGATAGGGCTAAGCAGGTAAAGGAAGACAGAAACAGCCATGTGTCTTCGTATCTATTGTGGTGGAGTAGACTTGACTTAAATAGATGCGAAGAATAGTTTTAAGTTCATGCACATGCCTGGTGGTGTATCTGCAGAGGTCCAGGCAAAATGGGTCTGTCACAAACCCTATGCTGTTAAGGTTATAAAGACCAAACAAAAATACCCACAGTGTTGTCAGGGCTCTGGGACAATATCCCAAAATATGCTTCAGAATCTCATGTTCCAGCTTCTAGGCAAGACATATACACACAGAACTTCTCTTGCCCACCCAAGGGCAGTCATGAAAACTAGACTCCATTGTCCCTAAGACAGACAGAAGAAAGTTGACTTTAATCTCCCCAGCCTGTCTAGGGGGCTAGGAGGAATTCTCTGTCTTTGTTTGATGGGTGTTGATAGAAATTTCAAGAGGGAACCTGCTCTGCTGAGTGATCCCTGAGAAGCTGGGTGCCCTGTGTGGCCTACTGGCACAGTTCACACGGCCTTGATATGCCTTGAGGTCCTCCAGGGCTATGTAGCTTCCCCACCTAAGCAGCACGTCACCCTGCACCTTTAAGTCTTCAAGTGTATCCAAAATTCTGATGTAGCCAGGCACAGTACACAGTTCAAATGCCGGCACTCAGGGTCAGAGGCAGGAAGGGTGGTGGGTTCAAGGCTAGGCAGGGCTATACTCTAAGACCCACAATAAAGGAGAAACGTTAGAAAAAAAAGGGGGGAGGGCAAGGTTTTACAACAACAAAGCTGTGCACATGAAGGACTGAGCATCTATACTCACAGGGGCCCAGGGACCAAGCCAGCCCGGTGTCCACGAGTGGATGTGTACACACACAGAATGTGACCCACAGAAAATGGAGCATTAGTCCCCCACGAAAGGGGACAGAGCACTGTGTCATGTGACCATGGATGGACTCCAATGAATTAGCCTGCTTAGGAAATACTAAGTTACACAAAGTAGAATTTAGCTGAAGGAAAGCTGCCTCCAATATGACAGGAGATCAGCAGTGCACTAACCAGGCTTGCTAGGAACAGTAAGAAGAAGAATTTTGAATCATAATTGAAGTCTAGGGTTTCCCCGAGAAAGTTTCTGCTACTCTTAGTTTCCGCTACTCTTTGTTCACCAAGATGGACCTCCAATTAGGCTTCATTCCCATAACAAAAGGAGACAGCCCTGACTAACAACCAGCCATTAGGCTACTCCCAATCAAAAAACATGCCCCTAAGGGGCATCTCAAGGGCACAGCAGGTTTGCAGATAGCACCAAGTCCTGGTCTGCCATTAAGTCAGAGCACAGTCCTGCCAGGTGGGCAAGAGGGATCTGGGTAACAAACATTCAAAAAGAACACCAGTTGATAAGAAATACTATTAAGAAATAATTCCAATAATATCTTTACCCTGTAAATCTCCCATCTGCCCCAGTGGCCAGACTTGCAGTCTCCTATCTTGTTTAAATTGTTCAGTGTGTGACCTGGGACAGGAATGGAGAGGTTTAAGGATGACAGCAGAGGTGAAAAACATGTGTCTAAGGCGGCTACGTTAGTAAAACACGTTCCAGTCAGCTCCTCTTTGGGCACAGCCAGGGTGGGATCCGAGTTATAATTAAGGTACTTTCTCCTTAACCTCCTGAGTGTGAAGGGTGGGTTCTCACTGGGGGAGGAGCAGAGTGGGTTCTCATTGGGGGAGGAGCATGCAGAGTGGGTTCTCATTGGGGCAAGGGGAGGACATGTTTCCTTTGCATCACTCCACTCTGATGAGCAACAGCTGGACCTGTGTGAATCAAACCTCCATGAAGGAAAGAGAAGAGGAGGGAGGAAAGACGTGGGGTGAGAGGGAGTGTTCGAGACAAATAATCTCAGCCTCAACAGAGGAGTATATGAGCACAGTAGCGTGGCAAGATGATTCTTTTGTGAAAAGGGGACACCAAGACCCCAACTGGTCGAGCAAGCACACAGGACAGAAGTTCACTTCCTTTTCATTCTAACCCAGATGATGACTCCCAGTCCTTTTCCCCGTCCCACCCTCCTAGACCCCCATTGTCTGGGATTGGACCTCAAAGTCTTTCATGGTTGCCTAGCTTTCAAGGAGTCCACTCAAAGGAAATGAAGGACAGTCGAGGTCACTTAAATTCTGATAACGAAGCAGGATGTGGTGGCATACACCTTTACTCCTAGCACCTGGAAGGCAGAAGTCTCCAAGGAGTTCAAGGCCAGCCTTGTCTACATAGTGAGTTCCAGGACAGCCAGGGACTCCATACTGAGACCCTGTCTCAAACAAACACATACACACAAACCAAACAAAAAAATTAATCTTGATAACACAGTAGGACCTTTGTATAAACAAGTTTTAGCCAGTTGGAGGGAAATGAGGACATTTGCATAAATGTTTCAGGGAAGGAGAAATAGAAATATTTTGATTTCTTGTTACAAACAAAAGTTTTACAGTGCTTGAAAGAAAAGAATATTAAATGTTCTTTGTAGGAGAGAAGGAGGAAAGGAGAGAAGGGAAATAGAGTGGGAGGGAGAGGGTGGAAGGGAAAGAGGGAGGGCAAGAAAGAGGGTGGGAGGGGAAGAGGGAGGGCAGGAAAGAGGGTGGGAGGGGAAGAGGGAAGACAGGAAAGAGGGTGGGAGGGGAAGAGAGAGGGCAGGAAAGAGGGTGGGAGGGGAAGAGGGAGGACAGGAAAGAGGGTGGGAGGGGAAGAGGGTGGGAAGGGGAGAGGATAGGAGGGAAAGAGGGTGGGAGGGAAGTGTGGAAATGAGGCAAGATGGGGGAGGCCAGCTACTTGTCTGCAGACACCCAGTGATTGGAGCGTCCCTGTGTGCCGCTAGGACCCTTGGAGAGACACTGGGAGGTGTGGCCATGACTGCCGGGAAGGAAGGCTGGGTCGCTGCTGCAGGTGGAGGCTTTGCTAGGAGCCTGCCTCCTCGCCGGCCAGCTGGACTGGGCCTTGGGTTGTACTCCTGTCAGAATCTCCACCTTAGAAATGTGGACATGAGCCAGGCGGTGGTGGCGCACGCCTTTAATCCCAGCACTTGGGAGGTAGAGGCTGGCGGATTTCTGAGTTCAAGGCCAGCCTGGTCTACAGAGTGAGCTCCAGGATAGTCAGGGCTACACAGAGAAACCCTGTCTCAAAAAACCCAAAAAAAAAAAAAAAAAAAAAAAAAAAAAAAAAAAAAAGTGGACATGAAGCCTCAAGAAAGAGACAATTTGCATAAATTTGCATGAGTCCAGCTCTCACAAGTCCTCTCATGGAGGGTTGAGCCAAGTGCGTTTATCCTCAAAGCCCTGCTAAGGGTGAGAGGCTCAGGGATCAAGTGTCTGCTAAGCTCATGTGAGGTCTGGAGTTCTACTCCAGGCCTGCACACACACAATAAAGCAGGAATCAGCAAGATGTGCAAGAACACATCTGTCAGCCCAGTACTCAGAGAGCAGAGGCAGGAGTTCAAGCTCAGCCTGGGCTACTTAGTGAGTTCCAGGAAGGCCTGAGCTGCATAACAAACTATTTGAAAAATAAAATAAAAAAGGTTAAAGCCAGGGGAAGGAAGAATCCCTCCCCCTCAGGAGAGCACATGGTAGGGACAGAGTCCAGCCTGGGGGAGGCAATCAAAGAGGGCTTCTGGGAAGAAGTGACACTGACAGAAGAGATTTATGTACCTTATAAGGAAGGATATGGTCCCCAAGGCAGATGGACAGGCTGGAGCAGAACAGTGACCATCAGGTGGGCCTGGGAGGAACAGGCATCAAAACAGGAACCAGTGGAGAGGGCCTTCCATGCAAAGACTATCATCAGAGTGTGCCAGACACCGAGGCCACCTTCCAGGAGCCCCATAGCACAAGAAAGCACGGCCATAAACAACAACACTGGCTCCAAAATGGCCCTAGAGAGCTACACTCCCAATGTCTGGGTGCTCACATCCAAGCCCAGCACTCTGCACACTGGGCAAGTTAACCCATGGACCACAGGACACTGTAGCCTCCAGCCTGCTCTCTTGGAGTCATCTGCTCTGGGGAGGAGATGAGCCATGTTGTAGGGAAAGCCCAAACTGCCCGAAGAAGGCCCAGGTAGAGAGGAAGGGAGGCCCCTGACAGCAGGGTAGGCCTGTTGATCAAGCCACGGGGGGGGGGGGGGGGGGGGAAGGACTCTCCAAGGCCAGGCAAAGGTGCAGGCTCCCCTCGACTACAGCCTTACTGTAGTAGACTTAGGGAGCAGAGACCCCAGAAGGTTCACTCCTGACTTCACGCATTGTGGTCTAGTACAGGACTGTCGCTCACCTACAAAGCACCATGCTGCTGGGGGGGTCCTTCTCCAAAGAGGTTCTACCTCACGCGACTAGATTAGGAGTTCAGAAAACAGCATCTCCCAGGGGCAGATGTTACGCACCTGTATTCCAGGGCACCAAGGCAGGTCAAATCGTAAGCTGAAGGCCAGCACAGTGAGACAGTGTCTCAAAATTTAAAACGAACAAATAAACATACAAAACTAGAGGTAGCGGCACACACCTGTACTTTCAGCATCAGGAGGCAGAGGCAGGACTCCAAGGCCAGCCTGGATTGCATAGTGTTAGTCTTAAAACACAAAAACAAAAACAAAAAACAAAAACAACATAGGCCAGGCGGTGGGGGCGCATGCCTCTAATCCTAGCTCTTGGGAGGCAGGGAGGCAGGTGGATTTCTGAGTTCGAGGCCAGCCTGGTCTACAGAGTGAGTTCCAGGACAGCCAGGGCTACACAGAGAAACCCTGTCTCGAAAAACCAAAACCAAAACAAAACAACAACAACAACAACAAAACAACTTTAAAAAGTAAAAGGAACTGGGAAATGTAGTTCCGAGGGAGCTCTTGTCTCCCATGCATGAGGCTCTGAGACCTACCCCAGTATTTCAAGACAAACAAAACCTTGCAGATATCCAAGGGGCTAGGGAGACTCAGTTATGTGGCCCCAGGAGTTGCTTACAGTGGACCTTCAACTCTCAGCAAAGACCCAAGAGTGAGACAGGGAACCGTGTGACCAAGCATGCTGGAATAAGAGGAAGATCCATGGGAGCCAACCAGAAAGACACTTGGGTTTCACAGTGCAGCATGGGACCCTGGGGTGGCTGGAAAGCGCTACAGGAGACACGCCCCCTAGCCCCTCACTGGGGGATTCCAGGCCTCTGGCTGTTACTGAAAGGCTGAAACAAGCTGACATCAGCAATGCTACGGCTGAGCATTCCCCCCCCCACCCCCCCACCCCCGCTTCCAAAGCATTGTCCCAGGATTGGGCTCTTCTGGAAGTCGAAGAGCCCAATGCCCTCTCGCTGAGCTTTGCCTTGGTAGATCCAATCTCACTGAAACTCAGACTGCAGATAACATTGTAAGTTCTCGCTCAGGACAGAAACAAAATAAATACAAACTACAAGGAAGCCTGCCTGAGGGGGTTGGCAGCTTTCTACTGTATCTACTGGATGGTATCGTTACACATTTCTGTAAAATCTCAGGAAGCGGTATATCTGACTTGTATACTTAACACAACTAGAAAGAGAATTTTCCTGTGTTCAGTAGGCTGCCACTGACTGTTGTCTCGCTATGATCGGGGCTGTGCTGGGCATCTGTTAATATTTCACTGTTCTTCAGTCAATGTGAGGCTCAGAGAGGGCAAGTGACTTGGCAAAATTCACACAGCAATAGAGAAATAATAGTTTCCAAGTGAGTCTAAAAGGAGTATTCTACGGGCCAGCCTCTGGGGCGGGTAGGTTGTCACAATCTCTTCACAGAATAAGATACCATGGCGATCTAGAGGCTGTTCTGGGTCCGAGAGTCATCGAGAGGAAAGTGGGGACTGCCTCTCCAGATCGGCAGGCAGGGCAAGGGGAGCCTCCTCGCCGGGCATGTCCGCTGCCCACCTCTTTCCCCGCAGCGGTGTCCCGCGGAGGACAAGGACGGCCACCCGGTCGTCCCGCACGCCTGGTCCCACCGCGACCTACCTGGGTGTACGGCCCGCTGCCGGCTGGACCCATGGCCCGGGTCGCCCGCGCTGCCCTCGCTCATCACGACTCGGCGAGGACCCTCCAGCCGCCTGGACCCGCGGCCCCGCCTCGTCGGGTTCCGGATGACGTCACAGAGGCGGGCAGGGCCGTTCTCACGGGCGCGGGGTGGGGACGAGCTACCTCCAAGAGCCTCTCCCTCTTCTTTCTCAGTCTCCTTCTCCCTTCCCCTTGGTCCCTCCCTCCCCTTTCCTACTCTCCCAGTGCGCTCTCCCCCTCCTTTTTACCCCCTCCTCCCCTTTTCTCTTTCCCTCCCTCCCTCTCTGGTACTCTGAGACCCAGGTTGGCCTTGAGCTCCTAATCGCATGCCTTCACCTCCCAAGTGCTTGGATTACAAGTCCCACTATTGTAACTTGTCATTTGGTAGCAAGTGTGGATCAGAAAGTGTGGAACGTTGCCATTTGTGTTAGTGTGTGTGTGTGTGTAGACACATGCATAACTAAGACAGTCATATGTACCTTACACTATATATATATATAATCAATGTATGTGTTGATGGCTGTCTAGAGGGTGCAGTCAACCCAACCCATTTGCATGGTTACTGGAGGGAAAGGCAGGTGGGAGAGGATTTGCTACATATGTTCTTCCTAGAAATGTTCTCTCACCAACACCCCATCCATTTTCACATACAGCTAAAACATAAAATTAAAGTAATGAATGGGGCCAGTAAGACAAATCAGCAGGTAAAGGTGTTGGCCACCAAGCCTGACAGCCTGAGTTCTAGCCTCAGAATCCACATGGTAGAAGGAGAAGATGGACTTCCACAGATGTCCCCTGCATGCATACAGACGCAAAAGAAATGCAAAGAAATGAAATTTGGAAATATTCTCCCTCTCTCTTTTCTCTTTCTTTCTTTCTTTCTTTCTTTTAATAGAATAGAGTTTATTCAGGGCATGGGGAAGGGAAGTTAGAGGGTAGTAGAGGCAGAGAAAGAGAGAGAAAAAAGAAGAGCACATGGGGGAGGAGAGAATGGGGAAGGGACGAGAGGGCAGAGCAGGATCAAGAAGGGAAGAGCAAGAGACCAAGAGGGCAAGAGCAGAAAATATTCTCTTAAAGAAGAAAGTGGGTCTTTAGAGATGGTTCATGGGTTAAGAGCACTTCCTGCTCTTCCAGAGGGTTGGGGTTCAATCCCCAGCACCCACAACCACCCTGAACTCCAGCTCCAGGGGCCTCTCTTGCGACCTCCACAGGCACCTGACACACATAGCATGTGTTCACACAAACATACATACACATAAATAGTTAAAAAAAAAAAAAAAGGAGCTTGGGAGACAGACAGACGGATCTATAAATGTGAGCCAGCCTGATCTACATAGCATGTTCCAGGCCAGCCAGGGCTACATAGGAGGAGAAAGAAGAGGAAAGAATTGGGGCTTGATGGGTGGAGTTGCTGTCCCACCTTCTCAGGAGGCTGAGGTGGGAAGATTGAGACCAAGAACTCAAGGCCAGCCTGGACAACATAGGACCCTCGACAAAGAAAGAAGACAGTGGAGCAGAGGAGGGAAGGGCAGGTGGTGACATACAGAGCAAGACTGCTATTTTGAGAATTATTAAAAGGCTCAGATGCCAGCTGGCACCGGAGACCTTTAGCGGTGGCAGTGAAGGCAGCCAAGCAGGATCACCAAGCTAGTTGAAGGTCAGCCAGCTTCCCAGCGTCCCTCCCTGTGCCCTTCACCCTCGGCATTTTCTTGCACTGTGCCCTCTTCCTCCCTTGTCAGTTAGATAGTGTCTATTGACCTCTGGCTGTTTACATGGTTCTGTCTTTGTAGTTTCTCTGTCCTACTGAATGATTAATACAGGATATTAACATTGATTTTTAAAAAACTGTCAGCCATAGTGACTCTGGCTTGGAACTCCAGAGCTCTAGAAACAGAGGCAGGACTGTTATGAGTTCAAGTCCAGCCTGGGCTTCATAGCAAAATCTGACTCAAAACAAATAAGAAAACTGAACTATAGGGGCTGGTGAGATGGCTCAGCGGGTAAGAGCACCGACTGCTCTTCTGAAGGTCCTGAGTTCAAATCCCAGCAACCACATGGTGGCTCACAACCACCCGTGATGAGATCTGACACCCTCTTCTGGTGTATTTGAAGACAGCTATAGTGTACTCATTTATAATAATAATAAATAAAATTTAAAAAAAAAGAAAACTGAACTATATAAGGAATATGACCCAATCACGGGGAGGAATGCTCCAGCATGCACCAGCTCATTCCTGTATGAGCTGGAATCTCACTGCAGCACATCTCCAGGGCCTGGGCCGTTTCTCCCCAATCAGAAATGTTTCCTATGGGTTTCCTTCATCGTCCAACCCACTTTCGCTTTCCTTTTTCATTATTTCCAGCTATTTAATTTATGAATATGGATGTTTGTGCATGTGCACCACGTGTGTGCCTGGTGCCAGTGGGGGCCAGAAGAGGGCATCACGTCCCCTGGAAACAGAGTTGCAGACAGTTGTGAGCTTCTATGTGGGTGCTGGGAACCAAAACTAGGGTCTCAGAAAAGAGACTCAGTGCTTTTAACTCCAGACCCTTGAAGTGTTGTTGTTGAGGTCTCATTAGCCCAGGCTGGCCATGAACTCATTATACAGCCAAGGGTGACCTTGAACTCCCACCCTCCCCCAAGTCCTGGGATTGCAAATGTGTGCCGCCATGACCAGCTTCACTGTCAACTCTTCCAGAAAACTATATTTGTAATAAAGAAATAAAAATGACTAAGCTGGGTGTGGCCATTTGAGGCCACCCTGCATAGTGAGATCCTGTGTCAAAAACAAAGAGGGGAGAGAGAAAGGAAAGAGAGAGGAATCACAATGGATGCTATCACAATCACCACTACCACCACCACCATCATCATCTGTGTGTGCTGTGTTTTGTGTTTGTGCAGGTGCATATGCACAGTATGTGGAGACCAGAGGTCACCTTTGGGTCTTACACCTCTGGAGCTTTCTGCTTTGCCTTAGTTACTTTTCTAATGCTGTGATAAAATACCACAACCAAAGTAACTTATAGAAGAAAGAGTTTATTTTGGGCTTATGGTCTCAAAGCATTAGCGTCCTTGATGGCAGAGTGAAGGTAACAGACAGTGGGCAGCTGAAGCAGCAGTTGAGAGCTCACATCTCCATCTACAGTCAGGAGGCAGAGAGGGCTCATCCCAAATGGCATAAGTCTTTTGAAACCTTAAAGTCTGCTCTCAGTGACACACCTCCTCCAACAGGGCCACACCTCCTAATCCTTCCCAAACAGTTCCCCCACCCCAACTGGGGATCAAGTATTCAGACATATGAGCCTGTGGGAGCCATTCTCATTCAAACTGCTATACTCTGATACAGTCAGGGTCACACTTAGGAGGGAGGCTGCTGAATGTATATCATCAGGATCTGCTGTGTGTCCATCTCCCAGACTCTCTCCTCTCCAGTGAACCTCCAAACTCTCAGAACTACTCTTTATAGGGAGGCAAGATTCCTTGCCTGGAGAGCCACAAAATCTTGGTTAGTGCTTTGCGATTTTAGGGTATTGCCGGCCTTCTATGAACCTATTTTTCAACAACATGGGATTCAGTTAAGACTTGCTGTCCAGGAGCCTCAGGGACCCTCCTGCCTCTGCTCCTAAGACGGTGATTACAAGAACATTGTACAGCCAAGTTCTTACTCTGTTTCCCAGGCTGGCTTCGAATGTACAATGCCCCTCCCTCGGTGCTAGGATCCTCCCCTTCCAAGTGCTAGGATGACAGGCAGATGCCATCATGCCCAGCTGGAGGCTGCTATTTTGAAACCTCTTATCAGGCACACGTACTGTGTTTTCTTTGACTAGACTCCCAATAGACAAGTGGAAGACACCAAGCACATACATTTACTAAAATCCTTATCATTGCTGCACTTAACAACCATAAATGACCTCAAAGCTATGTGGCTGTGTGGTGGAAGTCAACCCACCTCCCCAAGAGGGTCCTTGGTTTTCATTGTGTAACACATGGGTTAGGACCATGATGCCAGATTGCAGTGGCACCTACCCTGGGGGTAGTTTGAGAGCCTTGGTAAGCTCGGAATACTTTTGCTCTGAAGGGTAGAAGCTAGGATAGCTTCCCAGCACCAAACTAGAGGTCATCCTATCCCTCACAACCGCCATCCCGCCTCCCAAGAACTTGGAAACAAAACCCTGGACCGCTGGCTGGGGCAATCATTCTGGTGTTAACAGAGCACACTGCTCTTCCAGACAACTCATATTTGATTATCACCCCCATGTAAGACAGCTCATGGTTGCCTATAGCTCCAGCTTCATGGGATCCAACATCCCTTTCTGCTCTCCAAGAGTCCACATGTGTATATGGCAAATACATACAGACACATAGAGTGCACATAAATAAAAATTAGTGTGGATGGAGAGAGGGCTCAGCAATTAAGAACACATACTGCTGTTATAGAGCAGTTTGGTTCTCCGTACCTATGGTAGCCAGCTCACAGGAACTCCAGTTCCAGGGGATTGGAGACCTCTGGCCACTTCAGGAACCTGTACTATGTACACATACACAAATATACATAATACATTTTTAAGAACTGAGTCAAGAGCCTGCATTGCAGGAACAACTGTCTGCCATTTCTGCTTCCTTTTGACAAGAACTGAATTTTCCAGGATCACAACACCATACATTTTAAGAACATTTAGGATTTAGTCTTCAGTGGTGTCTTGGTCTTTACTGTCTGCATCAGCCCACACCTGCCTCAGCCCACACCGGCATCAGCCCACACCAGCATCAGTCTACATCTGCATCAGTCCACACCTGTATCAGCCCACACCTGCCTCAGCCCACACGGGCATCAGCCCACACCGGCATCAGCCCACACCTGCCTCAGCCCACACCTGCATCAGCCCACATCTACATCAGTCCACACCTGCATCTATATCATCAGTTCATACCTGCATCAGCCCACACCTGCATCAGTCCATACCTGCATCTTTATCATCAGCCCACACCTGCATCAGTCCATACCTGCATCTTTATCATCAGCCCACACCTGCATCAGCCCACACCTGCATCAGCCCACATCTGTATCATCAGCCCACATCTGTATCATCAGCCCACACCTGCATCAGCCCACACCTGCATCAGTCCACATCTGTATCATCAGTCCACACCTATATCATCAGTCCACACCTGCATCAGCCCACACCTGCATCTCCCTTGGAGAAAGAGGACATGGGAAGTAAGAACAGACCCTCGCTGAGGCTCCAGCTAGATGCAATTCTGTCTCTGCTGTCTGTGCTAGAGTATACTCAAAGGAGAAGGTTAATTGTGGTAGGGAAGGCATTTATACAGCTTAGCTCTGCAGGTCTGGGTCTTGGAAGTGATGTGGGGACTTGGCTAATGGTCATAGGCCACTAGAGGTGAGCCTTTAGAAGTTATAACCCAGGAGTGGTTCAGAGTCCAAGGTCTCTGCATCCTGTCCATCGCTGTGGTGGTTTGAAGATGCTTGGCCCAGAGAGTGGCACTATTAGGAGGTGTGGCCCTGTTGGAGAAAGTGTGTCACTGTGGGTACGACCCTCATCTTAGCTGCCTGGAAGCCAGCCTTCTCCTAGCAGACTTCAGATAAAGATGTAACCTCTCAGCTCTGTCTGCACCTTGCCTGCCTGGATGCTGCCATGCTCCTGCCTTGATGATAATGGACTGAACCTCTGAACCTGTAAGCTAACCCCAATTAAATGTTGTCCTTATGAGAGTTGCCTTGGTCATGGTGTCTGCTCATAGAAGTGAAACCCTAACTAAGGCAGTCAGTCACCATGTGATTGAGCTACTCCCTCCTACCACTACCCATCAGTCTACCATGCCTTCCCCACTATGGTGGGCTGAAATCCCTCTGAAACCATGAGCCCAAGTAACTCCTTCCTCCTTCACTGTCATACATTTTGACCACAGCAATAAGACAAATAACACACCTGGCCTTTTCCCTGGCAGGCCTTCGTGCATTCCCCAGCCCTCCTTGACCCTTGACCCTCTTCTCTATGCCTCCTCCTCTTGTGGCACTTACTCTTCTCTAGCAAAATCAATGACAGCTCCCCTTCCTGGTTATTATGGCATTATTATGGTTGTCATCCTACCCCAGTACAACAGAACACAAGTCTCATAGCAAGGATGGTCTGTGGTCATGGCAGGTCACCAAGAAATCCACTAGGCTTGTGGGAATTAATGGATGGAGGAGGGGAGTCTCTTTCTTTCAGAGATTGCTCAATGATTACTCATTCATTAATTTTACTGCTGTATTCGTTTTGTTTTGTTTTTGAGAAGTCGGGAGGGAAGGGGTCAGAGTTTCATGTCTCCCACATATCTATCCCATCAAATCCTCTACGTAGACTAGGATACCTTGAACTTCTAACTTACCTGCCTTCGATTCCTAAGTGCTGGGATTACAGGTATACACTACCATTCCATTTTATGAGTGTTGTGGATCAAACCCTGGGCTTCATTCATGCTGGGTAAATTACTAACAGAGCTATATTCCTGGCTCTTTTTGCTTTGAGACAAGATCTCATTATGCAGGCCATCCTTGTCTCAAGCTTGATCCCACCCCATCCCCCCCC